>NC_061122.1:26739755-27065479 GCF_002878395.1 Capsicum annuum
ATTGAGAAATTCTATCATTCCATTTTTGTCACACATCTACCTCCTAGATGAATAAATGGCATGTATCCTCATGTCTTCCTTCACAAAGCCCACAGTTTTTACATGTAATCGTTCCTCTCCTTGGTAAATTATTATTATTATTATTAATACTATTATTTTTTTGATGAAATAAGTAGTATTAAAAAGGCTCCAAGGAGATGCAAGAAAGATTACAAATCAACAGGTTATAACTCCAAACACTGAAAAAAAAAAATTAAGAGCTGGAGTTAGGAACCAAAAGCAAAAAGCTCAACACTGCTAAGCCACTGAGTGGGAGCTGATAAAATCTAGAAGGGGGATTATATCATTTATGCTGAAGTTAAACATGGTTCATGTGCTACCAGCCATTTGAAACATCTCATTTTGTGTGGTGCACTATTTTTCCAAATAATATCCCTGGTCTTGTTTTTGAAATACCTGCTTCTGCTGGTGATATTTCTTTGCCGATATCTTGTATCTCTTGTTGTCTCTACTTACAACTTCATTATAAACCTTAAACAAGGGGAATGCCGTGTAATCTTAGTCTTGATGCGACATCATTTATGTACAATTTCATAATACTAAATAGGAAAGGGGAAAGAACAGAATTAATTCTTTATGGGACATTTTTTCAAGTAACTGCTATACTTTTTGGCATTTTGAGCAATTCTTATCTGAACTTCTTTATGGGACATTTTTTAACTCTTTCAGGCCCTCAAATGAAGGAGTTATGTTCTGGATGATGATCTTGGATCTGTTGGTCCCATACGTAGGACTAGTAGAAGCCTAATATTCTATCTTTTGGAACTTCACGTCCCAGCACAAGAGTTGCTTCTGTAGTTTACCTGCATCCAGAGGTGCCGAAAGTTGTTGGAGATGTTGAAGATACCAAAACCACACCTGCAAGGCATGTAGCCATTCCTCCCAAATCCAGTGAGACTGCTGCAAGGATATTGGAGCAACTTGAAAAGATAACCCCAAAGGGAAAATCATCAGAATCTAAACTAGCTGCAGGGAAAGACAATAAATTGACACTGAACATGCTTCATGGATGAGCTCTTAGAAGCTTGGAGGATTTGGATTCATCCAAGCTGCTGCAGAGTGCACAAGATTGCTGTAAGTTGGAGAATGGTCTAAAATTTTTTCTCCCAACCCCAGTGAATCAAAGCAAAGTGAAATTAAACAAAATGGACATAAGAGTTCTGTCAGCGAGTCACCTGCTATAGCAAAACGGGGTACAATTTTTTCTTTCAAAGATACTTAACCTATTGTTGAAATCAATTCCCTGGGAAAAGATAAGTCTGCGGCTCAACCTTCTTTCAAGAAACAAGCTTTTAAGATGAGTGCATATGAGGTGCGCATCTTTTGTCCCAGTGCATGGCATTCTATGACTTGCTTTAACAAGTTTTGAATTTTGCCATTGGGTAGTGTTTTTTTGCTGATACTGTTGAACAGTTTGCTTTATGTTTTCTACTTATCTTGGGGAAATGGACTTTTGTGTATGAATGGTTATTTTTCTGTTCATAAAGTTCCCTCCCATCATAGAGATCCATGTGACCATTTAGTTAGGTACTGATCCTCTGCTCTATGATTGTTACCACCGTCTACTTTTGTTTTATCTATTTGCAAGTGGGATATATTTTGTGTTGCGTATTTGCTTGTTCCATTTGTCCGCCTTTAGCTGCTTCACTGGCCATTATGAATTCAATTTACAGACAACTTTGCTAGTTTGTTTAAAACTGTCTTCATTACGGTTCTTTTGAGGTTAATACCATCTCTGGTCATTACCAATTTAAATGATATGACAATTTTGTAAGCATGTTTCTATTGTGGTGTGTTCCATACGATTCCTTTGAGCTAGAAGACGACATAAACTCTATTGGGCCTTCATCTCAATTAGCTGAAGGGAGAGAGAAGCTGGAAATATGTGCTGCTGATCCCACCAGCAAACCTGCTGCTTTGATGGAAGTAAAGGCACCTCCTGGGGTTTTAGGCAAAAAATCTGATATGGGGACTCCTGATATGCTGATACTGGTGCAGCCGCTGTCAAGAACAACATATTCCTGTCTACAGGTTCCCAATCGCTGAACTCTAACCTACTGGCAACTGCATTTGACAAATCGAAGGAGACAAATATTGAAAAGGTTTCACCATTTCCATTTTCACCGTCAACCCCCTTAACGGGGTCAAAGCCAGGAAGCTCGAGCAGGTTAGTTCCTACTAAACATACAGAGAATGTTCAATTGACTCTAGTTATCTTGTCATCTGATGCTCTTATAGGTTATTTGTTCTACTGCTATTGTTCATAGCTACTTGATTAAAAAAAATGATATTGTTCGTAGATGTATGTGTCCCTTTTGTCGCAAATATTTTGTTTCAACAACCTTATTATTAGTGAAATAAGAGTGTACTTCTCAATATGTATGGGTTTGGGATACTTGTTTCTCTGTGATGCATTCCTTCTGAATGTTGTACTTGATTTAGGGGAACTAGTAGTGGTTCTTACTTGATTTAGGGGAACTAGTAGTGGTTCTTTCCCTCTTTCTTAATTAATTATGTCCGCTAACTTTGTATCTGAAATAGAGACGGTACATAAGTCAATTTCTCCATAGAACTGTGAAAATGCGATGGTTGACAAAGGTCAGTAGCCTACCAAAACTGTGAGCAATCAAATGTTCTACAGATCTGTAAGCTTTTGAAGAATTCTAAGGCAGATCTGAGCTTGTATCCGTTCAAATTTACTAAGTGATGAAACATGCTCAATTTTTAAGTTTGTGTTGTGATTTTGGGGATCATTTCAAGCTCTTCTTGAACACTGAATTTGCGGTGCTCAAAAGACGAGGAAAAACTATTACTGACGTCATGCTGATATTTACAGTTTGTTCCTTGCCTCTGCCGGTATCTTATGTGTGTTTTAAATTTAATGGAAAAATAGTATCCCTGATCTCTTTCACGATCTAAAGATCGGATATTTTTCTTATTATCACTCATCCACTCTCAATTCACGTAGTGTAGAAGTTTTGTTTTCCAATGTAGTTGCGAGTAAAGGGAACCTCAGAGGAAATCGTTTCTTGTCATTAGCAAAAAATAAGAACTTTAGCACACCTAGAGTGTACTGTGTAGTCTAGTGATCAATGACGTTTATATAGGGAGAAGATGATGAAAGATTTCAGAATGTTTACTAGCTAGCTGTTAGAAGTAGTTGGAAAGTATGATGAATAAGGAAATGAATAGGGCTTTTGTGTTTTGTGCACCCTTTTAGACTACCTGAAAGTGCATCTGATATTTGGTCAAATGTCTGCAGCCTGTCCAATCTGGCATCCAGCGCAACTGATGCTCGGCGTAATCTATGGCAAATTAGAAGCAGTACCAACAAGTGGTATTTTCTCATTTGATGCTACATCCAGCACTTCAAGTAATGGACTGTTTGCTACCAGTCCTGCTTTCTCAGCCACCTCTGCCTTGACATCTGGTAATTTTAAAAATGACGTTTCGACTAGCAGCTCAAATGTTGCTGCTCCTTTGACAAGCATTTCAAGTACGATTGATGCTACAAAAGGAAGCTCTACCACCTCTGCTAGCAGTTTCTTTGGTTCCAGTGCAGCATCCTTACTTCCCAAGGAACCTCCTGCCAAATTTGGTTTCTCCATGGTTTCACCAAAAGCAGATTCAGCACCAGCAACAACATCCACTGCAGAAACTACAGATGTGAAAGCCAAATCTGAGACTAGAACTACTTTTGGCAACTTGAAGTGTTTACCTTTTTGTGGCTCTACAAATAGTATTTTTGGTATTTGTTCATCAGTAATGTCAACAGTTACTACAGCTAGTGCACAGTCTCAGGGTTCTGTTTTCGGGAGGTGAATCACTTGTTAGTGCACCGACTTCTGTTGGTGGATCAGGCATTTCTCCTGTCTTAGGAAGCATGCCACCTCCGTTCGGTTCATCTACTTCACTGCCACCCATAGCAAAATTTCCTGTGTTTTGTTCTTCACCTGGTACTACTGGTCAAGTTTCTGCTTCTCCTTCAAATAATGATCTAGTTGGCTCTACCAATGTTGTTTCTGGAATATTTAGTTTTGGTGCTAGTTCATCAGCTTCCAGTGCAGCAGGCAGTTCAAGTGGGCCTACCAATGGGACAGCCCCATTGGTATTTACTTTTGGTGCCAGTTATGCAGCTCCTACTTCAAAAGCCAGTGTACCTGCTAATTCCAGCAGCACTACTCCTGGGATATTCAGCTTTAGTGGTAGTTCATCAGGTTCCTCAACAAATGCTGTAAACATCTCCAGCAGCATTACCCCCAGTATATTTAATTTTGGTGGTAATTCTTCATCTTCCTCGACTAATGCTGTAAATGCTTCAGCTACTCCTGGCATATTTAATGTTGGTGGTAGTTCTTCAACTTCCCCTGCAAATGCCGACAACGCCTCCATTACATCTGAAATCTTCAGTTTTGGTGCTAGTTCTTCAGCTCCCTTGACAAATGCGGGTAACATTGTCAATCATAGTACCTTCAACTTCAGTGCTACTTCAGCCTCTTCACAAGCCTCTAGCACTGCTGGAACTTTTGGATCTAGTTGGCAGACCCCCAAGTCCTCTGGCTTTACTTCCACATTTAGTTCTTCCAACCCCTCTGGTGGGTTTACATTTGGAGCATCTTTGTAACACCTCGGAAAATTTTTGAATTCAAGTTTAGTACTTTAAGTGGGCATGACCCTGAATTTATAAAGAGTTACATGGTGTAGGTATTGTACGGAGAATTATAGCGCATACATATACACATAACTAATGTGTATATAAGTTATAGGCCAAACCCATTGACAACCCCTCAAACTTGTCCCGAAAATTCACTTAAACCCTTCAATTTAGGCCTGTACCTATAAAACCCCTAAACCCTCGAATTTTAAACCAATTAGACATTTTTTTCCCTATAAGCTAAAAGCTAAAGTGCGACACGCACAGACGCGCTGACGTGGAAAAAATGACCAATTAGAAAAAACATGTGGCAAAAAAAATAATTATTTTGTGGAGATGCTGATTTGTCCATTTTTCATTTAATTATCATTTAATAATAATTTATTAATTAAAAAAAAAAAGAAAAAAAAAAGCACCCACCTAGTCTTCTTCACCCTACCCACCCCTTCCCCGTCGTCTTCACACACACACAGAGCAATTCCATTAACAATATCAACAACACACACACAACAACTCCATTAACAACATCAGCAACACACACAACAACTCCATTAACAACATCAGCAACACACACACAGACGTCTCCTTCACACACCCCTCCCCCCGTCATTTGACACACACACACAGAGTCAGCAACACACACATAATTGTTGTTAAATCAACAACTCCATTAATAAATGAAAAGAAGATTTCTTTAACTAATTTTGTAAAAAAAGAAAGAATTATCTTCCACATCTTCTCCAATTTGCTCTGTTGATTTTTAATGTTCTCATTTTCAATTTACTCTGGTGAAATTCCTTTGGCTGTTCGTTTCCAATCTCTCTCTGTGTATATATATATATATATATATATATATATATAAGACGATGCTACGGGGGTGAGGTGTGTGATGGGGGCGAAATTGAAGGAATGATGAGAGAGGTGTGTGTGTAGAAGACGATGCGGGGGGAGGGGGTTGTGTGAAGAAGACGCTGAAAAGGGTGTGTGTGTGAAGAAGACTCTAAAAGGAAGGGGGAGGGGGGTTGTGTAAAGAAGGGGGGTGGGGGAGTGGGGTTGTGTGAGAAGAAAATGAAAGAGGGGGGGGGGGAGGGGGGAGTTTCCTTTTTAAAAAAAAATTAAGAAATTAAGACAATTTAAAATTATATAAATTTAATTTTTTTAATTAAAAAAATTAAAAAATTATTTTTTCTTCAGTTCACGCGCTCAAGGAGAGTGTAACACACTCTCCTTGTCAAATCATTATTTTGTGTCTGATAGGTACAAATCTTAGTTGAGGGGTCTAAGTGAATTTTCAAAACAAGTTTGAGGGGCTATCGATGGGTTTGACCTAAGTTATATGATTGCCACTTGTAAGAAAAAGGAATTGAAAAGTCTTGAACTTTGAATTGCTACTTTCAAGTGGGGGCTACTTTAGATCCTAAAATATACTAAAGTGATGAGAAAAACAAAAAAATAGTTTTGGGGAAAATCACTCACAGTACTACTTCTTCGATCTCATTTTATGTGACGTCATTTTCTTTTTGATCTATTTAAAAAGGAATGTCATCATTTCTTATTTAACAACTATTTAAAGATATCATTTTTATTTTATCTTTATTGGGTTTTACTTAATAAGAAAAGATAGCTAAAAAGTAAACATTAAAGTAATTTTAAGAGAAGTAATTTTATACTCCCTCCGTTTAAAAAAGAATGACCTACTTTTCGTTTTAGCCCGTTTAAAAAAGAATGACCCCTCTTTCTTTTTAGCAACTTTTTAATTTTAACTTTTCATATGACATATTTAAGACTACAAGATTGAAGGGCATTTTGGTACATTTGACATATCTTTAATTCAACACCATAATATTTAAAAGTCTTCTTTATTTTCTTAAACTCTGTACCAAGTTAAATTAGATTTTTTTTTTTTTTAAATGGAGGAAATAAATTTTTATAAAGTTATCAGAGATCTATGAGACGGTGGGAGTAGTATTTAACAACAAAAGAATAGAAAAGGGAAAGAATGAAAAGTTAAAAGAAAAGTAAGTGTATAGTTACTACCAATACTCCTCTATTTCTTATGAAAAGTTAAAAGAAAAGGAAGTGTGTAGTTACTACCAATACTCCTCTATTTCTTTTTCCTTTTCCACCAATTGAAAAGAAAAGTAGAGAAAATTAAGTGAGAGGTGACAAAATTAAATTAAAAATGATGACAACTTTAACTAGTTAAGGTCAAAGTTTCATTTAAATTGTGATTAAATTAATTAAGGTGTAAAGTGTAATTTTTTAAAACTTTTTAATTTTTTAAAAAATCCTCCAACTCCAAATTTCAAATTTTAGAGTTTTCCCCCTTTTCTTATCTTTCAATCTTTCTTACTCTTTTTTTTTCTCCCGAACTTCTTCTTCTTCTTCTTCTTCTTCTTCTTTTCTCTCTCTCTAGATTTTCCTCTTCTTTCATCTTCTCTTCTTCTTTTTCTTTCTCTTTTCATTACGTTCTTCCTTTTTTAATTTTCATGGACTATTTTAAAAAAAAAAATTGAAAAGTTTGAAATTTTCTTTTTAATTTATTTTAAAAATAAATGAAGAAATAATTTAGCAAATTCAGCAACTACGAGAGTTGCTTCAGCAACTACGATAATTGCTGCAACAACTACTATTAGTTGTTGTGTTACAGCAATTATCAAAGTTGTTGTAGAAATTATCGAAGTTGCTGCAGTAATTAGTTGTTGTAGCAACTTCAACTGTTGCTGCAGCAACTTCGATACTTACTTAATTTTTGAAAAAATATCTGATTGGAGAAGGAGCCTATGAAAAAGTTATATTTATGGTAAAAATGGAGGTGGTGGTGCTGGTGGTGACGACGAATGAGAAGATGAAATTTGTTGTGGTGTTGATAACGATGGTGGTAGAGAAGAAAGAAGAAAAATAGGTGATAGTTATGAAGAGAGAGGAAATAATGGTGAATCTGAAAGAGGTGGCAATAGTAGTGATAGTGATAGTGGAGGAAGAGGGAGTGGCGGCGGCGGGCGACAACAAAAAGGTGTGGCGGAGGAGTGGTGGTGATGGTGTAGGGATCTTTGTGTAAATAATAACACTTGAGGATTTTAAAATTAGTGTTATTAACACTAATCTTAAAATTGTCACCTCTACTCAATATTTAAAACTTATTTCACTCTTTTTTTGTTTTGAAACTTTTTTGTAAAGTAAGTGTATAGTTACTACTAATACTCCTTTGTTTCTTTTTCCTTTTCCACCAACTAAGAAACTAATCTAAGAATTTAAGAGAAAGGAAGAGGCGGCAGCTGGAGTACTAGTACTCGACTTTTTCTCCTTCTCTCGTCATCCAAGAAATCATAAGAGGAGGTAGGGAGGAAAAGGTTCTTACGGTAAATTTGAAGTAATCTTTGATGAGTGACTTCAATAATCTATAATTGGAATTGAATTTCAAGAGGTAAATTCTCTACCTCTTTCTTTTGAATTTAATTATAGACAAGTATTTGGGAATATCTAATTTGAATTTTTGCACTACCTTTGGAATTGGATTTTGTAACTAGGATTTTTGGAAAACAAGAGGGAAACAGATGGAATTTGATAAAGGTGAAGTTTTAGGAATTCCTACTAATTGGGAGGACTTGATACTAAATTGTTTAAGTTGAAAAAGTTAGAATTCATTCCGATTTTTTGTTAAGAAATTCAATTGATTTCGGACATAATCGAAGATTATTGGAACAAATTGTTAAATGCACCTATGGGTCATCAGGACATATATGTTATCCTTGTAGTTATTAGATTGGCTATCATATATCTTGAACGGGTGGGTTGGAAGGATAAAAGTTACACTATCGGGTTGAATTGTTTGAGGCTCGGGATACTATCGTAGCTAGTAAAGTACTAAGGTATGTAAAGCTAAACCTTCACTCGCCACTAAGGCAACAATAAACTAAGTTAACAACATAAGATGAAACAAAAATGAGAAGAACAACAACAACAAGAACAAAAACGGCTTCACAATACAAGATACAAAACGGATACAAGATTACAAAAGAAAAAGGATAGATAGATAAACCACATGAAGGTATAATGTGAAGAACCCAAGAATGGTAAATCTTGGACCCTTAACACTACACACAACAATAAACCTATCTCTTACAAAGATACAAGATTGGAATCCACCTCCCAAGCATCAATGTTTCCAAGCAAATGCAAACACAAGTGATTCTACACTTTTCTAAGCCCTAATTTTGGTTTTGGGTGACTCAAGGAAAGAGGACTTGTGTTTCTTTGTCTTGTAAGACTTACAACTTCATTCATAAACTAAACTAAAAACCTTACAATGTTCCTTTTATAGCTATAACAAAATATAAGTTAAAATGACCAACAGGCCCTTCAAAGAGTGGGCACCCATCAGTGTAATTTATGGGCTGATTTGGGTGTATTTTGAGCTTCTTTTACATTTCAATTGCACGTGCCAAGGCTCGGGTCCAACACGCACTCTCCTAAGTCCATATCCGTGATTATTCCCCTATCATCCTCTCCATCTTGAGAGGAATTTTTCCACAAATTCATGGCTTTACCTCATTCAATTAGTCACTTCAAAGGAAACCTACTCAAAAATAGTCCATAAAACATGAAGAGCCCGAGAGCTCAATAATAACAAGGGCTATATCAAAAAATGAGCTAAAAATAGTCCACAAGAAATGCATAAAAACAGTCCATAAGCTAGCCAAATCCGAGAGCATAATGACAATAAGTCTCGGATCCAATATTTTCATTTTGATCCTCGGCTTCCTCTCCCTCTTGAGATTGACCTTCAATCTCATCCAACTCAAGTCTCCTTCTATCATATAAGCATCATCGTAGACTCCATATCCTTCATGTCTCTCTCTACCATGTTTCTCTTCTTAGATGTGTTGGTTTTCAAAAAGGGAAATTTTGGTTGAGAGGCTCAATTTGGTAATGTGGAGCTTCGGTTGTGGAGCTTGGATGGGAGAAAATTGGTGTCCTCCTTGTTGGACTTGATTAACTTGTGAGGCAAGTGGTCTATCTTGTTCTCGATTTTGAGGGCTATTTGGAGCTTGGCTTGTGGTATTATGTGGTTGTCTTGGAGGATTGGTCATTGGAAGTAAAGTTTTGGGAGTAAAAGAACGAGAGTTCCTTCGACTCTCCATTCGATCCAACCTCTCACGCATAGTTACCACATCCAAGTCAATTTTTTTAAGACCCGCATTTACCCTAGCAAGGTCTCAGGACAAAGCATCAAGGAGGGCCAAAATGGTTTCTATTATGGCTAAGAAGTTACCTACAAAACAACAAACAAGTTAGTTGTACAAGAATGGTCCTCACACTCCCTCTCTATTGTTTTGGCTCTCAGATTTTTTTCTTACTTTGATCTCACAAGTGTTGTACCCTTGCTTGTACTCCGTAAAAGTGAGGCAGTAAGAGGCGGACTAAGTATTACAACGACTCAAAAGGATAAGACACACAAAGAAACGTATATACGAAGGACGGTTTCAAAACTAACTTACAATCTAAAACTAGCTTGTAAGTTAGTAATGGAATCAACAAACGAAACTAAAGAAACAACACAATGAAACTAGAAGATCTTCGTGTGAACAGTAACTTAGGTGACATAGCAGCATACTATTGGTCACGGCCCCACAATTAGTCACTAGTTGAAGTTTACAAACTTTAGTTACTATATAATGGAAACAATTGGTTTTGGAGGGAAAGTATATGTCTTAAATCTCCTTTAAGTCTAATCTTCAAAAGGAAAGACTTGACTTTGTACAATTCCCACAAAACAAGGTCCCTGGAAACAAGAAAAGTGGTTGAAAAGTAGATGTTAAGTCAAGAAAGTGATGTCTCAAGTCTTTTTACAAACAACTTTACAACTTGTAGGTTCACCATTTTGAATCTATGTTACACTTTGGTTGTCTTAAGTTGTAAGGTGAGATGAAGAACAAGATGAACATCGCAACAAACTTCAAGAACACATCAACAACACAACAATAATTTCCACCCCACAGCAAATATCAACATATATCACGGCCAATTTTAGTGTCAACACACGGCCAAGGTTCTTTTTGGTGTTGTATTTCGGTTTTAGCAAGGGTGAAGGTTGTGATGAATGTCAAGAACTCAACAACAACTTTATCAAGAGAAATAAAACCACCAAAAACATCCAACCAAGACTATAACAACAAAGTTCACACGTCCAAGAACAACAACTTCAACACATGGCCATGGTCTTGTTCACAACAACAACATCAATTTTTTAAAGCTCAAATCTAGATCGACTCAAAGTGTTAATGGACAAGAATACTAACACTTGAAACAACAACACAAGCAAAATAAATCCTAGACCTAGACACACAACATTTGGCCAAGATACAACAACAAAAAGTTCAGCTTCTCGGCCAAGATCTCAAGCTCAAGAACACGTCTTTCTTTCCTTTTTTTATTTTTTTTATTTTCTTAGCAAGTTTTCCCAAGATTGGTATTGTAAGAACAAAACCAAAGATGGCTTTGATACCAAATGATACGAGAAAGACAATAGAAGACACAAAACACACTCCAAATCAGTCCACTAATCTTAAGGATTCGAGGACAAAGATAGAGACCACACTCGGATTCACTACTAACAACAAGAATACAAGATACAAGGGTGTATTTCAACACCAAAATAGCTATAAAATGTGATGAACAATATCAACAATAATAACACAAGTTTTGGATTCAATAAATGACCTAAAACAGTCCACTACACAAGATAACAACAACAAAAGTAAAGGATAGATAGTGAGACCAAGATTATTACAAGATTAAGAACTAAAGAGTGTATTAAATTCAAAAGCCCCTAATGAATGTAATAATCAAAACCACACTTTTATGGTGACCGCCAAGGGAATCAACTCACCTCAAGATCCACCGTTTCCAAGCAAAGATCAATACTAGCTTTTCCAAGCCTTAACTAAGACTAAGTGTTCTACTCTCAAGAGAGAGAATTTTTAATGTTTCAATCTTTCATCTTTCATCTTTCATAAACTAGTGAAAATAAGACTAAAGGGGTCTAGTTATAATATATTACAAATGAAGATAAAAAGACCACTTTGCCCTTAATGAGATGGGCTGCCATGGTGTGTAAATACACCATATGTAATGTATAAAATACCCTTAATGAAGGGGCAGCCAAGGTATGTTATAACTTGAATGAATGTCGCCTTTTTAATGCTCTCAAAAACCGAGTATGGTTCATACTTCAAGGCTTGTGGTTCTCGGGTTAGCATCACTGTAAGCAACCAAGCAACCTTCTACACACGAGATTGCTTTAAGTCATGCTCAAAATGATCCTTCCTTGCGTATCCTTGTGCTCTCGGGATGACCAAGTCTTGAGCCTTTACGTGTTGGCCTTCAAAGATGTCATCAAAATCTAAGGTGGCCATTTGACTCGTATCACAATGGATGAGTAAACCGTTGGAAAGAATAAAAATAGATCACTAATCTGTTGTAAAATAAAGAGTAAACCGTTGGAAGGAATAAAAACAGATCACTAATCAGTTATCTGTTGGATCGATATTATTTAGATTTCTTCCAAACAGAAGAGATAGATGAATGATCTGTTAGATTGTTCACCTATTGCATCAGATTTTCATAGTTGCATCAGATTTTTATCTGTTGCATCAGATGTTTCCATCTATTGCATCAAATATATTCATCTGTCACATCAGATGTTTCATCTGTTACATCAGATGTTTCATCTATTGCAACACCATTTTTACCAAGACAAACAACAAATCACCCAGCAATATCAACACATCACACACACATACACACACACTAAGAACATCAACTGTGACCAAAAATCAACAATAAATTTGAATCAACAGTACGACAACAAGAATAAGAAATGCCAGAAATTAGGGTTTTATTCAGTCCACATTTCAATACTAGAAGAGTAGTTGGCTCAAGTTCCTCTGTTTCTTCATAATTTTTTACCTATACAAAAAGAAATGGGACGACGAAGAACTGAAAGTTGTTATCGCCGGATAAGTCTTCACATCAGATGTTTCATCTGTTGGAACACCATTTTTACCAAGACAAACAACAAATCAACCCAGCAATACCAACACATCACACACACACACACTAAGAACATCAACTGTGACAAAAAATCACCAATAAATTTGAATCAATAGTACGACAACAACAAGAAGAAATATCAGAAATTAGGGTTTTATTCAGTCCACATTTCAATACTAGAAGAGTAGTTGGCTCAAGTTCTTATGTTTCGTCATAATTTTTTACCTATAAAAAAAATGGAACGATGAAGAACTCAAAGTTGTTGTCGCCGAAGAAGTCTTCATGTCGATTGACTGTTGAAAGTCGAAAAGAAACTCCCGACTATTTGTCGCCAAAGGTTGAAGGGAGAAATTTTGTAGAACTGTTGGTTGGGAGAGAGTTGAGAGAAGTTGTCGAGAGAGAGAGAGTGGTTGATTTGGATTGAAGAGGGGTGTGGATTGGGTTGATTTGTATTTTTGAAAAGATTAGAAAGTTTTAAAAATATTAATCAAGTCCACAATTAACTTAATCAAGTTTTCTAATGATGTTTGACCCTTTAAGTTGGTCAATGTCACCAATCCTTCATTCAAGACTTAAAAGACATCTTTCCTTCAATTTTCTCGAGATACTATGCCATAGCAAGTAGTACCATCAAACTTATATTACGTTACATCTTTTATTTACATGTCCCTTAATAAATTACTCTCATCATTTCAAATTACTTAACATATTTATTAAAAAAAATTATTTCAAAATAAATCACATGTTTAAAAGATCAAGAAATTATTCATCACTTTTTTTCATCTGTACCCTTAGAAATACATATTATTCTCATATTGATTGGAGAAGATTGATCTAAAAATTAAATTGGATCATATTAATTAACTTGCGCTTTTTATTAATTTCTTCTTGATAATTGTGCCCTCGATAAATATTTCCTTTTTAATTTCTTAAAAAATATCCACTCAAAGGACAAGTAGTAAAGTGATGAAGAGGATTATCACATTTGTTTCAATATTCGTTTTGGCTTTTCTGTCGATTGATTGTTCTATGCTTGTAAAAAGTTTACTCTCTCTGTTTACTTGATCCTTATTCTATAAGTAATTTTTTCCTTTTACCTGCTTATTTTAGCATATCAACCGAAATTTATAGTTTTTTTAAATATTATTCTTATTATTCATTAACTATTTTTAAATTGTAATTAATAAGACCGATAATGATAAATATATCCTTAACAAAGTATGTTTTTAAGGAAAGTGTCAATTAACATGGATCAAATAAAATAAAATAAGTATTTGAGTATTATACATAAAAATCATCCAAAACTTATTTTCTTTTTAGTAATTTAAATAAATGCATATTTCATTGATTAGAATTAAATAAATATAATAAATTATTACTAAGATTTTAGAAACAACCATTCAATTTAGTCAAAAAATTTAAAGCTATTATTAATAAATTTAGAGACTTTAGCCTTAGATAGAAGAGTTTTAAGATCGCATTAGAGATAAAAGATTAGTTAATAATTGAGTGTTTCTTGCTTCCTTATGAGATATGTTTGGAGGTTGTTCTTGGACCCTGACATATTCAATATTATTGGCATTATACTTCTATTCCCTTAGACTTCGATTTCAGCTTTCAGTGGTGTTATGTGTGTCAATTATTGCATTATTTCATTTTCGCCTTTATTTTTTTAATTGTTGGTAGTATTCTTTTAGATTGTTTGTCAAGTAACAATTAAGTTGATGGTGATCTATTGGAAACAACCCATCTACATCTACGAGGTAAATGTGAAGTCTACATATATTTTACCCTTATTGACGTCACTTGTGGAATTTACATTGAAATATTGTTATTGTTGTATTTCAATAAAGTGTCGGTTATAGAGGAGTAATTTTGTAAAAGATATATTATTATAAAAAATGATTATTATTGTTATAAAATATAAAGCAGAGAAGAAGAAGAATAGAGAGAAGAGAGAGTAATTCTTATTTCTGGATTCTTCAAAGAATCTATTACAATGAAGGAAAATCCCCTTATTTATAGGAGAAAACTAACTTTGTCCTAAAAGTTGGGGTTTCTAACTTTTTCATAAATAAAAATTCATTTTATATGGTAATACATTTATAACACTCCCCCTTGAATGTTTAATTGATAGATAATGTGACTCGTACTTATATATATATATATATATATATATATATATATATATATATATATATTCTGTTGTAAAAGTTCTTGAGATGTAAAATTATGAATAAAATTATTTTATAATGATCTTCTTAAAATAATTTGTTTTCAATTGATAATATACCTAATTCATTCAATTTCTCTTGAGACACTGTTGATTTTAAGTAAGATTTTATCAATTTTAATTTTAAAAATTTCTTTCAACTGAAGATTGTTATAGAAATTCTATAGGCAATATATGTATTTGAAAAATAATTAAAAAATTTATCTTATTAAAATATTTCTTACCTTTCTACTCCCCCATCCCACTTTAACATTTATTTTAATTTTTTTTCACATTTATTAAGCAAAATAATAAAATGCAAAATACAATTTTCTAAGTTAATCCTATTTATTAATATTTAAAAAAAAATATTGAGTAGTATTAAAAATAAATCTTCTTTTATGTTAAATGTAAAGTTGGAAATAATTGTCAATTTAATCTTGAATCTTAAAGAGATAATTTTTGGGAGGTAAAACAACATTAAATGAGACAAAAAATATTAAAAAGTTCTCAATATTTTCTAATCAAATTTTTTTACTGAACTATAAATAAGTAATTACTAAAACTGAAGCCCCCGAAAATTGGGGGTCTAAGGCCTTGTCTTCAGTTGCTTTATGATAAGGCCGGTGTTGTCTCTTCCCTGGTCTCTCTTTCTTTGCTTGATCACATTCTTTGTGACCTTTTCCTGGTAACTCTGTCTTGCTTTCTTTCATCTTCTTGTTATCTGTTTCTTGTTTTTATCAGTTCTTTTCTTCTGTCAATTTGGATTATCTAGTCTAATGTTAGAGAAAAATGAGGTGAAAGAACTTCTCAAGTCTTTAATTAATTAAATAAAGGTGATAAGTGAGTTTCATAATATTATTAGGTTAAAAAAATAAAATTACTTAAACAACTGGGATAGTTGTTTGACAACTGCATTAGTTGTCTCAACAATTATCAAAATTGTCCAACAACTTTGCAAAGTTGTCAAACAACTTTGATAGTTGTTGAGACAACTTCTATAGCTGTTGAAACAACCTTTTTAATTGTTGGAGCTAAAATATTAAAAAAAAAAACTAATTTTTTAATCCCTTTTACCTAATTTTTAAAACTTGAAGGACCCCTACTTAATTAAGAAAATTATTTGTCCCTTTTAATTCAAAGTTCCATAGTGTTATTATTACTATTATTAATGAGCGTAAAGAAGTAGACAACTTTTCATCAACATGTCTTGCTCTTCACCTAATCCGTGACTTTATCATATTATCCCTAATTAATTATTTTAAGTCATTTATATATAAGAAAATTAATATTATTTAATAAAAAAAGTAAAATAAACATTTACGACATATCTGTTTTAGCCGTTTCAATCATAGTTTTATTATATCACCTCTAATTAATTATTATAAGTCTTAGATATTAAAAATTAATAATATTTAATAAATAATAAAATAAACATAAATAATAAATTAATTCTTGATGTTTTAAATTAATAGGACATCTTATATGAGACTCATTTAAAAAAAAATTCACAAGTATTTTTGCTTCATGATTTTACTATATTACCCCTAATTAATTATTGTAAGTATTTACATATATGAAAATTAATAATATTTAATAAGAAAAGGTAAAATAGACATTTATGACATGTCTGCTTCAGCTGCTTCAACCGTATTTTACTATATCACTCATAATTAATTATTATAAGTCATTACGTATTAAAAATTAAGAATCTTTAATAAAAAAGTAAAACTGAAATAAAATGATAAATTAACTCTTGATGCTTTAAATTAACATGACATCTTATATTAGACACATTTAAAAAAATTCACAAATATTTTTTTATAGTTATTTTCATATATCACTTCTAATTAGGTATTATAAGTCATTTAGGACATATCCGCTTCGCTGCCTCAATCATTAAATTTGGTTGACTCTCAAAATTATTTCAATACCATTTAAATTGGAATAGAAGAAAAAGTATTATAAATCATAATAATAAAAAATTTAAATTATTTTAAGGATATAATTAACCATCAATGCCACAAAAATTTGGATAAGGAGAGTAACATATATTATTTAAAAATTACATAAAAAATATTATAAATTACAATAGCTAATAATTTAAAATATCTAAAAACATATTAAAAATATGATTGATTATCGAAATTATATTTGTGTCACATAAATCCAGGGATAGTTTTGGATTTTTATAGTTTGCATGTTTAATGTTTTAATTTAGTAATTTGTTAATCCAAATGATGTTCTCAAATTTAACATGTTTTGAAAATTTAGTACTTTGATTATTTTAATTTATTTATTTTATTTTGATAAATATTATATATTTAAAAATTATGAAAAAAATAATAATTATAAGTCATAACTATTAACTTCTTATAATATTTTAAAAACATATAGTAAAAAGTATGATTGACTTCTGAAATTCTAATAGGGTCCCATAAGTTGAGATAAAGCAAGTAACATAAATTATTTGAAATTACATTTAAAGATACTATACATCACAACTATTAACAATTTAAAATATTCAAAAAATATATTAGTAAAAATTTGATTGACTCTCTAAATTCTAAAATTGGGACAACGTGAGTAACATAAATTTTTTGATAATTACGTAAAAGGTACTATAAATCACAATGATTAACAACTTAAATCATTTAAAAATTTGATTGACACTCCAAATGTTATTTATTCTGCATAAATTAAGATAACGCTAATAACATATGTTGGGCCCGTGCTGGCATGAGCTAAAGTATCTAGTTATTACTATATATAAGAAGCGTGAATGTTGAACAGCTTAGGGTAGTCCTAGCTGCTTCAGCTACTTCAAACGTAATTTTACTATATCTTCCTTAATTAATTGTTATAAGTCATTTAAGTATTATAATATTAATAATATTTAATACTACTATATATAAGAAGCGTGAATGTTGAGCAGCTTAGGATCGTCCTGGCTGCTTCAGCTGCTTTAAGCATAGTTTTATTATATCACCCTTAATTAATTAGTCATTCAAGTATTATAATATTAATAATGTTTAATAAAAGAATAGTTTTCAAAAAGACTACTAAGCTC
Source organism: Capsicum annuum (assembly GCF_002878395.1). Classification (NCBI taxonomy): domain Eukaryota; kingdom Viridiplantae; phylum Streptophyta; class Magnoliopsida; order Solanales; family Solanaceae; genus Capsicum; species Capsicum annuum. Next base: position 26,757,807 of record NC_061122.1, read on the forward strand.
CTCAAAGTTTCACTTATTACTATTTGAGGATTTTTTTTTCAGCTGCTTCAATCGTTATTTTAATGTATCACCTCTAACTAATTATTATATCATTTAGGTATTAAAAATTAATAATATTTAATAAAAATAAAACAGACATTTCTGACATGTCTGCTTCAGCTTGTTCAACCGTTATTTTATTATATCACTCCTAATTAATTATTATAATTTTACTTTTTACTCTATATAATAAGAGTGAATGAGGACTGAATGAGGAGTTTAGGGTCGTTTTTTAAAAATGACAGCTAAGCTCCTCAAAGTTTCATTTATTATTATTTAAGGACTTTTCTAGAATTATTTATATATATTTAAAACTTACGTAAAAAAATACTATACATTATAGTAATTAATGTTAAAATATTTAAAAGGCATGATTAAAAAGTTGATTGCTTCTCAAATTTTTGCAGTGTTGCTTAAATTGGGATAACTATTTGACAATGATATAAAAAATACAATAAATAACAATAATTAACAACTTAAAATATTTAAAAGACATAAAAAAATAAGAATGAGATGAGCTTAGGATCAACATTCAAAAAAGATAAACAAGCTCCTCATAGTCCCACTAATATTTTTTTGATGAGCTTAGAGTAGGGTTGCATATCGGTCGGTTCGGTTTGATTTTGAAGTTTATCGGTTTGACATATTAATTATCGATTTGTAATAAAGCTAAACCATTAAGATATCGGCTTATTGGTTATCGGTTTATCGGTTATTGATTGTTATCGATTCGGTTATCGAGTTAAACCGTTAACATTTAAATTTTAATATTTAAAGTATAATTTGAAGTTGAGGCAACAAATCTGCAGCATTCAGTTAAATTAACACACAAAGGGCCAAACACGAACTCTTACATCATAAAGGAAAGAGAGAAATTAAAGGACTTACAACCTCAAGCATCTCTTATATTGATCTCATAGCATGTGATAAGAATTACCTATACAAATATAAATTAAGTTGTTACATTGAGTGAAAATATTTATAGTACCTGTAAATAAATGTGTACACACAAAGACCAATCTGATTAAGGAGTCTCCACATCACTTTCACTAATGGTTAACCTGATGAATTCAAAAATAACATCGAGAAACCAAGTTGTCTGTAGGCTTCTCAAAATTACAAGTATCAATCTAAAAATAATGTGTAATGACTTGGGGGGGGGGGGGGGGAATTGAGCATGGCCTATTTAAAGTAGATAACTAATTAAATAACCTAACCAACCCAGTAAGCTACTTCACCCTTAAGAAATCATTCTACCTCATTGAACCCGCTTCTCTGATATTTACTAATAACTAAATATAATTACTAAAAGAGAGGAAAGAGTCGGCTTTGAAAAGAAAGGAGAAAGAGGCGATGTATAGAAAATAAAGTCAAAATCGCCAATTGCAGCTTGAAGGTTGTCCCAATAGTTTTGAGAAGAAAAAAACGAGAGGAAGAGATCGGATAAGAAAGAAAGACATAAATAGGGAAGAATGGACAACAAGAACCCTAGAAAGCAAACCTTTCAGGACTTAAAATCTGCACTAGTACTATTCTTCCGATCTTCTTCAGGTAAGTCTGGTAATTATATTTTCAATAGCCATCAATATGTCAAGCCGACAACTGAGATTTACAATTGCAAATACAGTGATTCAGTGTAGCAAGGATGGAAAAAGGAAAACTTTTATTTCTTCCATGTACAATGCACATATGACTCTCTACGAATCAATATGATCCTCGAACATTTCTTCTTGTGCAGAGATAACCAGATCAAAAGATGAAGATTAAGCCGAAGCATCCCCATCTTCTTTGCAAATAACTTAACATCCTGTTTGTTTAACGTTTGGGAACCTATCACTGCTGAGATGGTGGTAGAGATTTGCAAACAACAACGATTAGACACTGACCAGAAATTGAAGATGAAGCAGAAGACTATCTAAGAAACAAGAATGAGATGGAGCGAAAATTGTTACCTGTTGAGCGCAACAGCAGCAGCGATTGTGAGCAACAACAATCGAGCAACGTTTCATCCCTCTAAATTGAGCAGTTTTGAGCAAAAATTCAGCCGATTCTGAGCAACAACAGTCGATTGTGAAATCAAAAATATGAATTGTAGTGTGAGAGATGCTAATTGTAATGACTAGTGAGAGAGGGAATGAAACTGAAAAGTATAAAGTAACCCTATACTACTATTACCTTTGGTCCTTTACCCTTTGGGCCGCTTGGGTCGGCATTAACTCTTTAGGTTTTGGGCTGCCTAGTGTAGTGTACTTATTTGCTTATCGGGATATCGGATAGCCCGATTAAAAATTCCCTGAACCCGAGGCCCGAACCAATAAACCAGTAACAAAAATGTTTAACCTGACACCCGATCCGAAAAGTAACAAAATCGACCCATTAGCCCAATAAACTAATTATTGGTTCGGGTTAATGGGTTGAACCGAAAAATGCACAGTCCTAGCTTAGAGTTAGTTTGGAAAATGAATAAGCGTGAATGAGAAGCTTAGGGTCGTTTTTTTAAATGACAATTAAGCTCCTTAAAGTTCCATTTATTATTATTTGAGGATTTTTCTAGAATTATTTATATTTATTTAAATTTATGTAAAAAAAAATACTATACATTACAATAATTAATTTTAAAATATTTAAAGGGCATGATAAAAAAATTGATTGCTTCTCAAATTTTTTGCGATGTTACATAAATTGGGATAATTATTTAAATGATATTAAAAATACTATAAATAATAATAATTAATAACTTAAAATATTTAAAAGACATTACTCTATATAATAAGAGTGAATGGGAGAGGGAGTAAGTAGCTTCCGGTCTTCCTGCTTGTCTACCATTTAACTGCTAGCTTCATAATTTTATTATAATGCCCCTAATTAATTATTATATGTCATCTATGTATTAAAAAATTAATAATATTTAATAAAAAAAGGTAAAATAGACATTTATGACATGTTTGCTTCAGTTGCTTCAATCATAATTTAACTGTATCACCCCTAATTAATTATTATAAGTCATCTAAGTATTACAAAACTATGATAGAATGATTTAAGTATTAAAAAATAATAATATTTAATGTTGAATTAACTTGACGTCTTATATGAGGTCCACTTAATTTTGTTTTCCCCAAGTATTTTTTTTATAATAATTTTATTATATCACTTCTAATTAGTTATTATAAGTCATTTAAGACATATCTACTGGCTGCTTCGATCATGATTTAACTATATCATCCCTAATTAATTATTATGGCAATCTAATCTAAGCATTGCGCCACATAAATTGGAATAGAAGAAAACATGTGTCACGATCCGAACCAAGGCCCTGGCCGCGACAGGCATCTCGAACAACAAAGGCCTGAAAACCCCTTAGCATACTATAACAAGTATAATCCATACATAAATCAAAGTGCGGAAGATATAATGTAGTTCAAGGGAAACTTATAATATAAACTGTGTCAACAAAGTATGACAATACATTACTCAACTTCATTCTACACCAGTCTACGAAGCCTCTACTGAACTGAAACATAAGTCTGTCTAGATCGAGACAAGGACCCCGGTCGGACCATAAAACAATTGAAAACTATCACATGGATAGGGTGCCTTCCGAAGTAATGGAGGCTCACCAAATCTGAACTCCTGGAACAATCTATTGTTGCTGAACTGGACCGCAAGACTAAGCGTCAAATCCTACATTATAAGACAATGTAGCCTCCACGAAGGACGGTCAATACTTGAAATGCATTGGTATGCAGAACTAACTAAAAACAACATATATTTTATATAAAATAGTCTAGAGCATTAGGAAAATAATTTAACATAATAGATATAAAAAATACATGGGCATCAGTGAGCTTCAAAACATTCTTGTAAGTCATGACTCAACTCTTTAGTTTACTTTTGAGTTAGATGGTACACCCACATTTCTACAATCCCACAGGCTATACGGAATCTGCCCTTGACTCAGCAGCCAAACCCCCGATCCAAGTTTGCCGCAATGATTGGGATATTAGTAAGGGGGACACGTAAGATCACAAAGCAGGGGGCCATAATCCCCAATCAAATCAACATGTCATGGTAGTACAAAAGATCACAAAGCAGAGCTCCCAACTATAGTCCCAAATTGGGGCGACATGAATCAAGTTACACAAGATCACAAAATAGGGTATCATAATCCCGCGTCAGCAAATCACGATTTCCAGTATTGAGTCTTTCAACTTGTGCTTTCTTCGGGTAACCATATAACTCTCTTTAAGCCCAATTTAGCCTCTTAAAAACATACTTCATGCTTATAAACAATTCTTTCTCATTCCGTTAAGGGCATATCACAACAGGGTATCGTCATATACAGACTTTCAAATCATTCATATCATATCAAATCCACAACACTTCTCATTCAAAACATGTAAATGACCACCAAAAGATTTATCAAATCACACGAGAGTTCTTATTATCAAAAACATATGAAAATTGCGCAAACACACTCTCTTTACAAGACTTTAGTACGTGGTGGTCAATTCTTTCATTAATTACATGAAGTTTCTTTATTAGGAAACCATAGTATTTAGAATAGAAATCGCCTCTTTGAAAATACACTTGAAACAACCATAATTTAAACTCAAGAATCATCTTCATTCATAAAACAATCCCAACATTTGTTATATGTAAATCTCATGATAAAAAAAAGGCTTATGATTTATGCTCTCAAACCCAGTTCACAAATCATAACATGCTAAGACCATAAATTTCATCACGGGGAAGGAAATTTCGCATTTCATATTCATAAATCACTTTTCAAACTCAAATCATGTATGCACAAGATTATAAATCAAGCTTATGTAAAAATCCCATGATAATTACGTATTTTCATCAAAACAGATTTATGATTTATGCTTTTTAAATAATTTTCAAAACCCATTACATATACATACATATATATCTTTAAAACTTGTTTAAGAACATAAACTTACGCCCATGAGATTTAGGATAGTCCCACATACCTTTTGACGGAGAAAAATTGATAGATTTGCCGTTGGAGATCAAGATCCTCAAACCCTAGGTGGTTTATCATCTGTTATTGAAGGAAAGATGATTAGGGATTTTGTGAGGTGAAAATATCGTGTTTAAGGCTTAATATTCATTCAAAGAGGGTTAGGAACGGTCATGGGATGATAAAAGACCTTTATGCTCTTAATATAAATTAAGCGGAACACTTTTTGATGCCCCAGAATGGGTTTGCATCGCATGGCCAAAGAAAACCCTAATTTTGTGTCGCATGTACAAAGCATAGCTGAGGCGGTGTGCTTTGACGATTGGTGTGCGGCTCATGGCTATCACACACCTTGGATAGTGTCTCATTCAAACACTCATAACTTTTGATTCCATTACAAAAAATGAATCAAATTGTAGGGGTTTATTTATGGGGTTTATTTTAACCCCTATAAAATTATATTAAATGCGGAGATTAACAATATGTCGCTAAAAATTATATATTTTTCGAACCCCGCTATACATACAAAAAAAAAAATAGCGCCATTTCCCCCCATTTTTTCCCCAAAATATTTCTCAGAATATTTCTCCTATTTTTTTCTCAAAACATTTCTCTCTCATTTTTCCCCAATTAGAGAAAGTGGGCGGTACTCTCCGTCGGTCATTGATTAAACAGTGGAAAGTACTCCCGCCATTGATTAGCCAGTTGATAGGAACTCCGGCCATTGCCACACAAGTCTCCGGTCGGACATTGCCTTCCTAGCTCCCAGGTAATTGTTTTTAAATCTTAGTGTTTGTTTCACTAGCGGCGCCGCCGTGGAAAGTCCTCGCCGGTAGGATTTTCCGGTGATGATATCCGACCCACTTGAAGCTCCCAAGTGTTAGGAGAATGAGACCCACTTTTATGGATCCGTGTTCTTTGTTTTTAATTCTTTGTGTAGCAATTCCTTTTTTGTCTTTAGCATAACTAATATATTTGAATAAAAAAGTAAAAGAGAAAGGGGTTTCTAAGATTGATAGGGTCCTTGATCTGGAGTTTGTGAAATGGTTACTTGTGTATAGGCTCAGACAATATATGCTATCAGCTTGTTTGTTATGCTTCTGCTATATACGAGGAATTGATGGTGTTTTTCCTGATAAGGAGCTGCATAGTTGCATACCCATCCAAGTTTAATGTTTTGTTGCTGTTGGAATTTGTTGATTTTTTTTCCAACTAGAAGATTTAGATATTTGAAAATCCTGTTGGTGTAGGGTGTAATATGTCAAATACATTGTATCGTGGCGATACGATGAGGATTTTGAGGAAATATGACATGAAATTAGATGAATGTTCAGTAAATTTATCTTTTTTGTTTTGGGCTGATAAGGGTGAATGTATCTGCCCTTGCCCCGATCCCGTGCATTACAGTAGCTTTAGTGCACTGGGATGCCCTAATAAGAGTGAATGTATCTCCAAGTTTCTAATTTTGGCACTTTCAACCTATTTTAGTTTCTTAGGTTGGACCGGAACAGGGTTATGGGAGATGTGTTTGTGCGTATGGAAAACTATTTTATATCTGACCTCTAGAAGTTTTAGTAGGTGGACTTTTCCTGGATTTATGATATTTCGTTGCAATTTTTCAATGATAAATAGTGTTTAGTCCACATCTTGCAATGGCTGGTCGACGAGATAGCTATGGGAAGCGGTCTCATTCTCAGTCGGTGGGATACTGATTGTCTAGTGGTACGAGCACAACACATTGTTTAGTAGGCCATATGCAGGAAACACTCTCTCTCTCTCTTTGTCCCTCTTTTTTTCTTCTTACTAATTTTCCAGGTATAATCAGAATTCTGTCTCTTATGAAAAGTAGGAGTGCTCTAACTTTGTACGATAATAAAAATTGCTAATGGGATTAAATAATATGCACAAGCGTGCATGGAAGGAAGTCTAGACCTTCTTAACTTTCTCAGTGGGTGTTACCTTCTACATTAATTTATCTTTAATAAAGCTTATTGTGGTGAACTCATCTAGTGTGCAAACAACTAAATTAGTTTTATGTTGATGAAGGTTCTTGGTATCGATTTGTCCCGGAGAATGCACAAATCATCCGATGGTCAGAGGAGAAGAGTGCAGATATGTATGGGTCTTCTGAAACCATTCAAGGTATATCTGCAAATACTTTCACTAAGAGTAGTTACCTTCAAACTGTTACAAATTACTTGAAGATGATGTTGACATAAGATAGCCCCTTTGTTTGTCTAGGTGCTTCTTCTTGATGAGATTACAGTTGATCTTGATGTTCTTGCAAGGGCTGATCTTCTGAAATTTCTGATCAAAGAATGTGAAGAGCGAGGCGCAACAATAATTTATACAACACGCGTTTTTTATGGTCTTGAGAATTAGCCTTCTCATATTGTAAGACTTGATTCTTGCTTCTCTCTTGTTTCATCTTTGAACTTCTTAAAAACTTAATGAAGTGTGATGGTTACAATAATTGTATTATTTGCAGATATATATGGCTTGTGGGAAGCTGCAATTAACAATACCGATGGACAAGGTGAAGGAGATCACCAATTTGTCACTAATGGTAAGTTTTGATGTATTTAGAAACTGTAAGATCCAAAATAGAATCTCATGTAGGTTTTCTTTCCAAGTTCAAATATATTTCATCTCCTACTGCTTAGCTAGAGGTCACATCAATAGATGGTTTGATTTAATCTAATACCTGAAAATTACGGGTGAAGCACATGATGATATATTCTGCGATAATTTTTCTCATATGAATTTTGCATGGTTGTTCTCTCTGGATATACAGAGGATACTAGATAATTGGCTGGGGAAAGAAAGAGATGAGGAGAAGAAACGAAGGAAAGAGAGAAAGGTAAAGGGCCATCCAGAGTATGAAAAACAAGTTGAGGGAACTCGAGTGGTAGGGGGAGATCCAGCTCGTGCTGCTGGTCGTCCATTAAACAATGGTTGGGTTGGTGGAACATTGAAAAAAATTAATATTATTTAGCAAAAGAAAAACTTGATAACAGTTGCATACCTGGTGCCATGTAGCCAATAGTGTCTTATGTCTTTATTTGTGCTATCAATTTATCAGTCGTCATAAGTTTGGATATACCAAAATCACTGACTCTTGTAACCATGTCTCCATCCAAAAGTATCCATCTTTCGGCACTATTTCCTACTAGGATTTGTGTAGACTTTAGTTTTTTATACTCACTTCCCTGCTAGCTAGGTAAACTCTGTAAAATGATTTCAACAGGACGAGTTTCCAGTTTGTGAAACTTACTTGGTTCATAGCTAAGAAATGATCACAAAATATAGGACTTTATGAGGTGTACTTTGTGGAGAAGATAAATCAAAGTGGTTTCCAGTTTAAGAAGCATAATCATTTCATAGTGTTAGCGTTTTTCATTAGAATAAACCTGCAATAAGATCCAACTAAAGAAGAAAAAAGTTAAAATTTTGTAGAGATTTTCTTCTTTTGGTCACTTGCCCAACAATCTAAAGTGCAAAATATAATATACAGAGATTATTTGTTGGACGGATATCATCTTGAAACATTGCATTCTCTAGGACTCCATGTGCACTTAGCTGAGCACAAAAAACTGTGGAAGTGAAGGATCTATGTAGATGTTGTCAACTAGTTAGATTCTAAGAATGTTCTCATTAATTCCTTTTAGCCTGTATTTTGGGAGTATTTTTAATTTCACTTGTTTATGCTCTGTAGTTCAAGAACGATGAGGAAATAGTTGTTGTTATCGCACATGAGCTTGGTCACTGGAAACTTAATCATACAATTTACTCCTTCATCGTTGTCCAGGTAGGCTGAAGCCCATGACTTTAGTTATTCATAGGTTTGGGGGGGGGGGGGGGGGGGGGGGGGGGGGGGGGGGGGTAGGCCAAGAAGGTTAGGTTGCTGCTACAAAGACTTGCTCACTCTAACCCCCCCCGCCCAAAGTCGTACTCGAATCAATTGTGTACTATTTTTTCTTGTTTAAGCATAATTTTTGCTTTGCCCGTTTTTATGTGAGTTAATTTGTGTTAGCGTGGAGACTCTAGTGGTTTGTGTTTGTTGTCGGTCCTAAGCCGGAGGTCTATCGGAAGATGTCAGATCATACAACTCTTTGTGTCTTCATCTGTAAGATGTTATTCCTGCATTTCTTCTACCTTTTTTGTTCTTTCGGGAGTTGGAGTTTCTTGCACATGATCTCTAGAACTGCTTTGGTCACAGTGGTAATAGGTATAACTAAATAATTTATAACTGATGTAATGAGTCATTTGTTGATGTGGGGTTGGGATAACGCTTTATAATCTCTCCTCTGCCCTTTCTCTCTTTTTATAGTTTTGTAAACAAGAAAAGTTATAAGTGCATCCAGTATTTGGCTACCGATATGTGGTTAGAGCCAATTGGTTATTTATGGTTATTATCTAAACACAGAATGCGAGTTAAATGATTTTAAATTCACTTCACTTATCAAGGGAAAAGGAAATATAAGAAATTTTTGACTCCAGTATTGAAAGTATGCAAAGCATCGAAACTTGTGGTTAAAAATGGAATGAAAAGCATTGCACTATAGCATTAGGAATTTGAAGGATGTGTTCGTCCAGATGATGAAGACCTATTGTAGTTAATTTGTGTATATACTATACATCATCTTTTTCTTTTTCTTTTTGTAACCATTATCTTGTAGTTATCAACACAGCTATTTAACCACTTGGAAGCATCACTTATCACAGGTCCATCACTCATAGATCAATATGCGAGGGAAATTTATGCACCCGTTATGTTTTTAGTTGTACGCAGATATAAATGTTTTATAATAAGGACTGAAAGTCTATTTGATTGATTTTTATCCTTTGCATTTTTATGTAGCCAAGTGATGCGGCTAGTGGATCTATTTCGCTCATGGATGCAAGGAGATTACGTGATGATAGTGATCCTAATGACGATTGTTGATTTCGTTGTAAATTGTCTTGGATATTCAATTATGATGTAATTGTGTGGTTGGAGTGAATCTTAGAATATTGAAGGTTTTGTGTTTAAATTTGATTTTGGAGTTTGAAGATATTAGTTAATGTTGAAAATTTAATTTTGAAGTTTAATGTTCAATGTATTTTTGATATGTTTTTCAATCACAATGTTCAATTAGTCATGTTGTGTTTATGATATATGAATTGATCAAATATTGGATTGTAGGTTATGCCTAAAGGAACAATTAAATTTGAGGTAAAATTAGAATCTATAACTAGTTATTGAAAATTGGTGACCCCTGTTAAATTTAAAAAAAAAATAAAAAATCACGGAGGTTTTAAACCTTGCAATTTTAAAATAAAATTTATTATAAAAAAATTAAATTTAGAGTAATGGGGTTAACCGTTGCAAAATAATCGCTGCAAATTAATTATGGCGGTAAAAAAAAAAACTGTCCAAATTGATTGTGACGGTTCATATTGTGGGGTTTTTGGGAACCCTCGAAATTGAAATTTGCGGTGGTTTAAGACCCCTACAAACAGTAAAATTAATCCCCATAATTTGACCTTTTTTTGTAGTGTCTGGACTCGGATTGACGAACGGTCGGTGGAGTTGGAAAGAAGACTTGAAGGTCTTTAATTTGATATATAGTAGGCCATATGACTCTTTATATACTAGGAGAAACAGTCGCTGGAAGTTGACCCAAGCAAAATCGTCAACTAAAAGTCAATCAATAGGAAAGTGCTTAACTTTTGAGCTAGGAGATTTTTATGGTGTATATTCATTTCCAAGGATGTTTCCACACTAAGGAAGTTTCATTCACACTTATATCTAAGTAGAAACTATTGGGTTTGGGTCTATAAATGTAGGAAAGACGGTTCAACTTTATCCCAAAAGTGTGGGTGTTACATTATTTCCCCCTTGGGATCACTCATCCTTGAATAATGGGTAGGAACTTGTTGAGGCTCTAAAAGTATGGAATAAAGAACGTAACCTCGCATTGAACATTTTTCCTCAACAAAATATGTAAAGGCATCAAAAGATCTTCATGAGAACCCCTAGTGAAACGTGTAAGCACGAAGCGTGAGATAATTAGAATTGACATAAAGATGACCTTGCACATGAGTTCTAGGGATCATAATCATCACAACATAAGGTATGAGTTTATTTGGTGAGGATAGGCCTGATTTACATCAGTACAATCATGAAATGAGATTTTGTGGGAGATAGGAATGAAAGCATTCTCTGCCTTACAAGATACAACGAATAGACTTAAACTTAGAGACACTACTCGTCTATGCCCTAACAATAAATAACATACTTCATCATTTCCAATTTACAATTCTCTCATCACACATCTAACCACAAGAGTTTGAGTCCCACTGCATAGTACTTCTATGTTAAAGCCTAACTAGGAGAAAAAAGGTGCTAGATTAAGCTATGGGACCCATACTCTACATCTCTTTAAGAATATTACTTTACCTTATCACTACCATCAAACACCCTCGGGTTTTAATTCAGGGAGTACTAACCACATAGTACATGGGTTTGTATTTTCATCAATCACAACATTCAAGCCTATCATTACTACACCTACTTCATGGATCTCCCTACCAAGACCAACAAATTCAATTATTCTCACAAAGATTTTTGCCACATATCTCCTTCCTAACTATTTCACATAATGGAAGTTCATCTCCTTCTTCCTCTCTTCACCTAGAACCTTAGCTCGAGAATCACATCAAATTTTCACATTCAAGAACATCTACTTCCTTGCCTAAGATATTACTATGCACCTCAAAATACACTACATACCTTCTCACATGTAGTACTAGTTTACAACTAATAGAGAAAAGAAAATCAAGGGGGTAAAGTCACATAATAAGGATAGTCGATCTTAGTCTTATAATATAAATCATTACGATCTTATCAACATATTCTACTTTCTCACATCATATTTTACTTACCCATACATACATTCCCACTATCTTCAAATTCCATAAACGCCGATGAATCTCTACCCATAACTTGTTGACTAATCTACCCTTTTCCATTTACCTCTCATAAATGATTTTTACAAAAATCATAACTATCCACTCTAAGTTCCTTCCCTATTTTAAATAAATAATAATCATAGCCAAACACTTCCTCTACAGACTACCATACACTCTAAAAATCTTGCTACAATATTAGCCAATCACCATAAAAAAGCAAACCACCCCTGAGTCAAGGGTTATACAACTAAAACTACTTATTTATGCAGAAGTTACCCTCACTCTAACTTCTAAACTTATGACTTCATATAACTAACTTCGGGATCATCTTACTACCAATAGGTTATGACACCTTAACATATACTACTACTCGGGTGGAAATATTGTTCCAACATTCTGCTATGTATCTCTACCCTTAAGCATGACATCTTCTACAGGGATTTTAAAAGGGGTTTAAATACACTTCGTACCTCAGGCTCAAACGCATGATTGATATAGATTGGGGTATACACTTAAATCAACACACTTTGAAGCACTAACGGACTTCTTCCAAGTCCTTGTGCTATTTCATAACATTATGGATAACTCAATCAGAAAGAATCACATCGTTGGGAATCTTAACTCTTGAACTAATATTACCTCAACAACGAGGCATGGCCCATAAAATGAGAGCACGGAAGGAATTTGGATAACTTTCGTATGGATGACGCCATAGCACGAACTAGAGTATGAAAAAATAAGAAACAACTCTTCAATACTCGGTAGCTTCTTGATTATAAGTGTGGTGCACGACACACCCAAAAGCAAGACTCTACTAGACACGGATTCGTAGACACCCTGAACCATGAACCGTACTCTGATATCCAGCTTGTCATGACCCGAACCGAGTCCCTAGCCGCGATGGGCATCCCAAACCACGAAGGCCAGAGAAACCCCTTAGCATACTATCATAAGCATAATCCATACATAAATCAAAGTGCGGAAGATATAATGAAGTTCAAGGGAAACTTATAATACAAACTATGTCAACAAGGTATGACAATACATTACTCAACTCCATTCTACACCACTCTATGAAGCCTCTACTGAACAGAAACACAAGTCTGTCTGACCGGATAAGGCTCCCAGTCGGACTATAAAATAATTGAAAACTATCACATGGATAGGGTTCCTTCCGAAATAAGGGAGGCTCATAAAATCTGAACTTTTGGAATAATCTACTACTGTTGAATTGGACTGCGACACTAAGCCTCAAATCCTACATTATAAGACAATGCAGCCTCCACGAAGGACGGTCAATACCTGGAATGTATTGGTATGCTGAACTAACCAAAAACAACTTATATTTTATATAAAATAGTCGAGAGCATTAGGAAAATAATTTAGCATAAAAGACATAAAAAACACATGGGCATAATTCAGTGAGCTTCAAAACATTCTTGTAAGTCATGACTCAACTCTTTAGTTTACTTATGAGCTAGATGGTACACCCACATTTCTACAATCCCACGGGTTGTATGGAATCCGCTCTTGACTCAGTAGCCAAGCCCCCAATCCAAGTTTGCAGCAAGGATTGGGGTATCAGTAAGGGGGACACGCGAGATCACAAAGCAGAGTGCCATAATCCCCAATCAAATAACTTTTCATGGTAGTGCACAAGATCACAAAGTAGGGATCCTAACCATAGTCCCAAATTGGGATGACATGAATCAAGGTACATAAGATCACAAAGTAGGGTAGTATAATCCCGCATCTACAAATCACGATTTTCAGCATTGAGTCTTTCAACTCGTGCTTTCTTTGGGTTACCATCTAACTCTCTTTAAGCCTAATTTTATCCTCTTTAAAACATACTTCATGTTTATAAATAATTCTTTCTCATTCTGTTAAGGGCATATCATAATCGTGTATCGTCATACCCAGACTTGCAAGTTATTCATATCATATCAAATCCACAACACTTCTCATTCAACACATGTAAATGACCACCAAAAGATTTATCAAATCACACGAGAGTTTTTATGATAAAAAACATATGAAACGTATGCAAACACACTCTCTTTACAAGACTTTAATATGCGGCGGTTAATTCTTTCATTAATCACATGAAGTTTCTTCATTAGGAAACCATAATATTTAGAATAGAAATCACCTCTTTTAAAACCACCATTTAACTCAAGAATCATCTCCATTCATAAAATAGCCACAACATTTGTTATATGTAAATCTCATGATCAAAAGGGGCTTATAATTTATGCTCTCAAACCCAATTCACTAATCATAACATGCTATGGTCATAAATTTCATCATAGGAAAGGGAATTTCGCAATTCATATTCATAATCACTTTTCAAACTCAAATCATGTATGCACAAGATTATAAATCAAGCTTACGGAAACCCCCATGATAATTACGTACTTTCATAAAAAAGGGTTTATGATTCATGCTCTTTAAATGATTCCCAAAACCGATTACATATACATATGGATATATCTTTAAGTCTTGTTTAAAAATATAAACTTACGCCCATGCAATTTAGGATAGTCCCATATACCTTTTGACGGAGAAAAATCAAAGAGAACATAGATAGATTTTTCCTTGGAGATCAAGATCCTCAAACCCTAAATGGTTTATCCTCTCTTATTGAAGGGAAGATGATTAGGGATTTTGTGAGGTAAAAATAACGTGTTTAAGGCTTAATATTCATTTAAAGAGGGTTAGGAATGGTTATGGGATGATAAAAGACCTATATGCCCTTAATATAAATCAAACAAAACACTTTTTGACGCCCCAGAATGCCTTTACGTCGCATGGACAAAGCAAACCCTAAAGTTTTCGTCTCAGGTACAAAGCATAGCTGAGGCAGTGTGCTTTGGCGATTGGTGTGCGGCGCATGGGCATCGCACACCCTGGGCAGTGCCTCATTCAAACACTCATAACTTTTGACTCTGAACTCGGATTGATGAACGGTCGGTGGCATTGTAAGGAAGGCTCGAAGGTATTTAATTTGATATATATTAGGCCACATGACTCTTTATATACTAGGAGAAACAATCGCTGGAAGTTGACCCAAGCAAAATCGTCAACTAAAAATCAATCGATAGGAAAGTACTCAACATAACTTTTGAGCTAGGAGATTTTTATGGTGTATATTCACCTCCAAGGATGTTTCCACACTAAGGAAGTTTCATTCACACTTATATCTAAGTATAAACCATTGAATTCGGGTCTATAAACGTAGGAAAGACGGATCAACTTTAGCCCGAAAGTGCAGGGTCTTACAACGTATTATAAATCACAATAATTAAAAAATTAAATTATTTAAGAAATATAATTGACTATCATTGCCAACAAATTTTGGACAGGTAGAATAACATATATTATTTGAATATTAATAAAAAGTATTATAAATTACAATGGTTAACAGCTTAAAATATGTTAAAAAATTAATCGGTCATTCATTTTAAAAAATACATAAAAAATACTATACATCACAATAATTGACAACTTAAAAATTTTAAAGGTTAATTTGCTTGCTGGCATAACTTCATTGGTTCTTTTCCTTGCCTTCATTTTTTTCATCCATTTTAATTTGTTTGTCTTATTTTTTTTAATTTGTTATATATTTCAAAAATATATGAAAAATTTTATGTAAACCATAATAATTAATAACTTAAAAAATTTAAAAGATATGAATTTGTCACTTAATTTGTAATAGAAGAAAAAGTATTATAAATCATAATAGTTAAAAACTTAAACTATTCTAAAATATAATTGACTTTTAGTGCCACAAAATTTTGGACAAGGAGAGTAACATATATTATTTAAAAATAACATAAAATATATTATTCATTATAATATTTAATGACTTAAAATATCTAAAACAATCTGTTATATATTCCAAAAAATACTTAAAAAATATTATAGATCACAATAATTAAAAACTTAAGAATTTAAAAGATATAAGATATTTGGTTGAATCTCAAAATTATATCAGTGCCAAATAAATTGAAATAGTTAAAAATATAATTGAATATCAATGCTCCAAAAGTTTGAACGAGGAGAGTAACATTTATTATTTGAAAATTGAATAAAAAGTATTATAAATTACAATAGTTAACAATTTAAAGTATCTAAAAAGATAATATGTTATATAACAATTTAAAAGTAAATACGGTTTAGTACAACCTATGTACTATTGTTAGAGAAATATACAAATTTATCAATTTTAAAAAAAAACTTAAATTTTTTTAAAGATATAAAATATTTGGCTGACTTTAGAAATTATATTAGTGCCACTTAAATTGGAATTAAAAAAAATATTATAAATCTCAATAATTAAAAACTTAAATTATTTTTAAAATATAATTGACTATCGATGCCACAAAAGTTTGAACAAGGAGAGTAACATGTATTATTTAAAAATTACATAAAAGGTATTATAAATTACGACAGTTAACAACTTAAAATATCTAAAGCATATTAAAAATATGTTTGATTTTCTAAATTTTATTTATGTCACATATGAGACTAAAAAATAACATATATTGGGCCCGTATTGGCATGGGTCCTCGACATCTAGTATATATAAAAAGCGTGATGTTGTGCAGCTTAGGGTCGCCTTGGCTACTTCAGTTGTCTGCTTTAACTGCTTCAAGCGTGATTTTATTATATCACCCTTAATTAATTATTATAAGTCATATAAGTATTATAATATTAATAACATTTAATAAAAGGATAGTTTTCAAAATGACTACTAAGCTCCTCAAAATTTCACTTGTTACTCTATTTGAGGATTTTTTTCAGCTGCTTCAATCGTTATTTTGATGTATCACCTCTAATTAATTATTATAAGTTATAAGTTACTTAGGTATTAAAAATTAATGATATTTAATAAAAAATAAAACAAATATTTCTGATATGTCTGCTTCAACTGGTTCGATCATTGTTTTACTATATCACCCATAATTAATTATTATAAATTATTTAAATATTAAAAATAAATATTAAAAAATTAGTATAAAGTTATCTAAGTATTAAAAAATTAACAATATTTAACGTTAAATTAACTTGATGACTTATATGAGATCTACTTAATTTTTTTACCCAATTTTTTTTTTACAGTAATTTTGTTATATCACTTCTAATTAGTTATTATAATTCATTCAAGAGGTGTGCTTCGCTGCTTCAATCATGATTTTACTATATCACCCCTAATTAATTATTATGGTTATCTAAGCATTTTACCACTTAAATCGGAATAGAAAAAAAAGTATTATAAAACCCAGTAATTAGAAACTTAAATTATTTTTAAAATATAATTGACTATCAATGTCACAAAATTTTGGACGAGGAAAATAACATATATTATTTAAAATTTACATACAATGTACTATACATTACAATATTTAACAACTTAAAATATCTTTAAAAAATTAATCTATTATATATTCCAAAAGAATACGTAATAAAAATTATAGATCATAATAATCAACAACTTTAAAATTTTAAAAGATATAAAATATTTGATTGACTCTCAAATTATACCAGTGCCACTTAAATAAGAACAATTAAAAATATAATTGAATATCAATGCCATAAAAGTTAGGACAAGGAGAGTAACATATATTATTTGAAAATCACCTAGAAAATATTACAAATTACAATAGTTGACATCTTAAAGCATCTAAAAAATAATTTGTTATATATTTTAAAAAGTACTATAAATCACAATAATTAACAACTTAAAAAATTATAAAGATATTAAATATTTTGTTGACTCCAAAAATTATATCAGTGCCACTTAAATGAGGATAAAAAAAGTATTATGAATCACAATAATTAAAAAATTAATTTTTTTAAAAAATATAATTGGCTATTGATTATCTAAATTTTATTTATGTCACGTAAATTGAGACTAAAAAATGACATATATTGGGTCCGTGTGGCCCTCGACATCTAAAGTTGTTGATCATAGTTATTTTTAATGCTTTACTTGTTGAACCTTACCAACACTTTTAAAGAAAACCCCCAACCATTTTCATTTAATTACAACCACGACCTTAAATAAAAGTCCTCCCTTTTTTATTTAATTACAATAATGCCTAAGTTCTATTGAATATGGTGGGTCCATACTTATTAAAATGTATAATTAAATATTTCATATATTTTTTTTATTTTACTCTCTTAAATTATTTAAATTTAAGTAATTTAATTATATAATAATTTTATCTCGATTAATTACAACTAAATATTTAAAGTAAATCAATTTTATTATTTTAATTAACTTTTATATTCAAAATTAATTTTTACCTATTTATTTTAGTGAATTTAAATTTTAAAATTGTTTTTTCTTAAATGGAATTGCTAATATTTAAACTTAACTTAAAATTTTTAAAGTACAAAATTAATAAATTTAATTTTAATAAAATAAATTCTTAATGAATATTTTCTTAAGATTTGTGTTGTAAATATGTATCAAGTAAAAAAGAAATAAAGAAAATATATAATAAAATTTTGTTATTGTGTGAGATAAACATAATGCACTATCCATATTGTTTAATAATATCATATTTTGTATATGCAAACTATAGCATATCAAATTTAATTTATTTAATAATATACTAACTTTATCTTAATTAATTGTAACTAAATATTTAAAGTAAATCAATTTTACTATATTAATTTACTTTTATTTTCAATTTTTTTTAATTATTTATTTTAGTAAATTTAAATTTTAAAATTATTTTTTTCTTATATAAAAATACTAATATTTAAACTTAACTTTAAATTTTTAATGTATAAAATTAATAAATTTAATTTAATAAAATAAATTCCTAATGAATATTTTCTTAAGATTTGAGTTGGGTCAATATGTATGAAGCAAAAAAGAAATAAAGAAAAATATATAATAAAATTTTATTATTGTGAGAGATAAACATAATGCACTATCCAATAATGTTTAATAATATCATATTTTGTACATGCAAAATATAGCATCCCGCATTTTATTAATATACTACTCCGGTGTGTTATCGGTGATTACTATTAAATATGATAAAATTATGTTGATTTTTATAGGAGTAACATAATCAATCGCTCTTAAATAATTATTATGAGTCATCTAGATGTTAAGAAAATAAATAATATTTAATAAAAGATAAAGTAGACATAAAATGCAAAATTAACTACTGTTGTTTTAAATTAAATTGTCGTCCTTCAAACGATGATTTTACTGTACCACCCTTTGTGATGAGTCATTTATGTATTAGAAAATTAAGAATAACAAAAAGATGAACATAAAAAATTTGATTGACTATCAAAATTATATTAGTGTCATATAAATTGGGACGAGACAGAGGAAGATATAAAGCAACGTATATTATTTGAAAATGAAATAAAAAGTACTGTAAAGAACAATAATTAACAAAAATATTAAAAAAATTGACTGATTGCCAAAAATTTATATGTGCCGCATAAATTGGGATGAAGGGAGTATTAATATCTTATTGAAAATTATGTAAAAAATATTATAAATCAGATAATTAATAATTTTTAAAATTAAAAAATGTAAAATATTTGGCTAGTTCTCGAAATTATATCATTTTTATTTAAATTGAAATAGAAGAAAAAGTATTATAAACCACAATAATAAATAATTTAAATTATTTTAATGATTAATTATCTAAATTTGATTTACATCACATAAGTTGAAATAAAAAAATATATATGTTGGACCCGTACTAGCACAGGCCATGCATATCTAGTTACTCTTATATATAAGTGTCATCAAGCAGGCAGGACACAGTTGTCCTCCTTGCTTCTTCACCTACTTCAATCTGTAATTTTACTATATCACCCATAATTAATTATTGTAAATTATTTATATATTAAAAAATTAATATTATGTAATAAAAAAAGTAAATAACTATTAATGATATCTTTACTTCAGCTATTTCAACCCATAATTTTATTATATCACCCCTAATTAATTATTATAAATCATTTACACATTCAAAAATTAATAATATTTAATAAAATAAATAAATAACCATTTATGACATGTCTACTGTAGCTGCTTCATATTATTAAAAAAAGAAAATAAATATGTATGACATGTCTATTTCAACTGCTTCTACCCGTAATTTTAGTATATCATCCCTAATTAATTATTACAAGTCATTTAATTATTAGAAAATTAATAATATTTGGTAAGAAAAATAAAAATAGACATTTGTGACATGTCTGTTTTATCTGCTTAAACCATTATTTTACTATATCACACTAATTAATTATTATAGGTCATTAACTATTAAATTACTCCTATATATGTGTCATCGAGCAGGCAGGACACCATTGTCCTCCCTGCTTCTTCACCTGCTTCAACTGGTTTAATCCGTAATTTTACTATATCACCCCTAATTAATTATTATAAATTATTTATTTATTAAAATTTAATATTATGTAAGAAAAAAAGTAAATAACTATTTATGATATTTTTGCTTCAGCATTTTCAATTCGTAATTTTACTATATCACACTTAATTAATTATTATAAATTATTTACATATTTAAAAATTAATAATATTTAATAAAATAAATAAATAACCATTTATTAAATGTCTACATCAATTGCTTCATATTATTAAAAAAAGAAAATAAATATTTATGATATATTCGTGTCAGCTGTTTCTACCCGTGATTTTAGTATATCATCCCTAATTAATTA
Source organism: Capsicum annuum (assembly GCF_002878395.1). NCBI lineage: Eukaryota > Viridiplantae > Streptophyta > Magnoliopsida > Solanales > Solanaceae > Capsicum > Capsicum annuum. Next base: position 26,778,508 of record NC_061122.1, read on the forward strand.
TTATAGGTCATTTAATTATTAAAAAATTAATAATATTTAGTAAGAAAAATAAAAATAGACATTTATGACATATCTGTTTTAGTCGTTTAAACAGTTATTTTACTATATCACACTAATTAATTATTACAGGCCATTAAGTATTAAAAATTAATAATATTTAATAAAAAAATAAAATAGACATAAAATGATAAATTAGCTCTAGATATTTTATATTAACTTGACATCTTATATGAGACCCACTTAAATTTTTTTCACAAGTATTTTTTTTATAGAAATTTTGTTATATCACTTGTAATTAGTTATTACGAGACATTTAAGACATGCATGTTTCACTACTTCAATCAAAATATTTGGTTGACTGTCGAAATTATATCGGTGTCAATTTGATATGAATAGAATAAAAAAGTATTATAAATCATAATATTTTAAAACTTAAATTATTTTTAAAATATAATTGACTATCAACGCCACAAAAGATTAGACAAGGAGAGAGTATTATAAATTACAATAGCTAATGGATTAAAATAGTAAATTACAATGACAAAAACATATTATAAATTACAACAACTAACAACTTAAAATCTAAAAGAAATAGATTAAAATATAACTGATTATCTAAATTTTATTTATATTACATAAATTGAGACCAAATGAATACGTAGAAAATACTATAAATCATAATAATTAACAACTTAAAAAATTTAAAAGATATAAAATATTTGACGGACCCTCGAAATTATACCAGTATCACTTAAATTGGAATGAAAAAAATTTATTATAAATCACAATAATTAAAAAACTTAAATTATATTAAATATATAATTGATTATCAATACCATAAAAGTTTGGATAAAGAGAGTAACATATATTAATTGCAAATTACATGAAAAATATTATGAATTATAATAGTTAGCAATTAAAAATATCTAAAAAAAAAATAATTTGTTGTATATTTTAAAAAAACACGTAAAAATATTATAAATCACAATACTTAAGAACTTAAAAAATTTAAAAGATGTAATATAAATGTTTGACTGTTGAAATTATACCACTGCTACTTAAATTGGAATTAAGAAAAAAATACTATAAATCTGAATAATTAAAACTTAAATTGTTTTAAAAATATAATTGACTATCAATATCCCAAAAGTTTGGACAAGGAGAGTAACATATATTATTTGAAGCTTACATAAAAATTATTATAACTTAGAATAGTTAACAACTTAAATGTCAAAAAATATATTAAAAATATGATTAATTATCTAAATTTTATCTGTATCACATAAATTAAAATAAAAAATATATTGGGCCCGTGCTATCATGAGCCGTCGGCATCTAGTTACTACTATATATAAGCGGGAGTGGGTAGCGGGAAGCAAGCAACTAACGGTCGACATACCTGCTTGCTCTGTGATTTTACTATATCACCCCTAATTAATTAGTACATAACATTTACGTATTAAAAAATTAATTATATTTAATAAAAAATAAAATAGACATTTACAAAGTAAAATAGACATTTATGCCATGACAATTCAGCTGCTTCAACTGTAATTTTACTATATCACCTATAATTAATTATTATGAGTCATCTAAGTATTTAAAAATTGATAATATTTATTTTTAAAAAGGTGAAATAAACATAAAATGATAAATTAATTCTTGATGTTTTAAATTAATTTGACATTTTATGTGAGGCCCACTTTAAAAAATTTCAAAAGTATTTTTTAAAGCAATTTTGTTATATCACTTTTAATTAGTTATTATGAGTCATTCAAGACATGCCCATTTCACTATTTCAATCGTGAATTTGGTTCACTCTCAAAATTATATCAGCGTCGCTTAAATTGAAATAAGAAAAAAATATTCTAAATTACAATAATTAAAAACATAAATTACTTTTAAAGTCTAAATTCACTATCAATACCACAAAAGTTTGAACAAGAAGAGTATCATAAATTACAATAGCAAACACCTTAAAATAGTAAATTACAACATCGAAAAAGTATTATAGATTACAATAGTTATGGATGTCATATTAATTAGGATAAAGGGATATTACTTGAAAATTACATTGAAAGTCATATAAATCATAATATAATTCACAACTTAAAATATCTAAAATTATATATAACAAATCTGATTGACTTTCTCAAATATTTCATCAGCGTCATATAAATTGAGATAAAAAACAACATATAATATTCAAAAAGTAGCACATTGGGCCCGTGCTGACACGAGCTCCAATATCTAGTTTCTATTTCTACTACTCCCTCCATTTAAAAAAGAATGACCTACTTTTCTTTTTAGTCTGTTTAAAAAAGAATGACCCCTTTTCTTGTTTTGGCAATACTTTAATTTCAACTTTCCACATGACATGTTTAGGACCACAAGATTAAAGGGCATTTTGGTACATTTGACACAACTTCAATTTAAGGCCATAAGATTCAAAAGTCTTCTTTATTTTCTTAAACTTTGTGCCAAGTCAAAGTAGGCCATTCTTTGTGAAATGGAGGGAGTATATAGAAGAGCTGGTTTAGAGGACGACCAAGGCTATTTTTGAAAATTTTACATCATTAATGGGCAAAATAGTAATTATACATGAGCCACTAAATGGAACTATAGAAAGATCGGTTGGCCTTTCTTTTCTCAATCCCTAAACAGACGAGCTTTCATTCTCCCAGCAAAACACAATTTGCAGAATTTCTACATGTTGTCTATCTATCTTCTAAATTTCGATCTAGCACATTCAGACAATTTGAATCCTACAAAATGGATCTATAATCGAAATCTTACCGAATGGATCTATAATCAAAGGTGCAACAACAGTTTGAGCTTTTTGGCAAAAAAACAACTCCAGCCCAACAAAACCACTTACCCTAATTCTCCTGTACCAAAATTGAACCCCACAAATAACAATGCAGCCTTCAACCAAAATCGATTAAACAACAACAACAACAAAAAACCCAGTATATTTCCACATAGTGGGGTCTGGGGAAGGTAGAATGTACGCAATCCATACCACTACATTCGAAGAATTAGAGAGGTTGTTTTCGATAGACCCCGACTCTAGAAAAAGGACCAAGACCTTAGTCAAACATCGCAAGCATACAACATGATAAAATAACAACGGTACCACAACTACAAAAAGTACATTAACCAACAAAAGGCATCCCCCACCCCCCAACCCTAGCACTACCAACCAAGTGACACGAGACTCACCTAACTCTCGCCTATAACTTGACCACACCCCTTAGCCTCTACCCTAATACTCTTCCTCCAAACATTTCTATTGAGGGTCATGTCCTCAGTGAGCCGTAATTGCTCCATGTCATGTCTAATCACTTCTCTCCAGTATTTCTTTGGTCTACCCCTACCGCTCTTGAAACCATCCAAGGCCAACCTCTCACACCTACGAACTGGAGCATCCGTGCCCCTTCTCATCACATGCCCAAACCATCTCAGCCTCCCTTCCTAAATCTTATCCTCCACCGACGCCACTCCCACCTTATCCCGAATAGTCTCATTCCTAACCCTGTCAGTCCTCGTGATACCATACATCCAATGCAGCATCCTCATTTCTTCCACCTTCAACTTTTGGACTGAGAATTCTTAACAGGCCAACACTCCGTGCCATACAACATAGCCGACCGGAATGCAACTCTGTAGAATTTTCTTTTAAGCTTGGGAGGCACCTTCTTATCACAAAGAATTCTCGAGGCGAGCCGCCATTTCAACCAACCCACCCCAATACGGTGAGAGAAATCCTCGTCAATCTCTTCATTCTCCTAAATCACAGATCCAAGGTACTTAAAACTATCCCTCTTACAATCCACCTGAGATTCCAACTTCACTACCACCTCGTCCTCTTGCCTCGTGTTACTAAACTTACACTCCAAGTACTCCGTCTTTATCCTACTCAACTTAAAACCTTTAGTTTCCAGGGTTTGTCTCCAAACCTCTAACTTATCGTTAACACCTCGACGTGACTCATCAATCAAGACTACATCATCTGTAAAAAGCATACACCATGGCACCTCACCTTGAATACTCCGTGTCAACACATCCATTACCACGACAAATAAAAATGGACTCAGAGTCGAACCCTGGTACAACCCAGCAAGTACCAAAAAATGCTCGAAATCACCTCCCACAGTCCTTACCCGAGTCTTCGCCCCTCGTACATGTCCCTAATCGAACGAATATATGCCACAGGTACCCCCTCACCTCCAAGCATCTCCAAAGAACCTCCATAGGGACTTTGTCATACGCCTTTTCAAAGTCAATAAACACCATGTGCATGTCCCTCTTCCTTTCTCTATACTGCTCCAGCAGTCTCTGCACTAGGTGAACTGCCCCAGTCGTCCAGCAACCAGGCATAAAGCCAAACTGATTCTCTGAAATCGACACTATTTTTCTCAACCTCCACTCCACCACCCTCTCCCAAATCTTCATCGTGTGACTCAACAACTTAATACCTCGGTAGTTATTGCAACTCTGAATATCACCGTTGTTCTTATAAAGAGGAATCATCATGCTCCATCTCCACGCCTCGGGCATCTTAGCGGACTTAAAAATGTTGTTGAATAAGTCGGTCAACCACCTCAACCCCGTCCCGCTTGCTAACTTCCAAAAATTCTCCGGAATCTTATCAGATTTTTGGAAGTTAGCAAGCGGGACAGGGTTGAGGTGGTTGACCGATTTATTCAACAACGTTTTTAAGTCTGCTAAGATGCCCGAGGCATGGAGATGGAGCACTACCGAGCTATTAAGTTGTTGAGTCACATAATGAAGATTTGGGAGAGGGTGGTGGAGCGGAGGTTGAGGAAGATAGTGTCGATTTCAGAGAATCAGTTTGGTTTTATGCCTGGTCACTCGGTGACTGAGGCAATTCACCTAGTACGGAGACTGGTGGAGCAGTATAGAGAAAGGAAGAGAGACCTGCACATGGTGTTGGGCAAATTAATCTACCTAGTAGGAGAATATAAAATTCGACGAGTCCTTTCCGACAAATTGTTGTCGGACAATCAGATCTACTCTGATTTCATCACAAGCAACTATCGATCCACAAATCTAGCAAAACTTTCTGCTTATAACTTTCTCTCATCGGCGCAAAAAACTCGAAAGTGTACTTGGGAATTTCATAGAAAGAAAGCAAGTGAAGAAGAGAAAATGGGTTTAGAATTGTAAATTGTAAATTTATATGGTGTAATGATAATATTAGAAGCTTCAAGGGAGGGTGCGGTGAGGGGGTGGGTGTTTTATATTTGTAAGGAATGTGACGCCACCTATTAGTTCTAAGCTACTATTTAAAGAAATCTTGACATTATAGGTTTTTAAATATTGTTTCAGCATGCCTTATGTTATTTCATGGATTGATAAGTTTATTAAATTCAATACTTAAAAAAACTCATACATGAGTTTAAATTCAAATTTTAAATAACCAAATCCTTCAACAAAAATAAAGCCTTCAAACACATATTTACATGTGAAATATTTTTTTCCCCGTTATACGATTACCACTAAGTATTTTATTCATGAAATGAGTGTTTTTCAGCTTGTTGTATTTAATAGGAACAAATTTGATTTAAAATTTATTGTTTCAATTTATTGATTATCGATTTATAAATTTGAGAATCACTGAAATATTGGTTATTAATCATTAATAATCAATGTATTATTAATAGTCAAATTAAATATGATAAATGTTGAATTTTGTTCTTCATATATTTATTTTTTTATATTTTAAATTTTTTAAGTGAAAATTCTGACTCCGTCGAATTTTTTTTAAATATTTCAACCTTCTAATATTTTGATTTTTTCCCAAAAAACACTATCATGCATGAAATTAGTGGGTTAAAATATAAAATTGTTAATCTATTTAAAGATAGTTTTTTGTTCATTATCAAATAATTTTACAAAAAAATTATTAAATCAATCTGTAAATGTTTTACTAGAAATGAAAAAGTTGGAAAGAGGTATAACATTTAATTAAGGGTATATTAGTGAAATTACTTTTAATTTCATAGGAATAAGATATTAAGATGTGTATCTAACCCAAATAAAGTAAATAAAAAGAAATGAAGAGAGTACGATATAATGGATAAATTAACGTGCATGTAAAATAACTTTAAACTAACATTAAATAACATATATTTTTTAATCCCTTTAATAAAATTTTTAACTCAACGAATATTAATTTAATTAGTGCTCTATCTTTTTATAGATAATTTTAACTATCAATAATGGACCTATAGTATTTTTATATTATTTTATTATGAAAATAAATGTATGATATATTTATATTGATAAGAACAATCTCTTACCTTCTTAATCAAAATACATTATTTATGTTTATTTATATAGTACATTAGGTAAAAAGATCATATTTTAAAAAAATATTGCTCATAAGATTTTATAAAAAAATATTATTATATTGACACTTATAATTTAAATTTATCCTGTTGTATAATTTATCCTAATGATAAGCTAAATACTTAGTGTTGAACTATAACCAACTATGCTATCATTATGGTATGGCATAAGATGTTCAAATAGGAACCAAATTATCTAATGATATTAAGGTCGCAATATATAAACCTGTAGTAGTAGATTTTGATTCAAGGCTCATGCCAGAGATCCATTTGAAAGGCCTGTTAGCCAGGAGGGCATTAAAGGCTATATTTTGGACCTGTTTTTGAATTAAACCTATGACTACAAGTTTATACCTTTCTTGTAAATATTCCTGAAATATCATTGAAGTGATCCAGTCCTTAATGGTATCAGAGCCAGGGCAGACTGTTAGCGACAGTTGTTATATGTTCAACACTCTTTTCATCATGAATATTATGAGAAAACATAATACTGTTAAAAATAGTGAAAAGGAGGAATATGATATGCTTCAACAATTGGATCTACTTAATAAGTGGACGATCCTAAAATTTTTACCCAGAACGTTATATCAACTGGGTACCTTTGAAAAATTAGGGTTAAAAAAGTTGTAAAAACAACTAAAGAAACCCTTACTGTTGATAATGATCATGCTACTTTCAGGTTATTATCTGAAATGATTTAGCTCCATATAGAGAATCTTATAGATTCATGCATATTGGGTTGATCCAAGTCGCTTTTAAGACACTAACCCTGTGAGGTTTGCCAAAAAACTTTATCGCAGCTTTAAGAGATGGCAGAAACCAAGATTGAAAAAAGTCTCTTATAGGGATGTCCAAACAAGTCTGGCCTATGCGCCTGTGTATTTTAATCCATATCCAAATTTGCAGATTTCTCTTAGTGATGAGAATTCATTGAATGCTTTAATCTTGAGTATTAAACTCCATGGTTATAATTACATGCCTCGTACTGAGGTCATATGTATTTGTTACGAAATATATTATAAACCTCTTTATACTTTGAATCCTATATGTAAAATTATGGATTTCAAAAACGAGACTATTCTTTTGAAAACTAATTTTGATAGGTGTAAAGTAGTAACTAGAAGACCTATTAAATGGGATGAAATAGATTTTCCAAAAGAATGGATCCTTGAGGATGCAACTCCTCCTCAGAGCAATCTCGATAGTGGATTTTAGAGGTGGAACAAACCGCTGGTGGTATTGTAAGAATCAAATTTTCTGATTCCCTACCTCTAATAAATAGAGCTAGTGATTTGCATATCACAACTTCATTGAGATTAACAAGATCAACATCTTCTTATATATCCCTTGTTGATTATATTGTTAATTCTCCATCTAGAGCTTCTACTTCTCAGATTAGAGAAAGTTCTAGAATGAATAATATTAGAATTGATAGCGATAATATTGCTAATACGGTTTTTGCTTTGGATTCAACAAAATCCGAAATAGATTTTCCTACAGGTATAGAATGAATCAAGATAAAATTGATTTTAGTCCGGGATCTCTAGCAAGGAAAAGGATTTTTGAAGAATTTTTTAAACCCAGATGAGAGCTCTTCAAGACATGATTTTTTCAAAGCTTTAATAAAGATGAAAAAACTGCTTTCCAGGAAGAATTTTATAAAGAACTTTTGGCTCATAATAAAATGATTGCTTTTGTACCTTGGTTTATGGCCAAGTATGTGGATAATTATATTTCCATGCTTTCTAGGGATTTTAAGTTAACTGATGAAAAGGTCACTTCATCAGTCTTCTGTAACTCCCCAAGAACCTATCCCAAGATGTCACATGGTGCTCAAGGCCACACGTGGCCTTAAGCTAACCCTCTAAACTTGTCATCACTTTCAGAACTCATTAGAGCGCAAATCATGCTAAGATAAAAAGGAATAACCATGTCATGAACATACTGAAACATAAAATAATACTGCCCTGTACAAACAAAATACTAGAATCTCTGTACACGCTGGTACACTAGTCTGACAAAGACTCTGCTACATAGGACTGAGGAGTCATTGGGATAGATCCTCAACTGACTCGTACTGAATTGAAAGTAAACAACCATCTATTAACAAGACAAAATTGGAGACACAGGTCCTCGAACCATGAGGACTCACCAACTGCAGAAGTGTAGAGTAAGGTACTCAAAGATCACTGTCGCTGTTGAGACTGAACACCTGAACCTATATCACAAGGAAATATAGAATACAAAAGAGTATGGGGGTCAGTATTTGAGAATGTACTGAGTATGTGGGGGTGGATGCAACATTTTAAATAATATCATAAATGTATGAGAAATCATGCATGCTGACAATAATAACTATCTTCGCTTGAATTGTCTAAAACATTATTTCCATAAATCATCAGTAATGACACATGTTTCATAAATCTCATAAATCATTTAACTCAACTCAAACTCTTTAACTCGTGACTTAGAGTGACTCGGTAACTCAAGAGACTTATATCATTATGGACATAGGAGTTTCTTATAACCGACATGACTACACCATGTGAGCCGCATGGAGTCCAATGTTTTGCCCTCCTAAGGAGAGAACCCCACATTGGCAGTGGTGTTGTACTCTTTCCAAGGATTACAAGCTCAATCTCATCTTCACAATCTCATACTCGGCCTTTGCCCCATAATTATCAACATCAATCCTACAGTGGAACGTAGTTTTGATGAAATACCAAATTTCCCGCTTGGTGCTAAATACTCCTCCCAGACTCAGCTCAGAACGCGTTAGGAAATCTACCTCAATCAATATCAACTCATGGGTTGTGGATTCCTAACTCGACTCAACTCAACTCTACTCAACACAATCTTTCTCGGCATCAAATACATTTGTTAATCAAGTCATTTCAAATATCAAAAGCTTCATGGAAACATCACAAGACTCATTCTTGACTCTCAAGTTCACATATCAATATACGTTCAATAGTTAAATTTCTCATGGAAAGGAATAACTCATAACACTTGTCTCAAATCGTTCAAAAATCGTAAATTCATATTAAGAATATTCAACTCATGGCACTTGAGTTAAATTTCTTAGAAATCATCAATACATAATGATAATATACAGCTCATGGAATAAACCCTCAATTTAGGAAACATGATGGTGAAATAATCATAACTATCAAACTTATTCAACTCAAATCTCATAAATCATAATTAAAGAAATATGGTGTAAACCCTCCTGCAAAATCATGTAAATCAGTAGTAGAAATTAAACCTTTAGGCATAAGAATGAAATGAGTGTTCTTGTTCAAACTCCACATACCTTAGATTTTGATTTTGAAGATATAGAAACTTGCTTGAAACTTCTTTCTTACAGTTTTAGAACAAGACATTGCTGTCTTTGACTTGAGGAGCTTAGTTCTTGAACAACTTGAAGAAATTTATGGGAGATTTCTTAAATTTCTTGGAGATGATTTGATTTTTGGGTTTGGAAGAAACCCTAGGTTTCTAGAGAATTCTTGAAAGAATTTTAGAGAGAAATGGAGAGAAAATGATCTTTTCTTATCTACATAGATATATATATATATAAGGACACAAAGAGCGGAAATGACCAAGATGCTCTTTTGAAAAATGCTGAAATTTGCTGATTGAGGCCTGTGACGATCGACCTGACGGTCCGTCAGAGGGACTGACGGTCCACCAAGTCGTTCGTCACTTGAACACAAAAACTGGAACATTTTGCCTTGATGTGACAGTTGACCTGACGGTCCGTTAGAAAAGTGATGGTCCACCAAGTCGTCCGTCACTTGAGGGCCAGAAATGAGACATTCTGTCTCGGTCTGACGGACACCTTGACGGTCCATCAACTTTGTGACGGTCCACCACTTTGACCGTCACACGACATCCCAAAAAGGGAGATACTACCTTGGCTTGACGGGACACTTAGCGGTTCACCAAGGACCTAACGGTCCACCAGATCGACCGTCAAACCTGGGCTATCCGGTAGCATTCAGTAAAACGGCCATAATTCACTCATCCGATGTTGGATTTCGATGAAATTGGTATCGATGGAAAGATTATTCAATGATCTACATGAAAAAAAGTAGAAATTATAGAAATAAAACATGATTTAAACATCAATCACTTTGGAAGTCATACATATCCATTCAAAAGGATAGATTTAGGCTTAAGGAATGATCGGGGTATTACATCTTCCCTCCCCAACAATCTTTTCAATTGGAAAAAAGATAATAAAGTAGTCCATTTTACTGCTTTGCAAAATTGATTGAGGATAATACAGCTCTAGTCATTGCTCAAAATGTTAACATGATGTTGAAACAACATAATTATGCTAATATTTACATGAGCATATTAGGAAAACAAATTATTTGTTTACACGAAAAGATAGATAAAATTCTTGCTGAGATCAAGAAAATAGAGCCTAGTAATACTAAGTAGAAGGATATGGATAAGGTTGTTACTGCTACATCTAGTATTCAGCCTCCACCAAATATTAAAGATTTTAAGATAAGTGATGACTTAGACGATATACAAGAATTGTTAGAAAAAAAATTTAGCGGGTTAAAGATAAACCCTATCCATGGTGATAATACTGCACAGGACAATGATGGTCCTACTGAGGTTAAAAAAATCACAGAAAAATTTGCGAGGAAATCGGCAGAAAAATATTCTATTATCCTAGGCCTACTCCTCAAGATGTTCTATTTGAAGAACAGGGATTGTATGTTCCTAACAGTTTTAGAGGTGATGAAATCTATGAATGGAACGTAGATGGTTTAACTGATAGTCAGATCTCTGTTATGGTACATAGAATATTGATGTACTGTACAATTTACAAAGTCAATCAGAGAAACAATGATAAGGCTATTGCAGAAATGATTACTGCAGGCTTTACGGGTTAGCTTAAGGGTTGGTGGGATAATTATCTCACACCAGAACATAAAGCCAAAATTTTAGGTGAGTAAAAGTAGAAAATGGCCAAGATACCTTGAATGCGGTCTATACTTTAGTTATCAATATTATTGAGCATTTTTTAGAAAAATGGACTGGATAATAGCCAAAGTATCAGGACTTTACTCTAGAATCTTAGGGCAAGACTCCGACATCTTTTAGGTGTTACAAAGATGTTTTCTTATCAAGAGTTATGGAATTATCTAAGAGTAATAACACCCATTGGAAGTCTAAATTCGTAGATGATCTTCCCATGTTTTTTGCGGAAAGAGTTAGGAAAACCTTGAGAGGTTCTAACCTGAGTATTAACTATGATGAGCATACATATGGAAGCTTAATCAATGTTTGTACTCAAGAAGGTCTAGCTTTATGTAATGAGATTAAGCTAAACCAACAAATAAAAAGACCCTGTCTCAATGAGAGACAACAATTAGGGGAATTCTATGAACAATTTACCATAGATATTCCTAAATCTTCTAAAGAACCTTATAGGCATAAGAAGAAGAAATTCTCTGAAGATAAAAAGGCTAAAAGAATTGAGAAAAAATATAAGAGGTAAAAGGATTATAAATCCAAAAAAAAGAAGGCCAAAAAGACTAATTTTTGCTACAGATGTGGTAAATTTGGCTACTTTGCAAAAGATTGTAAAGTAAAACAAAAGATTAAGAGTCTTGCCTTAGATGAGAAATTTAAAGACTCTTTATGTAAGATATTGCTTAATTCGTCTCCGAAAAATTCTAGTCCGGACCATAGTGATAATGAGGAAAGTTATTCGTCCACAGATAAAGATTTAAGAGTTATTCATAATGAGGATTACCTGTCCTCAGAAGACGAATGTTTTTCCTGCCAATAGGGACAAACTTGTAGTAACAAGGAAGAATAAGATTTTTTTTATAACATCTACTCCCAATTCCAAGATATGGAGATAAATGTCTTGAAAGAAGACAAATTAACGGCTTTAATTGAAATGCTAAAAAATTTAAACCAGGAAAATAACAAACCATCTACGAGTTATTCTTCCAAATAAGTGGAAATTCCTTGTATCCCCTCCCAAAAGGGACCTTATACCATGACAGAAGTTCATAAACTTCTAAAAGAAAGACAAAAAGTTGTCAGTATCCCTGGAACAACACAAGACCTTAAGAATGAGATTGATAATCTTAAAAGGAAAATATCCTTTCTTAAGAGTCACAATTTAGCTTTGGATAAAAGGGTTTCTGCCCTAAAAAATCCCTCTGTGACACCTACTGTGGTAAGATCTACTCTTTCTTTACCTACATTTTTATACAAAGATAACTCTTTTGATTGATTATAATTATAAAAAGGAGTTTACAGCTCTCATTGACAGTGGGGAAGGTTGTAATTACATCCAAAAAGGTTTGATACCTTTGAAATATTTTGTTAAAACCACTCATGTATTAAGAAATACTAGTGGGGATAAGATGGGGGTAGAATATAAAATCTCCAAGGCATATGTTTGTAAAGATAAAATATGCTTGCCAAAAACTTTTGTTTTAGTAAAAGATATTAGTGACGAAATTATTCTGGGAAAACCTTGGTTTTTGCATATATATCCCATAATTCAGTGGGATGAAAATGGTATAATTGTCATTTTTGAAAAAAAAAAACAAATTAAGTTTGAATGGTGTGAACCGCCTTATAACAAATATATCAATCTTATTAAAGAAAAAAATCTTTCAAAAAATAAACAAATAGAGTTTCTGAAAAATGAAATTTGTAGTTTGACTATTGATCAAACTCTTCAAAATCCAACACTAATTGAAAAAATTGATTTATTAAAAAATCAATTTTCAATAGAAATATGCGGAGACCGCCCAAATACTTTTTGGCAAAGAAAAAATCATGTGGTTAGCCTTCTATATGAAGAAAGTTTTCAAGAGGATAATATCCCTACTAAGGCAAGACCTTGGCAAATGAATTCTGAATACCTTGAATTATCTAAAAAAGAAATTGATTCTCTTTTACATAGAGGCCTTTTACGAACTTTGAAATCTCCATGGTCATGCACGACCTTTTATGTTAATAAATATGCTGAAAAGGAAAAAGGAGTTCCGAGATTAGTTATAAATTACAAACCTCTCAACAAAGTCCTCAGATATCAGGTATCCAATTCCTAATAAAAAGAATTTGTCAGACAGATTGTATGATGCTCTAATATTTTCTAAATTTGATTTGAAATCAAGTTATTGTAAGATCCAAATATTGGAAACAGATAAGTATAAAACTGCTTTTAATGTTCTAGTGGGACAATTTGAATGGAATGTTATGCCATTTGGATTAAAGAATGCTCCTTCAGAATTCCAAAAAATTATGAGTGAAATATTTATGCCTCATAGGAATTTTATAATTGTCTATATTGATGATATTCTGGTGTTCTCAAAAAATATAGAGACACATTTTAAGCATCTGGATATTTTCAAAAAGATCATTATACAAAATGGCTTAGTCATATTGAAGCCAAAGATGTTGCTCTTTCAGACAAAGGTAAGATTCTTAGGTCACAATATACCAAGGAGAAATAATCCCTATAAGAAGGAGTATTGAATTTGCTTCTAAATTCCCAGATGTTACAATTGACAAAACTCAATTACAAAGGTTTTTGGGAAGTCTGAATTATATATCTCATTTTATAAAGGATTTAACAAAAGACACGACTATCTTGTACGATAGACTGAAGAAAAGTCCAAATGCATGGACAAAAAGTCATACTCTCGTAGTAAAAAATATCAAGGAGAAGGTTAATAACCTACCATGTTTAACATTAGCAAATCCCAATTGGGAAAAGATTATAGAGATAGATGTGTCTGATATTAGTTATGATGGAATTTTGAAGCAATACTCACCATAAGATAAGCAGGCTTATACTATCCAATTTTATTTTGGAAAATGGAATGCCAGCCAGAAAAATTATGCAACTGTAGCTAACAAAATTCTTGCTATAGTAAATGTGGTATGAAATTTCAAAGCGATCTTTATAATCAAAGGTTTGTTATACAAACTGATTGCCAAGCTACTAAATTTATCTTTAATAAAGATTGTAAGCATGATGTGTCTAAGAAACTGTTTGCAAGATGGCAAGCTTTATTGGCTCCATTTGACTTTGAGATTAAATATATAAAGGGTTCAGAGAATAGTCTACCCGATTTTCTTACTCGTGAATATCTATACCGAAGTTGATTTTCTTTTTAGGAGGAACTCCGGGAAGGTATTTAGGGAACACATCTGGAAATTCCTTCACTACTGAAACTAACTCGAGGCTAGGAGTCTCAGAATTTGAGTCTTTGACTCGAATAAGATGGTAAACATACCCCTTGGATATTATTTTTCTTGCTCTAAGGTACTAAACAAGATGACCCCTAAGTGTTGAAGTACTATCCCTCCATTCAAGTACTGGTTTATTCAAAAACTAAAAATTAACAACTCTATTTCTATAATCAACTAAAGCATACCATAAGTGGAGCCAATCCATGTCGAGAATGATATAAAAATTAGTCATCTCTGACTCCACAAGGTTTACTGAAGTGATTTTCTAAGATACTATAACTGGGCAGTTTATGTATACCCGCCTGGCTATGATAGACTTACCCACTTAGGTAGACACTGAGAAAGGATCTGTTAAGATTTTGGGACTGACTCTTTAGTTGACAGCTATATAAGGGGTTACAAAAGAAAGTGAAGCCCCAGGATCTAATAAAGCATAAACATGTAAATAAAAGACCTATAACGTACTCGTAACCATATGAGGAGAAATTTCCTGATCTTGTTGGTACTGGAGTGCATATAGACTATTTGGGCACTGACCACTGGTTGCACTAGAAGCAACACCCTGCTAAGTCGGGTGATCAGATAAAATTGGGGAACAACCAAACTGACCCTGTTAACCACTTTTAGGAAATCCTTGTCTCTATGGATGGATTGCCAAACCCAAAGCACATATCTCTGCCAGCTTTACACACACCCTGATGATTTCTAGCACATTTCTGACAAAGCGGATTAGTGCGACCACTATTTACACTACCCGGAGTCTTAGAGCCTGGCGCCCTATCTCGATTACCAATTGTGAACTTTGTAACTAGAGCACTAGCTGAAGACAGAGCTAGGGCTGAAAAATCCTGACGAAATTGAGAATGGTTACCACCCTCTGACCTTGACTGAGAAAAACTAAAACTACTTGTCCTAGCCTTCTTGTTCCCCCTTTCTTTTTTTTTAGCCTTCTTCTCCTCAATCTGCTGAGCATGGACCATCAACCTAGACAAGTTCATCTCCTTAATCAACATCACGGTCCAACACTCCTTGACTACACTATCGGCTACACCATAGACAAACTTACTCATCCTAGACCTGTCATTAGGCACCACATTAGGAGCATACTTGGCTAGCTGAGTAAACTTAAGTGAATAATCCTTCACACTCATGTTTACCTATTTCAAATTTATGAACTGTTTCACCTTAGCTTTGCTTAACTCCAAAGGAAAGAATCTATCTAAAAAAGCTGAAGCAAACTCCTCCCATTCTACAAGCCCTACATCTATGCTTCTATCTCCTTTCTACTGCTTAAACTAGGTGTGAGCTACATCCTTTAACTGGTAAGCAAACAATTCTACACTCTCACTAGAAGTCACACCCATAATGTCAGTAACCTTCTGAACCATGTCAAGGAACTCTTGCGGATCCTCATTAGACTTGGATCCTAAAAATTAAAAGGGGTTCATTTGGATAAAGTCCCAAATTCTAGATGCGGCGGTATTATCCACTGAGTTGGCTGGGATAATAACTAACTGATTGTTCTAAGCTGCTACTGAGTGATCTAAAGTAGTGAATGCAACTTTGAACTCGGCATGAGAAACATACTCATTCAAAGGATCTTTTTGAATAGGTAGAGGTGCGGGCTGATTCTCATTTCTTCTTCTGTTATTCTTTTTAGAAAGCATGTTCTATAAACTAAAGGAAGATTGAATTAGAAAGAGGGTTTAACTTGAGATCATGCTCATTCGCACGACATGAGCATTGAAAAAAGGGAAACTTTTCCTAAAACATCTCGTAGCCTCTTGTCCATAAGTGTGACGCGCTTCACACACATGCACAAGACTCTACTCAACGTGGATTTTAGACTCTCTAGGAAACTGTAAAACCTTAGGCTTTGATACCAAGTTTTTAATGCCTTGGAAATACACTCTGGCTCCACGCGGTGCTTACGGTCTCAAAAGACCACAAGCTAACCCATGATGCTGGTACTTACTGTGAGCACTGAATAAAATTACTGAATCATCAATCTGAAAAACAACTATCTGAAACATACTAAAAAGACCAATAAAACACTGATAAACTAACTGTCTGATGTCTGAAATCCTATAACTGATTGAGGGATTGATGGGACAAACCCCAACTAACTCCAACTGACTACTAAACTGAAAGAATGATATAAATATAAACGATCCTCGATATATGAGGACTCACCACTACTGCTGCTACTGATTCGCTGGAAATGTCTAAGTATGGCTGGGAACCTGGCGTCTGAACCTATGATGTAAGACATCATAATGCAATGAAAATATATGCGATTAGTACTTTGAATGTACTAGTGTGCGAGATGAAGTTAGGCTGATATACATGGGTTTAAATGCATGAAGTAGAGACTGACTGAATAGCATAATAGACTAATACAGATGGTATGAATAACTATAAAATATGAGAATTCATAACCAAACATATAAAATGATTATGAAGTAATCTATAAACTGAAATACTAGAAACTTTTAATTGGATAACTGATAACTGTATACTGTGGTCAAGCAAACCCGAACTGAACTCTGTATTGAATACCAAATTGAGACTGTAGGAGGTGTCATCTAACCGACATGCCCCAATATAAGATAATAGGGGTCCAACTTGTGACCCCAGTTAGAAGAATAGTCACCCTCAATTTGCAGGTGCTCTAGTGAGATATGTGTCAAACCTCAACTGGCAGGTTAATATCTCAACTTTTATTGGCTACGTAGTTCGAGAATATAGGGATTGCTACTATGAGTCACACCCTCAACTGGAAGGTGAGCCCCCATCCCTGTGTTCTCTAGGTGCTAAATCCTACTCCTAACTAAACTGACTCGAATTACTGAATTGATCTAAGTTTGACTGATATGATAATTGATTGAACTGATAATGCTCATACATATCTAAAACCATTCTGAAAGTACTGAGACTAAGTAAACAACTATATTTTGGATATTGACAACCCCCAGGACTCGATAACAATAATAGTAGGAACATACTAAAGCTTCAAAAGCATAATAAGTAGTCATTGTTCGAAACTCAGCCATTTAGGCATTTCATCAAACACTTGGAATTCATAGATTTAACCATGGGAATAGTGAAAATATGTGATACTAACATAATTGAAATACTAAAATCCTGAGTTAAGAATGTAACATGCGAAAATCACCATTCAAACCTGTCAAAGACAAATTCCAATAAAAACACATGGTAAAAATAATTTGTAATCAAAATTCATGATGGCTTCATGAAGATAACTCATAAAAACATGTAAATATCATAAGTTTAAAATTGAAAATGGGTTCTTGGACTCCATGGGTGAAAAGGACCATGGATGAACATCATACATACCTTAATTGGTGAATTAGAGAAAGTTCTTGGTGATTTCTTGAAGTTTGAGCTTGAATCTTGAAGAGTCTAGGTTTTGTTCTTGAGAGAGAATGTTTTTATTTGATAGGATTTGTGAATAAAGGGATCAATTTTTCCTTTTGGGACACTTAATCCTGTGTTATGTACTACTTGGGTGAAGGGAAAAGACCCATTTGCCCTTGGAAAAATAGTAACAAAAGATGGAAATTAAAGAGGGCGCGATGGAGCATGCGCCGCGGGCTCTGGTACATCGGACTGAAGCACACGCTGTGGGCTCTGCCGTGGGCACCCCTACCAGTGGACTGGGGTATTCTCTGTGGGCTAATCGCGGGCTGCTATTGTTTTGGACTTCCAAACATAACCCTAAGCTTGTCTGAAAATTCCAAAACTCACCCTAGATATACTACCGATAACCACGATCATGAATCAACTTAAAAATTAATGTTCTGAGGTTGGGAAGGTCAAAAATAAAATCATTAAAGTTTGGGAGTTCTAGAAATGACTAAGTCCCAACTCTTAGTGAAGTTTTCTAAGTCTTGGACCCCTTTAATATACAATAGAAAGATGAAATGAGCTAGGATCTTATGGGGTCTTACAATGCAGTAGTGGTTTTATTTTTTACAAGGTCTATGTCCTTGTTTAGATCTTCAAAATCCCATGTTTGCTTCATCAACACTTCTGCTGGCAAATGATCCATCATTTTACTCTTCCTCAACAAGTTGGGGAGTACCTCCAACAGTGGTTGCATGTAGGTAAAAAATAGCCTCGTCAAAGACAGGTAAGTTGCAG
Organism: Capsicum annuum; assembly: GCF_002878395.1. Classification (NCBI taxonomy): domain Eukaryota; kingdom Viridiplantae; phylum Streptophyta; class Magnoliopsida; order Solanales; family Solanaceae; genus Capsicum; species Capsicum annuum. The sequence goes on from NC_061122.1 coordinate 26,797,293, forward strand.
TCATAAACCTTGATCTTTCCCTCCTCGAGTAGTATCTCAAGAGCCAAAAAATGTTTGACGTTCACGTCCATGACTGCAAGAATTCTCTTTGCCTTCATCTAGCTCTTGCCGTGTGGATATGACCTATTATCTCTAATATATTTAATTATTTCTTCATCCCATTAGAACTCAGAAACAAACGAATCAAATCGAAGTCCATCGAGAGTTGACGCTAGCTTAATGAGCTCATTGTACGTATCCTTGAAATTATTTTAGAAGTTGAGGTCCATTATCTTATCGGAAACATCATAATTATTTGGGTACGCTAATTGCCTTCCCCTTACGAGGTAGAGAATTTCATCAACATACTACGATATAAGAAGAAATTTTTTAAATAGGTTAGTAATTATAAAAAGAAAAACAAAGTGGAAAGATGCAACAGATGGTTCATCTGTTGCAGAGGGTTCTTTGAATCTGTTCACAGATTTCTCATCTAACACAACTTATGCAACTGATGGGTAATTTATTGCAATAGAACCACTACCAATTGCACCAGAATACCCAGTTGTTGCAATATATAACACATCTATTACGTAGCTTTTTCTTCATAGAGTAGATTAGAAGGCTAGGTTAGGAAAAGTAAAACTTACCTTATCCGCTTATCACTCATGCATATCTGTCATATTCTTGAAGTCTTAGGTGGAAAAAGTATGCATGGTGTAATCTTTTGCGCGTTTCTTGGAATTCATGGTCCTTCGCAAAGCATTCTTCTCTTTGGCACCAAGTTCCGTGTCTATGTCCACCTTCTTCAATGGCCCCTGAACTTCAACAACTTTTGGAGAAGGAGGAGTTGAAATTTCTTTTGGTTTCTGATTGGAAAGTATTTGGCTAATTGCTTTTTTATTATTCCTAACTGCCACTGTTGGAGTGTATTGCTCCCTCACCTTCTTGGATGGTATGACATCCCTCTTGGATTTCAATTCCTTGGCATCTTTAAAATAGCCTCTACATTATCAAAGAGTTTATCTTGTCGTCCTTGCATTCTTTACATTTGCAATGAGAACATGAGGGTAAAGAGGGGTGAGAGGGACACTGTAAGGGTAGAGGGGACCGGTGTAAGGGTGAGAGGGACCTATGTAAGGGTGAAAAGGACCCGTGAAAGGGGTGTTTTCAAACATATTTATTTTTTCTTGAGCATCAACATGCTCATCATCACGATTGACATCAGCATCAACATGGCTACCACCAATATCAACAACTCCACCAACAACACCCTAGAAGCAGCACTCGGATCTGTTGCAACAGGTTGGTCATGATGAGCCTCAACATTAGGTTGACCTTGTCTAAATGCTCTTCTTATGGATGTTGCTCCAGCCAATTTCTTCTTTATTAACTCTACTGTTGGGTCTGTTATTGTATCAACAAGACCTAGAGTAATAAAAAAAGTCATCCCCAACTCCTACTTAGTAGGTACGATCCATGGATGCACAACCAATAAAAATTCAAATACATTTAAATCATATAATTATTTGTAGTCAGTTGGGTTACATATTAACAGAGAAAACTTATACAATAGATGATCTTTCTGCCGAAACAGATGATTTATATGTGACAACAAATTTAATATATGTTGCATCAGATTACCTATCTGTTACATAATTTATAGTAGGTGGGTAATCTATTGAGTCGGGTTCAGAGAACCAAAGCAATAGACGAGTAATTTGTTATGAAATATAAATCGTTTGTAGCAACAGATTACCGATCCAGTGCACCAGTTGCAGTAGATGGGTAATCTATTACAATAGATGACCCATCTGTCGCAGCAGATGGCACATCTATTTTAATATCTTTCTTTGCGTCAAATTATTTTACTTAAAAGAAGACTTACTGCATCATCTGAAGGGCTAAAGAGATAAGCCTCCTTAATTCTTGTGTTGCTCTTTGCAACCAACCACCTAAGGATCCTTGGATGAGAAACCTCATCCGAGTAATCCTTAACCTGCTTTCGGGGAGGGGAGAGGGAGGAATGGCTTCAAATACGCAAGCCTAAAATATGTAAATAGGAAGCAAGCAAAAAAAAAGTCATAATAATTATTCAATATAAATTAATGGAAGAGTAAACAAATAGTGATTAAATTTACCATAAAAGCCCAAGGAAAACCGTATAATGTGATCGTCTTTGGGGATAGCTTTGACAGTAAATATGTAACAGTCAACTTGTAGCTGTCATATCCCCAGGGATAATTGTTGAATTCCTTAAAACCCTCAACAAGCTTCAACAAATCATCTTCTATGACTTTATTGACGTCTCTTGCCAAGAAAACGGAATGGGCAAACCAAACTAAGCACAATTGCTCCTTGTACTTCTTTGATATGGTTTTATACTTGAAATTTTTTAACAACATATTGGCTCTGTACCGACGTCCAGTAATGTCCAACAACCCTTTTATTTTTTCCTTGCGTTTGTTGGTTTTGGTGAGTGGTAGCTTGGACAATGCCTTCTCTTTATTTGATGGTGGTGGTTTAGCTGTCCTGCTTACCTTGGACGTTTTGCAGGGTGTTTCCTTGATGAGAGGCTCTTTTGGATGATTGCATCTCAAGCCTGTCACTATGGCAAACTCTTTCATACCAAAATAAACCGACATGCTACAGTAGTTGATCCAGATTTCATCTATCTTTTCCCCCCGCCTTCGAATCACCCCCCATGTACTTGATCCAGTGCTTGAGAAGAACATATACTATGCTTATTTGGAAATGGGCAGTATTGTCCTCAGGCAACTCAAGAACATGTCCAAAGCAGCTCTTCTTAAAAAGTTCGTCTATGTTTTCATTCTTCATAGTATTCCTAAATTCATCAAAAGGTTTCCCTAACTGACATTTAAGTACAAGATCACCAGTTAGTTCTGCAGGGTCATCTATTGGAATTACAACATGAAACCTGTCAATACTAATAGTTTTGATAGGCTCATGCTGGGATTTCAATCTTAATTCACGCCCCATTGGTGATGTATTACCATCATGTTGATCATCATCCTCTTTTTCACTTTCTTCTTCCTCCTCTTCTTGTTTATCTTATTCTTCTATTTCCTCCTCACTTTTATTTTCCTCATCACCATCCACAGACCCTTCTTTACTTCTCTCAATGTCATTTTTATATCTTTTCTCAGCTTCACTTTTCCCTGATTGTTCAGGAAGCTCCTCCAAATCCATCTGTACTTTAACCTTTTTTGTTAGGTGATCAGAAGTTGATCCACTTTCACTTTCTTTTCTTTTGGGAGACATCTTTTACGTACAAACAATAGAAAAACAAAAATACATTACAATAAATGTCACCAATGCCACCACCCCCACCCCCAATAGCCACCAAAAACACCACCAATACCACCACCAAACCATAAATACCACTACTACCACCACCACCGCCAATGCAACTAATACCAACACCAACACCACCAATGCCACCACGACGACCACCAAAACCACAACAAATAGCCACCATAAACACCTCCACTATAAAAACCAACACCACTAATACAATCACTACCACCACAAACACCAACACCACCAATACCACCACTACCTATACCACCACCACCACCAACACCAATGCCTCCAATACTAACACCAACACCACCAATGCCACTATGATGACCACCACCACCATCACCACCACCACCACCACCACCATTACCAATACCACCAACAGCACCACCACCACCAAACCACCAATACTAACACCACTGCCAACACCACTTCCAATGCTATCTATACCAATACCAATACTACCAATGCCACCACGATGACCACCATCACACCACCAAAATCCACCAATAACACCATAAAAACCATTCAATAATACCACGATAGTCAATGAAATACTGGGATAAAAAATAGGGTTTTCTCAGATTCTTTCTATAATTTTAGCCAAAACTCAAAATTGTTAACCCATTCTCAAAGATAATACAACTAAAAGTTTTTTTTATCATTAACTAAAAAACCCTAATTTTTTTTTAAAAAATGTAGAACTTTTATCGAACTCTATTACCTGTGAAGACAAAGAAAATGATGGATACAAGCAAGAATGAAGTCAAAAATAATAACTATGTAGTTGTAAATGAGAAAAAAATTGATCTGTTGTGGAGGGTTGATCAATATGTTGAGTAGTTTTTGTTTGTATTATTGAGAGAGAAAGAAACGAGCGAGAACTTGAGATTTGAAATGATAAAATATTTTTCCCGTAAATGGATGATTTGTATAGGTTGGTTTGTATTTTGGGAAAGAATGAAAAGTTTTGAAAATATTAATTTGGTCCGAAATTTGCTCATCTCTAGTTGTAACTAAATCAATTTAGGTATTTCAAATAAAAAGCTAAAATAAATTATTTCAACTCAGATTGGTCGATTGATGACTTAGGTTAATAAGAACGCAATACTAACATCATGAAATATAGTTGACCCTATTAACTCATCCCTAGTTATAGCTAAATTAATTTAGGTGTTTCAACTAATAATCTAATACAAATCATTTCAAATCAGATTGATCGATTGACGACTCAGGTCAGGAGAAATACAATACTAATATCATACAATATAGTTGACCCTATTAAATCACCCCTAGTTATAGCTAAATCAATTTAGGTATTTTAAATAATTAGCTAATAAGAATTGTTTCAATACAGACTGATTGACTGATGACTCAGGTCAAGAGGAATGCAATACCAACATCATGCAATATAGTTGACCCTATAAACCCATCCCTAGTTCTAGATAAATCAATTTAGGTATTAGCTTAATAATAATTTACTATTAATCGTTTCAACTCAGATTGATCGAGTGATGACTCAGGTCGACAGAAACACAACACCAATATCACACAATACAGTTGACCCTATGAACTTATCCCTAGTTCTAGCTAAATCAATTTATGTATTAGCTTAATAATAAGTTAATATGAATTATTTCAACTCATATTGATTGAGTAAAGACTCAGGTCAGGAGGAACGCAATACCAACATCACAAAATATAGTTGACCCTATCAACTCATCCCTAGTTGTAGCTAAATCAATTTAGATATTTTAAATAATAAGCTAATATGAATTATTTCAACTCAGATTGATCAAGTGACGACTTAGGTTAGGAGGAACGCAATACCAACATCATGCAATATAGTTGACCCGATCAACTCAGCCCTAGTTGTAGCTAAATAAATTTAGGTATTTCAAATAATAAGCTAATATGAATCATTTCAACTCAGATTGATTGATTGACGACTCAGGTTAGGAAGAACGCAATACCAACATCATGCAATATAGTTGACCCGATGAACTCATACTTAGTTGTAGCTAAATTAATTTAGGTATTTTAAATAATAAGCTAATATAAATCTTTTCAACTCAGATTGGTCGATTGATGACTCAAGTCAGGAGAAATGCAATACCAACATCATGAAATATAGTTGACCCTATCAACTCATCCCTATTTATAGCTAAATCAATTTAAATATTTCAAATAATAAGCTAATATAAATAGTTTCATCTCAGATTGGTTAATTGATGACTTAGGTCAGGAGGAACGCAATACCAACATCATGCAAAATAGTTGACCCTATTAACTCATCCCTAGTTGTAGCTAAATCAATTGAAGTTGTACTTGAGCATATTAACTCAATTGAAATTATATAAAACCAAATGTTCAACTTATTGCAATAGATGACTTATCTGTTGGAACTTATCAAACAAATAAATAAATTTATTGCAACAAATTACCTATCTATTGTAAATTATCAAATAGACGTTGGCATTTATTACGACAGAAGACCGAGTCATTGGAAATTTTCAAATAGAAATTGACATATGGTGCAATAGATGACTTATATATTTTAAGATTTTTTTTATTATAAAGCAATTTCCTGTCTGAGATAAAAAAGATAAAATACTAAGGCGGTAAAAAATATTACTTGGATAACTCAAAAATCTCCCCCTTGAGTAGTCTTATCTTGTATTTTTAATGTCACCGTCTCCTCGTTCCCCTCAAAGTTATTAATGAATATTTAAAACCCATCTCTAGAATTCTCCCTCTTTTAGCCATAAATTAACTCATCTCTCTTCTTTCTTTTAAATTCTCTCTCTCTTCTTTAGGGTAATCACAATCGTCTACTTTTTTCTTTTTCTTTTCTCTCCTCCTTTGCATGAGGATCCTTTTAGATCTCAACCAATGTATATCTTTTCTCGACTAAAATGGGTGTTCTGATCCTTTGCTTTTTTTGATATTGCGGGTTTGGTTCACTATTGCTCTTTTCTTCTTGTCATCTTCTTTATATGTTATTTAAATTAGATATTTACATATGTTGTTTTTAATGATTTACCCATTACCAATATCCTATTTATTGAGAAAATTGATAGAAAAGTGACTTTTAAGTCTTGAATGAGCGAACCATTATTTTTATTAAAATATCCAAAAAAGTCATCTGTTGGGAGAACTTAAAAAGTCTTGTTATCAGTATTATTTTTTTATTTTCTTTTATTTGTTTCTTTATTGGTGGTGCTATTATTGGGGGTGTTGGTATTGTTGGAACATGCGCTATTTGTGTTATTGATGGTGTTGAAACATATAGTGTTGTTTCTTTGTTGTTGATACTGTTGTTCTGTTGTTATTTATGTTGCAACAATTTCCTCAACTATTGCAATTGATAAATCAGTTGTTGGAATAGACGGAGCAAATATTGGAATAAATCAAACCAGTAGCCAGGCTGATTTGATTTATTCTAATAGATGACCCATCTATTGCAATATGTCAGCCATCTGTTGCCATAGATGCATCGCCTATTGTAACAAATGACTCATTTGCTGAAAAGATGGGGAATCTGTTACAACAGATGAGTCATCTATTGGAACTCGTATTGTAATGTGTTGTATTAATTCAATTTTGTGTTACTCTTTTGTAATGTTCTTTTTGTTCTTCTTTTGTTTGACATCAAATATTTTTCTCTTGTTTACTGATAAAAGAAAAGTGAAAATGGATCAACTTTTTCCCGACCAGTATTAAAGGCTAGAGTAAAGATGGGTTTGGAGTAATAAGCTGCTTGCAGATGGAACCACTTCATATGTGGAAGGTATGTATTACTGATCAACCTATTATGAAAACACACGTACAATACACTAATTTGGTGAATGTTAGTTCTTTACCTATTAGGCATTAATTATTCAAACAAGATATTGCATTTTACTATTAAGATTGTTAGGTTCAAATTGATAAGGCTGAGGGACCAAGTAGGTGGTGTCGATACCCTATTACGATTTAATAAAGATTTTGTTAATGTTTATGTATCAGTTTTGGAGAAGGGTTCAAGTATTTGGTGGTAGTGTAAATATTCAATAGTGATTGGACTGATCTTAAGGGTTCAATGGACTTTTAAAAGGCCTCCGAAGCCTCGCACTGCTGCAACCAAGAATGGAAATGAATATAGTTATTGCGTAGGTCCAAATTTATATGGATGAGTTGCTTGAGAAGACTATTATGCAATAGAAGGTTCTTTGGAGATTACCTAGTTCTTCGGAGATTACCTATGTAGGAAGGGGGAGGTTTAGAAAACCATATATCAACTCAGACTTCATTAAAGATGAAACACAGGGTAGGAAAGAATGTGTAGCGAATCTGGCTGATGAATTAACATGAAAAATGAAAAAACTGAATAAGTTGCAAATGTGAAAGTGTATCCAAAAATGAAAACCCATAAGTCTATTTTGAAAAGAAAAATGCTGAAGTGGTCTGGAACTGTGCAGTTTGTTAGGGGAATGCGACTAGCTAGCGTGGCCTAAATGAAGACCCACAAAATGCAGGACCAGAACTCTAAGGTTGCAACTTTGTGAGCACCGATGGTGGTAAGATTGTCGGTCAAGTATAAAACCTGAACCAACAACTCCTGAAGTAAAAATAAGGTATCAAGTCAAGTTGACAATTTCTGAAGTTAAACTTGCATCCTAGGCCTTCTGCTTGTGGTTATGGTCTGGTCAAAGGCAGTGGAAACAACAAGGCATGGGGTTTCTTCCCAACTTCAGACCTTTTTAATTCTATTTCCATTGACTAGATCATAACCACAAACGAAAAGCATGAGATGCAAGTTAGACTTCAAAAATTGACGCCTTGGCTTTCCTTATTTTTACTTCAGGAGTTGTTGGTTTAGGTTCCATTCTTGACTGAAAATATTACCAATCCTGTGTGCTCGCCAATCTTATTTCTTATGGTCCTACATTTTGTGGGTCTTCATTCAGGCTATGCTAGCTAGTCGCAGTCCCTAGAAAAGTGTCCAACTCCAGTCCTCTTTAGCATTTTTCTTTTCAAGGATGACTGATAGATTTTAATATGTGGATACAATTTCACATTTGCAGCTCATTTAGTTTTTTCATCTTTCAAGTTAATTTGATTGTCCAATTGGCTAGAAGTTCCTTACTTGCTTCCATGTGTTTCATCTTAAATAAGGTCTGAGATGATATATAGTCTTATCCACCTCCCCTTTCCCATACAGGTATTCTTCCAAGCAACTTCTTCTATATAATAGTCTCCTCGAGCAACCCATTCATATAAATTTTGACCAAGGGAATTTCTATTGGTTTTCCATTCTTATTTACTGTAGTGGAAGGCTTCAAAGGTCTTCTCAAAGTCCATTATATTATTAAAATTGGTCCAATCACTATTAAATGTCTACAATACCATGAAATTTGATCCCTTCTCAAAACTTAATGCCTAAACATGAGAAAAACCATTATTAAATTATAACAAGGTATCGACACCACCTTTTTGGAACCCTTCGGCCTTATCAAGTTTGCACCTATCAAACTAAACTGTAAAATACAGGATCTTGTTTGAAGGATCAATGTCTAATTGATTAAAAACTACATTCACAAAATCATTATACTTATGTGTGTCTATCACGATAGCCTAATCAATAATACAAAACTCCCATGCATAAAAGTAGATCCATCCATCTGCACGCACCTTATTCTTACTACCCCATCAATGTTAGACAGTGTTTATTCTTTACATCCCATCGTTAAGTAGTGTACAAGACTACAGAGGCTTAAAGGATAACCATCTTCAATACAGACGACTACATGCCCATCAAGAAAAAACAAGTGCTACAAGTCATAACTTTTCATCTTTTTTGTTTTAAAATTTAGTTTTTTATTTTATATAATAAAACAATCACCAATTTGGATTAATTAAGGTATGTGATAATTATTAAAAAACAGGTGAACAATCATGACTTTTTGTCTAACATATCAAAACAGCTGATGAATCAAATTCCCCATTGTTGCAAATGATGGATCATTTGTTAGAAAAAATCAAAACATCTCCTCCAAAGATGGTCTATTTGTCCCAATAGATAATCTATATGTTACAACAGATGTCTCATCTATTGCACGCCTAGACCATTTGTTGCAATATATGATAAATCTATTGCGATAGATAGGTTATCTGTTGTGAGAGATGGACGATCTATTGCAACAACTTAATAATAATGATTGTTACTAAGAGAGAAATTGTTTTGAAAAGGTGAGAAGTTTTAAAGTAAAAGAAAATCCATGACTTTTCACAGAAAATAAAAAGTCATCAGTTTGAATGTAACTAATACAATGGAGATGAACATTCGTGCCTTTTTGCCTAATACATTTAGATTCAATCCTCTATAAATAGGCTCTTTCTTAATCTTCATTCTACTCCACTTAATTTATTTCTAGCAGTTTGTCTTTTCGTATTACATCTTTAACCACTTCTCCTCAAAGAGCATATTCCTTTCTCGTTGAGGTAAGTTTTGTTTTATGTAAATGTACCAGTTGGTAGCATATGTTGTATTATATTTAGAATTTTTTCTTTACTTTTGTGTTTATATTTTTTATCAATTCATGCGTATTCTAGATATGACTGATCTTGTTTGGGACATTGCCATTCTACGAGACACCGTGCCGGAACTTCAGAGATAGGTTAATCACCTACAGTAGGAGTTGGTCTCCATGAGAGCAAGGATGTGCGGAGAGATGCACATGCTGAGGAGGACCTTGCTGCTGTCGGTTGACGATTAGCCAGCTGACAATAATTATAATAATAATGATAATAATAATAATTAGGTGACGTTTTTTCTTTTAACATATGTATTTTAATTTTTCTATATCGGATCTATACCTAATGTATTTTATTTTTATTTAATGAAAAATTTATTTTTGGTCTACTTTGGCATTTTAATTCTTATTTAATTTTCATTCTGTCCAGTTCTTCTTCTTAACAAATATGTCAATGGTTGGACCTAAGGAGCTATTTTGAATCCGGTAGCAGTAGCAAGAGTTTTGAGTTCTTTCGACAGATGGACCATCTACTGAAATAGATTTGTCATCGGTTGGATTTGTAGTAGCAAATTATCCATCTGTTGTAATAGATTTGTCATCTGTTGGAGGAACACATTCCTGTTTGATGAACTATATTACGTTCTTCCAGCAAATGTCTATTTGTTGCAATAAATGGGTAATCTGTTGAAAATAATTTAGTGATCTATTGTATTTAGTTTCTTTTTTGCCTCTTTTTATTGGTGCACAAGTTATTAAAAAAGATATTTTACATAATCAATGATAACATTTACATTCACAACAAAGAGTTAAATATATAAATGTCCATAACGAATAACAACATGATTTTTCTATTACAACGATCATGGTGGATTACGATCCGAGCATGTAGTTCTTTTGTGTGGCTCCACACCTCCTCTTATATGGCCTTCTTCCCGATTTGATAGTGCTTGGGTCAATATATGGAGGAGGTATTAATCTCCCCAAAAGCTCTATAGGAACAACCCAAGATTCTTCGGGAGGAACCAAATTAATATGCTCACTATATACCATTATATATCTTTGCACCGAATGATATGAAAAGGAGCACTCATAAATTTTAGTTCCATATTATGCACCGTATTGAGCTTGAAGCGCTGCCATAACATATGGACAGGGTATTTTGTCCAAGTCAAAAACTCTGCACATACAAGATTTTGCTTAAAGATTGACCATGGAAACATCATCATGATCGTCGATACTGAACTTGTAATCTACTATTTGATGAACAAATAACCTATTCCCCAGACTAACATTCGTTGATATTTTTTTCTCTTCTAGAACAAATTTGGTTCCTGCGTTTACGAACTTCATACGCCTTTCGTGAAATTTTTTTTCATACTTCTTGTTTATTTCATCAAATAGAGCCATGATTGGAAATGTTCTTTCAACACCAAACAATGAATTCACCAATTCAACTATGTTTTACATTATAATATTGTACCTATACAAAAGAATCACTTTGTACGACATCATACTAAACTTGTAACTATAACAAGACATTAAATTCATAAGAATGTACCTATTTTCTGGATAGAATATCCGACTCTATCTCTCAAAACCAACACGTACGAGATATTCTGTTGCCTTGGGATGCATATCCATAATTTGATTGAAATGGTCGAAAAATTCCTCTTTATTGTATGCTTTAGCTTCTCTATAAAAAAGTTTCACTACCCTTTCATTGTGAAAGTTGTTCTGAATATTACAGCCAAAGTGAGCTAAAGTGTAGAAAATTGAAGCCATCTTTGGAATACTTGGATACCTATCCAAAATAAAATACAAATCTTCGGTATCTTTGATGCAGATTCACATTCGTTCAAAAAAATATCCATATAAGGCATCACATTCCTTGCCCGTTACACAAAAAGCGACAGAAAAGATGTGACTCTTCGTATCCCGCACCACTATCACTAGCAAAACTCCATTTTACCTGCTCCCCAAGAAGGTGCCGTCGATGGCTATGACTTTTCTCAAATGTTGAAAACCTTGAATCAAAGCACCATAGGATACAAAAAAGTACTTGAACCTTCCATATTTATCAACATTCATCGCCTTCTTACTTCTGAGATTAGTGGACTCAAATATGTAATGGTAGGCATCGAGGACTGCATACCTATGCACGTGTGTCTCCTTAACCAAGTCCTTGGTAATCCCCATGGCCATATATATCTTCTAATAACTAACCATGACACCTAATTCTGTAAGTAGTTGATTGGCCATATCCTTTGTAGAAGGACCTTTGCCATTAGGAAATCTATTCTTGAAATATTGACCGAGGACCTTTATCGTGGCATGAGGATTTTGACCCAAAATGTGCTCCAAACCACATGTATGATACTTTCATATTTATGAATAGCGAATCTGTTAGAACTTAAGTACTTTACCGCTCTCAACTACCACTTACAGTTCGGATTAGCACATCTAAAGCAAAAGACTTTGCTCGAATTAATCACCATTATTATTCTGAAATATTTTTTCAAGCAAGCAATAAACAAAGAAGTAGATAGTTCATCGTTATCCTTGAATGACATTTCCTTGTAAAATTCGGTCTCATCATCTTGACAATTCCTAAACTGTGTCAATTGAGAAGAATTGTCCATCGTATTGCTCGCAGCAGTGGGCATAGGTGTTTGATTATCATCTGAAATATTCATGTTCAGATCATCCAACTTATCATCAAAGATGTCTTGTTGATGTTCTTCTTTTACATTCGGGTTCTCATTCTCTCTTTATTTTTCAACCACGTACATACTTAACACCGGCCTAGCTGAATTGCTAAGATAAGCATACAACTAAATATGATCGGTTATCTTGGAAGGTAGTACCCTTTGATTTTCAAAGGAGCTACGAATGTAGCTGATGATGAGTTTTTCAGTTGACAATTCAGTCCACAATAGTTGATGATTAAGTTCACAAAATCGTTATATAAAATATCACTTTGGACTATCATAGCTATCGTCTCTAGCATTCTACCCTTCTTTCAACGCCATACATATCAATTTCTCTTTTAGAACCAATGACCATGACAATCCACCTCTATTGTTATTGATCCCTCCATTAGTGGTACCTAAATAAAGTCATTTGTTAAAAAAAGTTAATAATGATATCATAATAAAATTAATAGTGATTTCATAGTGCCGTAACATGAAGCCCAATAGATATGTAATCTATTACAACAACTGAAAAATATGTTGCAACAGGTAAGTGATCAGTTGCAACAAATTACTTACTTGTTGGGATTCATATTATGCTCCTGAAGCCAATTTTAACAGATGAGTCATCTGTTGTAATATGTAAATCATATGTTGCAATAAACTATACATTTAATACAGTAGATGAAGTGCCTGTTGGGATAGATATTACAGTACTAAAAAACCTTTGAAGATGATTTTAACAAATGAGTGACATATTGCAATAAATAACTAACCTGTTGTAATAGATGACTTACCTGATACAACAGATGACGTGTCTGTTAGAATCGAGTTCAGGTTTTGTTACAATAAGTGAATAATTTGTTGCAATAGATATTTACTTTGTTGCAATAGATAACTAGTCTGTTGCAACAGGTAACTAGTTTGTTGCAACAGAGGGGTCAAATGTTACAATGGATGACCCATCTGTTCGATTTATGTTATGACACTATAGAACCATAAGCATGAATCCAATATATGAGTCTTCAATTGCAACAAATGGCTCATCTATCACAACAAATGAGTGATCTATTTAAACAACTGGCTCTTATGTTACATTCATATTTGCATGCTATCTATTGTTGAAAAAACAACACAATAGCAGTTACCCAGATGACACATTTAACTTAAAAACATAATTTTACTAACGAAAGTCTCCTATAAAGTAATGCCAAAGTAGAAAGTAATGTACGAAATAAAATTTGACCTACGAAATTGGTCAAGTAGTAGTAGCAGTAACAACAACAACAACGGTCAATAAGAAGAGGATAAAGATGGTAATGAAGTAGAAAATGATGATAATGAAGTATAATATGATGAATAAAGCAACAACAATAATAAACAAAAAAATCGCTAAGAGAAATAAAACAACAATGGATGAAAAGAGAGAGAAACATATTTTTTTCCCTTCGTTTCCAGTTATATTAGGTTAACATTTGGATCAAAGTGTAAATTTAAAAACTTGTGGTCTATTCTCAAACTTCCTCAACTTTCTTAATCCATAATAAAGTAATTGTCTCCTACACTTAATTATTAGAACTTAAGTCACCTACACCTCATTTTGAAACTCTTTTGTCACTATCAACTAAATGCCCTAAGTTACATGCTTGTTATTAGTAAAAAATGAGAACCATATACATATTTTGAGTTCAATGAAAAATATTTGGAACTTACAACTTTGGTATTGTACATGGAGCTTGCACACTTTACCTTGTACTTACATAACTTTTGTATTTTCTTGTTATTTATAAAAGTAATTATCTTACTAACAAAATAGAACCAATGAAATGCTGCAAATATTGCAAAATACAGATAAAGTTCCTTGAAATTAGTGCTAGTTGTTATTGCCTCCATAAAGATATTGAGATTATGTATGAGGCCTTTGATGCCGCTCTAAGCACACTGCATATTCATACTGCAGTCAAACCTACCTATAAGGATAACATTTGTCCGAAAAATTTATGGCTGCTATAGAGAGCTGATGTTATATATGTATACTGAAATTTTCCGTTCAAATCTCATTTAGATATTATAAATAAAAGTACACAAAATTAGAAAAAGCATAAATATTAAAAAAATATTATTAGCTTTTTCCTCATGAAGTTCCAGACCCCATGCTGTGGAAATACACTGGGTTTGTTGTTGTTTTCTCATGATGTTATGAAATAATTGATGCACACCATTGTAACACCCTATATTTCCCTAGCATAATCTAAGTCTCAATATGTGAGTATTCATATATGAAATTTTTAAATCACTCATTATTTTTCAATCTAGATCCTATCATTGGGTAGAAAATTCAATTAGCTTTCTAACGATATACAGTTCTCCAAAATTCGATAACCAGGTAAGAAGTTATGGTGATTTTAAGTTTCAGTCATTAAACAATGTCATTTTAACCTTTAACACATCATAAAGTAGGACAATATCCTATTTGGCAAATTCTAGTGAGGTTTTGTGATTCTGGCGTGTTGCGCCATAGGACAACTTGACATTTGTCCATTTCCAGTGTCGAAGTGCGATACCACCGCATCGCGGTGAACTTCTAGGTCCCAATCATTGAAGGACCACAATTTCCCTGCATTGCACCATAGACCAGTTTCCCAGTTGTTCAATTCCAGTGACACGACGGGATAGCACCGCATCACACAAGCCCAAAAAATTAAGATTTTTAGTCTGTTCTGAGTTTTAATTCCAAGGACTTTTAAGTACTTTTTCCTTAACCCAGTCAGCCCCAAACACAAAATTAAGTCCCTAATAACCTAATTGGGCATTATTCTAATCAATTTTTCCCCAAAATCAAGAACATTCTCTCAATTAGCAAAACCCTAACCTTCAAGAATCAAGGTCAAATCTCAAGAACTCTCCATCAATCCTTCCAAATTCATCATCCCAGGTATGTTAGATGTTCATCCATGGATCCCTTTCATCTATGGAGTCCAAGTATCCATTTTAATTACAAATCTACCATCCTTTTAAATTAATTGATTTAAATTGTGATTTCACCCATGAATCTCCATGTACTATTTATTTTATACCATGATTCAATGAAATTATTGTTTTTATCCAATCCTCCATATTTCAATATTATTATTTACTGGATTAAACCATGATTTAATACTATTATGTCGAATTCATGCTATTTCTATAAGTTTCATGGAATTCCTATGATTGTTTTAAATCATGAACTACAAGTGTTTGATAAAATGCCTACAAGAGTGATGGATTTAATAAAAGCCTTCATGCTTTGTCCCCCAAGTTTTAGTGTCTTTTCAGTATTGTTGTTTTGAGTCTTGGGAGTATTGAATACTCAAAAAACCATAACTTTTTATTTAGTCTAGTCTTAGTACATTACAGAATAGTTTCCAGATTATACTATGAGCATTATCAGAATAGTCAGATATCAGTCATTAAACTCAGAACAATCTAGTATCATAGTATCTTTCAATTGGGAGTAACATTTATAACCGAGCGAGTGTAGGGATGGCGGCTTCCCTGTTAGATAGGCAGAGTCGTTAGTAGCAGTCCCTATACTTTAGAACTATGTATTCAGCGTAGGATATGAGAAGTCACCTGTCAGATTAGGTTTGGCTATCTCGCAGGGGTCATCCATCAATTCAGGCTTGACACTCTTAGTCCGTTGGATATTATATTAGTGTAGTGGATCCACATATCCAATTGGACCTCGATTAGCTCAGATTAGGGCATATCAGTTAGTTGATACCTCCCAAAGTCTCAGATATAGTCCCAATTTAGTTATGCAGTCTTAGAGTTATTTGACCAAAGCATATAGATATCAAAATTTTACTAGTAATTTAGTTTACATAGTTTACTCAGTCCATGATATATGCTTGGTTAAGCATCTTCAGGGTCTATAGATTTTCATGTATTTTCAGTATTTATAGACTCTCATGCATATACAGTTTCTTTTTTTACGTGCTTTACATATCTCCAGTATCTATAGGTTTCACATTCTATACTTAGTACCTCATGTTTTACATGTACATTCAGATAGTTTATTACTCGTATTCTTGAAATCTTGCATGTCAGTCTATCTCATTTAGCATAGCAGTACATTTAAAGTATTAATCGCATACCTTTTCTTTTGCACTATGATGTCTCATATCATAGGTGTTGACGCTCAGTTCCTGAATCGCATTTAGATTCTCAGATTATCAGTAGTACAGTAGCAGTTGTGAGTCATCATCATCTGAGGACAAATTATATTACTTTATGTCTTTATATCAGTAGTTAGTAGAGTTAGTTGGGGGCCTATCCTTTCAACTCACAATATTCACTTTAGAGGCTTTTCAGACACTACAGTTAGATATTTAGATTTCAGTATTATGCTGTATTCATAATTTAGTAGTCATTTCATTATTAAAACCTTATGGAATTTCAGTTATTCTTCAGCATTTATGATTATATTATTCAGTGCTCATAGCAGGTACCATTCCATGGGTTAGCTTGTGGTCCCTCGGGACCATAAGCACAGTGTAATGACTAGGGGGTAGTTTCGAGTTGTTACAAACTTGGTATCAGAGCCTAAGGTTTTAAAGTGTTCTAGGAAGTCTGAAAGCCACATCTAGTAGAGTCTTGTGCATGGGTGTTTAGCGTGCCACACTTATGGACAAGAGGCTACAAGGCGTTTAGGAAAATTTTCCTTTTTTTTCAGTATTCATGTCATGCGATTGAGCATGAGGTCAAGTTAAACTCTCAGTCTAATCCATTTTCTCCTTCCGTTTACAGAACATACCTCCCAAGAAGAACGAAAGAAGAATAGGAACTCAGCCAGCCTCTCAACCTGTCCAGGCAGATCCTCTGGATAAGTATGTCTCTCACATAGAATTTAAGGCTGCGTTCACTACTTTAGTGAACTCCGTAGTAGCACAAAGTGGATGACCAGCTGCTGTTCCAGTCAACCCAGTGTCCAATACTACTGCAACTAGAATTTGGGACTTCACCGGGATGAATCCTCTATCCTTTATGGGATCCAAGTCTGAAGAGAATCCATAGGAATTCTTAGATATAGTTTAAAAGGTAACAAATTCTATGGGGGTGACGTCTATTTAGAGTGCCGAGTTGGATACTTATCAATTACAAGATGTAGCCCATACTTGGTTCAAGCAATAGAAAGTTGATAGAGGCATTGATGCAGGGCCTATAGAATGGGAAAAGTTTGACATGGCTTTTTTAGACAGATTCTTTCCATTGGAGTTGAGGGAGGCCAAGGTGTTAGAATTTATTAATTTGAGGCAAGAAAACATGAGTGTGAGGGAGTATTCTCTCAACTCCTCATGTAGTAGTTGACAGTATGTAATACCCTGTACTTCTACTTAGCTTGAAATCATCCCAAGTATGTTAGAAACTTACTTTGAAAGATGAATCCACTTTTATATATGTGGGATTTCTAATATTTTCACTTTTCATAATGTGGGAAATTGAATTATCTTTCCAATGATACCAATTTCATACAAATCCAGTATCGGAGTAGAAAGTTATGGCCGTTTTACAGAAAACAGTCAAAACTGCCCAGGTACGATGAAGAGGACCGATGGATCATTGAGCTAGTGAGTGACCGTTGCCCAAACCATCATAGTGGAGGCAGTGAGACCACATTATGCATAAGGGAAATGGCTCTGGCCGATGGACCATCGAGCTAGTGACGGACTGTCGCCCAAGCCGTCGCAGCAGAGACAATGAACCCCTTTCTGCCTAGGTGCGATGGACAAGACCGACGGACTATGGACCCAACAACGGACCATCTCACCCACCATCACATAGTTCATTTAGTAATTTTAAAGTTATTTTTAAAAGGGTATTTGGGTCTTTTCCACCTATTTTAACACCTAATTATATCAGACCAAGGCTCATAAGTTCATTATTCATTCACAACATCAAATTAGGGTTTTTTCTCAAAGATAATCCCCAAGAACAAGATTCAAATCCTTCTTTAAGAAATTAAGAAATTCAAGTTCTTCAAGTCCAAGAACTTCAAGAAACTCACAATCAAGGTATGTCATGTGTTGATTCATGGGTCCCTTTCACCCAAGGAGCTCAAGAATCTCTTTTCAAAATCCAAGATATGTGTATTGATGAGTGTTCATGATTTAAATTAAATTGAAATTCATGTTTATGATGTTGTGGGGTTTTGATTCATGTTTTAAATTACATATTTCAATGGTTGACCCTAGTATATGAAAAGTTTCATAAAAATCATGATAAATCTCCTTTCAAATTACAAGTTAATTGATGTATCCATAATTATTAGATGTGTTAATGATTGTATAACCAAACCATTCTCCCCATGTGTTTGACTAAATGCCTATGTGAAATAAAAGTGCCATACTAGTATGATAATATGAAATGCCCATTTATGTACAAGTTTATGCATGTCAAATGTTTGATGATATGCCTTAATAAATGAATTAAAGATTGTGATATTGGTCATGTGTTCAAGAAAGTCATGCTTTTGTCAGTTTCTTTCCATTAATTCTTGGGGGTACTTGTACCCGAAAAATATAGCTGTGTTCCTAGAGTTAGTGTCATTATTTCACGATATCCTTAATCAAGCCACGATCCATAGAACTCAGTCAGTCATGTGACTCAGGAAAGCTTAGTAATACAAAAATCTTAGTACTATTCCATCAGTCAATGAAACTTAGTTAATTTAGTCCAGTTCAGTAATCCATGTTCAGTGTCTATTTAGATGGGAGTAGGGATTAGCAGCGAGTGAACCCAAGGATGGGAACACACACTGTCAGATGAGGGTGTGATTCTTAGAAGTCATCTTTGTATTCCAGAACTATGTAGCCAACATAGGTTGAGATATCAATACTGTCAGATGAGGGTTGATGAGGTAGATAAGCACTGTTAAATGAGGGCCCCACCATTCTCTTTTGGGGACACTGTTAGATAAGGGTCACTCAGAGTTTGTCCTTACCGGTGGTGCGGTATTGACATCCATACAATTGGGGTTATAGATTGGACTCTAACTCAGCCATAATAGCGTATTAGGGGCATGTCGGTTAGCCAGAATCAGGACTGTTAGATACGGTAATTCAGTCTCAGTAATAGAACTCAGATAGTTCTATAGAATTTAATACTATCTGATACAGTCAACTCAAAATAGTATAGAACTTATCTAGTTCCATCAGAATCTAGACTGTCAGATACAGTCGCTCAGTATGAGTTATTTTAGTTATACAATTACCAGTATCTTATGTTATCAGTACTCAGGTTCAGTAATCATGTTGTCACAAACTTTGTTACAGATATTATGTATTCATGCATGAATTATCATGTTCATGTTACCCAATCAGTTAGTATAGTTACTGCATGTGAACCCTTTGTATTCAGCCTACCTCACACGTATACCAGTTCATTCAAAAGTACTGACGTATTTGCGTTATGGTGTTTTATACCATAGGTTTAGAAGCAGAGCTCTAGAGAATCAGTAGCATTCCAGTCTCAGTAGTCAGAGTTAGTAGTGAGACCCCATCCTTTGAGGACATGACCATTACTTTATTATATCATTAATTAATTTATTAGTTAGAGTTAGTCGAGGATATGTCCCATCAACTCCTTATTCGAACAGTTCAGTTAGTTAGAGTCTTTTTAGACTATCATGTTCAGACAGTTATTTTAGTTGTTTTGGGTATTTCATACCCCATCCAGATGTTATATTTTTATCAATTATATTGTATTTTTGAACCTTATGACATTTTAGCCTTTATTTCTATATTCATATAGTATATTATGCAGTCATGAGCACCATTTAGCATTTCGAGTACCAGATTTGAGGTGTTACAAACATGGTATCAGATCCAAGTTTAATAGAGTCCTAGGAAGTCTAAAAGCCTCATCTAGTATAGTCTTGTACATGGGTGTGTTACGCATCACATTTATGTACAAGAGGCTATAAGATGTTTTAGGAACAATTTCCCTTTTTTCAGTATTCATGTCATTCCAGTGAGCATAATCTCCTGTTAATCCCTTAGTATGGTCTAATCCATTTCTTCTTTTTTCTATAGGACATGGCTCCTAAAAGAAAAAATGGGAATCAGTCAGCCCCTCAGCTTGAAGAACCTTTGGGCGAATATATTTCTCATGCAGAGTTTAGAGCTGCATTCACTACTCTTGCTCAATTAGTTGCTACTCAGAATAAATGACCAACTATCATTCTAGCCAACCCAGTGGCCAATTTAGCTGCATCCAAGATTCAAGAGTTTACCCGAATAAATCCTCCATCCATTCTTGGGGGTAATTCAGATGAGGACCCTCAGGAATTCATCGATCAGGTTCAAAAGGTTACTGACGTTATGGGGGCATCAAATGTTGAGAGTGCTGAGCTAGCTGCATATCAGTTTTAGGATATTGCCCACACTTGGTAAAAATAGTAGAAGTCAGAGAGGGCTGTAGATGCAGGGCCTATTGAGTGGGAGGAGTTTGCTACCGCATTCTTAGATAGATTCTTTCCCCTAAAGCTGAGAAAAGCTAAGATGTTGGAATTTATCAAACTTAGGCAGGGCAACATGACGGTGAAAGAGTATTCTCTTAAGTTTACTCAATTATCTAGATATGCTCCTTATGTGGTTGCAGATAGCAGGGCCAAGATGAGTAAGTTTGTTTCTGGGGTGAATAATAGTGTGGTTAACGAGTGTAGGTATGCAATTTTTAATAGTGGTATGACTTTAGCCAGGCTTATGAATCATGATCAGCAAATAGAAAAGCAGAAGATTAAGATAAGAGAGAAGTATAATAAGAGAGCAAGAATAAGTAGTTCAATTTTGCTCAGCCCAAATCAAAAGAAGGAAACCATTCTCAGTTTCATCCTAAGTCACTAGTTCCAGCTTCTTCTTTAGCCAGTGCTCCAGCTCCTAAGTTTAGGGATGGTAATAAAGATAGGGTAATAGGCTCTAAGTCTCAAGGAAGTGTCAATAATTCCCAAACTAATCCCCTTTGTCAAACTTGTGGTAAGAACCACAAAGGTGATTGCTGAGCTGGTAGCGATATCTATTTCAGATGTGGTAAGCCAGGCCACAGAGTTAGAGATTGTCCCCAATTAGGTTATTAGGATCAACGGAACCATTCCCCAGCTCAGTTCGATCGTCCAAATCAGTAGGGTGCCACCTCCAGTGCTACTAGTGGGCAATGCCCAAATCGACTTTATGCTCTCTAGTCTCGGCAAGATCAGGAAAATTCTCCTGATGTGATTACTGGTATGTTACAGATCTTTCATGTGTATATTTATGCTTTGCTAGATATTGGAGCTTCTTTGTCTTTTGTTACTCCCTATATAGAAGTTAATTTCAGAGTCATTCCCGATATTCTAGCAGAGCCCTTTTCTGTATCTACCCCAGTAGGTAAAACTATCATAGCCCAACGGATATATAGGAACTGTCCAGTTATGATATTTTAGAAAGTCACCTCAGCAGATTTAGTCGAATTAGAGATGACTGATTTTGATGTCATTCTCGAAATGGATTAGCTTCATTCCTGCTATGCCACAGTCGAATACAGAAAGAGAATAGTCCAGTTCTAGTTTTCGAATGAACCTGTCCTAGAGTGGAAGGGTAGTACTTTAGTGTTTAGAGGTTAGCTTGTTTCCTACCTTTGGGCAAGAAAAATGATATCTAAAGGATGTGTCTATAATCTTGTTCGAGTTAAGGACACTAGTTTTGAAACTCCCAGTCTCGAATCAATCCCAGTAGTGAATGAATATTTAGATATCTTTCCCAAAGATCTTTTAGGAATTCCTCCCAAAAGGGAAATAGACTTCGGTATTGATCTTCTTCTAGATACACAGCCTATCTCTATTCCACCATACCGAATGGCACCAGAAGAAATCAGAGAATTAAAAGAGCAGTTGAGGGATATCTTAGATAAGGGGTTCATCAGGCCCAGTGTTTCCCCATAGGGTGCACCAGTTTTATTTATGTGCAAGAAAGATGGTTCTCTCAGAATGTGTATTGCTTACTGTCATCTCAATAAAGTCATGGTTAAGAACAAGTATCCTTTTTCCAGAATCGATGACTTGTTTGACCAACTTCAGGGTGCCAGTTATTTCTCTAAGATAGACCTTAGATTAGGCTATCATCAGCTCAAAGTCAGAGAATGTGACATTTCAAAAATAACTTTTCATACTCGGTATGGTAACTTTGAATTCTTAGTTATGTCCTTTGGTCTTACTAATGCCCCAACATCTTTTATGGACTTAATGAATCGTGTGTTCAAGCAGTACTTAGACATGTTCATCATAGTCATTATAGATGATATTCTTGTCTATTCCTGCAGTGAGCGTGATCATGCAAACCATCTTATAATAGTACTTTAGACTCTCAGAGATCATCAGCTATTTGCCAAATTTAGTAAGTGTAAGTTTTGGCTAAGGTCAACAGCATTCCTTTGCCATATCGTGTCTGGTGATGGCATTAGAGTAGATCCTCAAAAGATCAAAGCGGTAAGAAATTGGCCCAAACCTGTCTCTCTATCAGATATCAAGAGTTTATTGGGTTTGGCTGGCTATTACAGGCGGTTTGTTGAGGGATTTTCTTCTATTTCATCCCCTATGTCCAGTTTGACTTAAAAGAAAGTCAAGTTTCAGTGGTCCGATCCTTCCAAGAAGAGTTTTCAGGAGTTGAAGACTCGACTCACCTCAGCTCCAGTCTTAGCTCTTCCAGATGGTCCATATGGTTTCGTGGTGTATTATGATGCATCCAGAATAGGTTTGAGTTGTGTCCTCATGCAGCATGGTAAGGTCATCGCCTATGCCTCTAGACAACTTAAACCCCATGAGAAGAATTATCCTACTCATGATCTTGAGTTAACAGACATCGTTTTTGCCTTGAAGATTTAGAGGCAATATCTATATAGAGTTCATGTAGATGTGTTCACAGATCATAAGAAACTTCAGTATGTCTTTTCTCAGAAAGATCTCAATCTTCATCAGATAAGGTGGTTAGATCTCTTAAAAGATTATGACATGAGTGTCCTTTATCATCCGAGCAAGGCTAATGTCGTGGCCAACGCTCTTAGTAGACTGTCTATGGGTAGTGTTACTCATGTTGAGGACAGTAACAAGAAGTTAGCTCAGAAAATCTATCAGCTTTCTAGACTAGGCATTTACTTAGTCGATTCAGAGGAGGGTGACATATGGGTTCAGAGTAGTTTAGAATCATCCCTAGTTTATAAGGTGAAATAAAAGCAAGATAGAGCTCCCAGTCTAATCAAGTTGAAAGAGCCCATCAAGGATCAGAAAGTAGAGGTTTTCTCCCAAGGAGGAGATGGTCTATTACGTTGTCAGGGTCGTCTGTATGTTCCTGGTGTAGATGACTTAAGGCAGCGAATTCTTACAGAAGTGCATGGTGCACGCTACTCTATTCATCAAAGGGCCATAAAGAAGTACCGTGACTTGTGGGAAATTTATTGGTGGAGTGGGATGAAGAGAGATGTTGCAGAGTTTATGGCTAAGTGTTCTACATGTCAACATATTAAGATAGAGTATCAGAATCCTAGTGGGTTCATGCAGGAGTTGAGTATTCCTACTTGGAAGTAGGAAGAAGTGAACATGGACTTCGTGACGGGTTTGCATCATACTCGTTATTAGCATGATTCAGTTTGGGTCATTGTAGATAGGATGACCAAATAAGCTTATTTCCTTCTAGTCCATACCTCTTATTCAGCCGAGGATTACGCCAAACTCTACATCAGAGAGTTGGTTAGATTGCACGGTGTTCCGTTATCTATTATCTCAGACAGAGGTACCTAGTTCACCTCTTATTTCTAGAAAGCATTCCAAAAGGGTATTGGTACCCAAGTTCATCTCAGTACAACCTTTCATCCTCAAACAGATGGTCAAGCAGAAAGGACCATTCAGACTTTAGAAGATATGCTTAGGGCGTGTGCAATCGATTTCAAGGGCAGTTGGGATGACCACTTGCCTTTGATTGAGTTTGTATACAACAACAACTATCATTCCAATATTTGGATGGCTCCATTAGAAGCTCTTTATGGTAGGAGATGCAGATCTCCAGTCGGTTGGTTCGAAGTTAGTGAGACCTCAGTTATAGGGCCTGACTTAGTATTAAATGCCTTAGATAAAGTCCAGTTGATCAGTGAAAGACTCCGGGCTGCTCAGAGCCAATAGAAGTCTTAATGCAGATATGCGTAGAAAGGATCTCGAGTTCGAGATTGATGACTATGTCTATCTAAAGATCTCTCCTATAAAGGGAGTAAAGAGATTCAACAAGAAGGGAAAGCTCAGTCCCCGATATGTCGATCCCTTCAAGATTCTCAGTCGATTTGGCAAGGTAGCTTATGAGCTCGAGTTGCCTTCAAATCTAGCCTCAATTCATCCAGTATTCCATGTCTCTTTTCTCAAGAAGTGCATAGGTGACCCAACAGTCGTAGTCCCTATTCAGAGCATAGATGTTCAGAACAACCTCTCTTATGAAGAGATTTCAATCAAAATCCTAGACTATCAGGTTCGTAGATTGAGGAACAAAGAAGTCCCTCTAGTCAAAGTTCTTTGGCGGAATCAGTCCGTTGAGGGAGCTACTTGGGAAGCAGAAGTAGACATGCATACCAAGTATCCTCACCTCTTCGCCGCTAACTCAAATCTAGCTCAAGTTAACAATTCTCCTTAAGTTTTTTCAGTTTCATGTTCAGATTTCAGTGACAAAATTGGTATCCATTTCATGTTTAGAATTCCATTATAAACTTGGAATTAAGTACCATTGCATACTCAGTCATGCATTTAAGAATCAGTTACACATATATCAGCTATGCATGTTCGATATGATATTTTTAGTTATCAGTCATGTCAATCATGAGATCATATTTCAGCTGTTAATGTTCAGTATGCACATCAGTTTATCTTCTCCCCTCTCACTCAGTCTCATTTGAGGATGAATGTTCTCAAGGGGTAGATATTGTAATACCCCATACTTCTACTTAGCTTTAAATCATCCTAAGTATGTTAGAAACTTACTTTGATAGATGAATCCACTTTTATATATGTGTAATTTATAAGGTTTTCACTTTTTATCATGTGAGAAATTGAATTATCTTTCCAACGATACAAATTTCATCCAAATCCGATATCGGAGTAGAAAGTTATGGCCGTTTTATAGAAAATAATCAAAACTGCCCAGGTGCGACGATGAGGGCCGACGGACCGTCGAGCTAGTGACGTACCATCGTCCAAACCATCACAGTGGAGGCAATGAGACCACCTTCTTCCTAAGGGCGACGACTCAGGCCGACGGACCGTCGAACTAGCGACGGACCTTCACCCAAGCCGTCGTAGCAGAGACAGTGAACCCCTATTCTGCCCAGGTATGATAGTTAGGACCGATGGACCATCAACCAAGCGATGGACCATCGCACCCACCATCACATAGTTTGTTCAGTTATTTTAAATTCATTTTTAAAAGGGTATTTGGGTCTTTTCCACTTGTTTTAACCCTTAATTATATCAGACCAAGGCTCATAAGTTCATTATTCATTCACAACATCAAATTAGGGTTTTTTCTCAAAGAGAATCCCCAAGAACAAGATCCAAATCCTTCTTCAAGAAACCAAGAAATTCAAGTTCTTCAAGTCCAAGAACTTCAAGAAACTTACAATCAAGGTATGTCATGTGTTGATTCATGGGTCCCTTTCACCCAAGAAGCTCAAGAATCTCTTTTTAAAATCCAAGATTTGTGTATTGATGAATGTTCATGATTTAAATTAAATTAAAATTCATGTTTATGATGCTGTGGGGTTTCGATTCATGTTTTAAATTACATATTTCTATGGTTGACCCTAGTATATAAAGAGTTGCATAAAAATCATGATAAACCCCCTTTCAAATTACAAGTTGATTGATGTATCCATGATTATTAGATATGTTGATCATTGTATAACCAAAGCATGATTCCCATGCGTTTAACTAAATGCCTATGTGAAAGAAAAGTGCCATACTAGTATGATAATATGAAATCCCTATTTATGTACAAGTTTATGCATGTCAAATGTTTGATGAAATGCCTTAATAAATGAATTAAAGATTCTGATGTTGGTCATGTATTCAAGAAAGTCATGCTTTTATCAGTTTCTTTCCATCGAGTCTTGGGGGTACTTGTACCCGAAAAATATAGCTGTGTGCTTAGAGTTAGTGTCATGATTTCATGATATCCTCAATCAGGCCACGATCCATAGAACTCAGTTGTTCATGTGACTTAGGAAAACTCAGTAATACAATAATCACAGAACTTTTCTGTCAGTCCATGGAACTCAGTTAATTCAGTCCAATTCAGTTCAGTAATCTATGTTTCGTGTCTATTCAGATGGGAGTAGGGATTAGCACTGAGTGAACCCATATATGGGAACACACACTTTCAGATGAGGGTGTGATTCTTAGAAGTCATTCTTGTATTCCAAAACTATGTAGCCAGCATAGGTTGAGACATCAATACTGTCTGATGAAGGTTGATGAAGTGGATAAGTACTGTTAGATGAGGGCCCCACCAATCTCTTTTAGGGACACTATTAGATGAGGGTCACTCACAGCTTTTCCTTACCGATAGTGCGGTATTGACACCCTTCCTATTGGGGTTACATATTGGACCCCAACTCAACCAGAGTAGCGTATTAGGGGCATGTCAGTTAGATAACTACCTCTCATAATTTTAGTTACAAAATCAGGACTGTCAGATACAATCATTTAGTCTCAGTAATAGAACTTAGATAGTTCTATAGAATTTAGGACTATCAGAACGGTCAACTCAAAGTAGTACGGAACTTAGCTAGTTCTATCAGAATCTAAACTGTCAAATACAGTCGCTCAATATTAGTTATTTCAGTTATATAATTATTAGTATCTCATGTTATCAGTACTCAGGTTCAGTAATTATGTTATCATGAACTCAGTTACAATCATTATGTATTCATGCATGCATTCTCACGTTCATGTTACCCAGTCAGTTTGTATAGTTCATGCATATGAACCCTTTGTATTCAGCCTACCTCACATGCATACCAGTACATTCAAATGTACTGATTCATTTGCGCTATGGTGTTTTATATCATAGGTTCAGAAGCACGAGCTCCAGAGCATCAGTAGCATTCCAATCTCAACAGTCAGAGTTAGCAGTGAGACCTCATCCTTCGAGGACATGACTATTACTTTGTTATCTTATTAATTAATTTATTAGTTGGAGTTAGTTGGGGACATATCCCATCAAATCCTTATTCAGACAGTTCAGACAGTTAGATGCTTTTTAAACTATCATGTTCAGACAGTTATTTCAGTTATATTGGGTATTTCATACCCCATCCAGATGTCATATTTTTATCAGTTATGTTGTAGTTTTGACCTTATGGCCTTTCAGCCTTTATTTTTATATTCATACAGTATATTATATAGTGTTTAGGTATAGATATCAGTCATGGGTTAGCTTGTGGTCCTTTGGGGTCATGAGTACTGTATACCATTCTGGGTACCAGATTCGAGGCATTACATACTAGGTCCAAGATGAGTAATTTTATGTCTAGTGTGTCTGATAGTCTGGTCAAGGAGTGTAGGACCGCAATGCTGATTAGTGAGATTGACTTATCTAGACTGATAGTCCATGCTCAATAAATAGAAAAGTAGAAAATTAAGGAAAGGGAGAAAGGAAACAAGAGATCTAGGATGGGTAGTTTTAATTTCAATCATCCAAAGTCAGAGGGTGGTAACCATCCTCAGTTTTATCAGAAGTCTTCATCCTCAATGCCCTCTTCAGCCAGTGCCCCAATACCTAAATTCAGAAACAACAATAGGGATAGGTCACCAGGTTCAAAGTCCTAGGTCAGTGTTAGCAGTGTTCGTACCAATCCTTTATGTTAGAAGTGTGGCAGACACCATCAGGGTGAGTGTAGAGTAGTTAGTGATGTGTGCTTTAGGTGTGGAAAGATAGGCCATCAGAGTCAAGAGTGTCGAGTAGTTGCTTAGAAAGCTAGGGATGCGTGCCAACAGGCCCAGACCCATCAGCCGTCAGTTCCATCCGGCCGCCCAACTCAGCAGGGTGCCACTTCCAGTGCTACCAGTGGTCAGTGTCCGAATAGATTATATTCTTTTCAATCCCACCAACATCAGGAAAATTCTCCTGACGTAGTTACTGGTATGTTGCAAGTCTTTCACTTACACATTTAGGCTTTACTAGACCCTGGAGCTTCTTTTTCTTTTGTAACTCTATAGATAGCCATCAACTTTGAAGTCAGTCATAAAACTCCAGTAGATCCCTTTTTAGTGTCTACCCTAGTAGGTGTTTCCATTGTAGCCAGACAGGTGTACAGGAACTATCCGATCACAATATCTTAAAAATTTACTTCAGATAATCTCGTGGAGTTAAAGATAACGGATTTTTACGTCATTCTCGGCATAGATTGGCTCAACTCATACTATGCCTCAGTCGATTGTAGAAACAGAATAGTCAGTTTTCAAATGAACCAGTCCTTGAATGGAAGGGTATTACTACAGCTCTTAGGGGCCAGTTGGTTTCATGCCTTAGATCCAGAAAGATGATATCCAAGGGGCTTGTCTACCATCTTGTGCCAGTCAAAGACTCTAGCTCAGAAACTCCTACTCTTGAGCCTGTTCCAGTAATAAATGAATTCTCAGATGTATTTCCTGAAGATCTTCCTGGAGTTTCTTCGAAAGGAAAATAGACTTTGGAACAGACCTTCTTCTAGATACTCAGCCCATATATATTCCGCCATATAGAATGGCTCCAGCTAAACTCAAAGAGTTAAAAGAATAGTTAAAGGATCTCCTAGATAAGGGATTCATCAGACCCAGCATCTCCCCGTGGGGCGCAGCTATTCTATTCATTCATAATAAGGATGGTTCTCTCAGAATATGTATTGACTACCATCATATAAACAAGGTCATAGTCAAGAATAAATACCCACTTCCTAGAATCGATGACTTATTTGACCAACTTCAGGGTGCCAGTTACTTTTCCAAGATAGACCAAAGATCAGGCTATCATCAGCTTAGAGTCAGAGAACGTGACATTTTAAAAATAGCTTTCCAAACTTGGTATGGTCACTTTGAATTTCTAGTTATGCCCTTTGGTCTCACGAATGCCCCATTAGCCTTTATGGACTTGATAAACCGAGTATTCAAGCAGTACTTGGAGAAGTTCATAATAGTCTTTATTGATGACATTTTTGTTTACTCCCGTAACAAAAATGATCTTGCAGACCATCTCAGGATAGTGTTACAAACTCTTAGAGCCCATCAGTTATTTGCTAAATTCAATAAGTGTGAATTCTGGCTAAGATCAGTAGCTTTCCTTGACTATATTATTTCTGGTGATGGCATTAGGGTTGATCATCGAAAGACCGAGGTGGTGAAAAACTGGCCTAGAACCATCTCTCCATCAGGCATCAGGAGTTTCTTAGGTTTGGCAGACTATTATCGATGGTTTGTTGAAGGGTTTTCTTCTATTACATTCCCCATGTCCAGATTGACTCAAAAGAAAGTTAAGTTTCAATGGTTAAATTCCTGTGAGAAGCGTTTTCAGGAATTGAAGACTTAACTCACCTCTGTCCAGTTCTTACTCCACCAGATGGTTTTAATAGGTTTGTTGTGTACTATGATGCATCTAGCGTAGGTTTAGGTTGTGTCCTCATGCATATAGGTAAGTTCATAGCCTATGTCTCCAGACAGATTAAGCCTCATGAGAAGAATTATTCGACTCATGATCTTAACCTAGAAGCAATAGTATTCGCCTTAAAGATTTGGAGGTATTACTTGTATGGGGTGCATGTAGATGTGCTCATAGATCACAAAAGCCTCCAGTATGTGTTCTCTCATAAAGATTTGAATTTATGTCAACGAAGGTGGTTAGATTTATTAAAAGATTATGACATGAGTGTTCTGTATCATCCGAGCAAGGACAATGTAGTGGCTGATGCTCTCAGTAGATTGTTTATGGGCAGTGTTGCTCATGTTGAGAATGGTAAGAAGAAGTTATCTCAGGAAGTTCATTAGCTTGACTGACTAGGTGTCTACTTAGTTGACTCAGCAGAGGGTAGTGTGTGGGTGCAGAGTAGCTCAAAATCATCTTTAGTTTTTGAGGTAAAGGAAACGTAGGATAGAGATCCCAGTCTAGTTAAGTTGAAAGAATCAATTCGAGATCAGAAAGTGAAGGTCTTCTCCCAAAGGGAAGATGGTGTGTTGCGCTGTCAGGGTAGATTGTGTGTGCCTGATGTAGATGATTTAAGGCAATAAATTCTCGCAGAAGTGCATGGTGTGCGTTACTCTATTCATCTAGGGGCCACTAAGATGTACCATAATTTGTGGGAGATCTATTGGTGGAGTGGGATAAAGAGAGATATTGCAGAGTTTTTAGCTAAGTACTCTATATGTTAGCAAGTTAAGGTTGAGCACCAGAAGCCTAGTGGGTCCATGCAAGAGTTTAGTATTCCCATGTGGAAATAGGAGAAAGTGAACATGGATTTTATGACAGGTTTGCCTCATATCCGTCATCAATATGATTCTATTTGGGTTATCGTAGGCAGGATGACAAAATCAACTTATTTATTACTAGTCCATACCTCTTATTCAGCCGAGGACTATGCCAATCTCTATCTCAGAGAGTTGGTTAAGTTGTACAGTATTACGTTATCTATCATCTTTGATAGAGGTACTCAATTTACCTCTCACTTTTAGAAAGTATTCCAAAAGGGTCTTGGTATCCAAGTCCATCTCAGTACATCCTTCCACCCCCAGACAGACGGTCAAGTAAAAAGGACCATTCAAACTCTTTAGGATATATTGAGAGCATGCATTGTTGATTCCAAGGGTATTTGGGATGACCATTTGCCTTTGACTAAATTCGCATACAATAACAACTATTATTCCAGTATCCGTATGGCTCTGTTTGAGGCTCCCTATGGTAGGAGATGTAGATCTCCAACTGGTTGGTTTGAAGTAGGTGAGGCCATATTAGTAGGTCTTGACTTAGTGTTTGATGTGCTAGAGAAGGTTCAGTGGATCAGAGAAAAGCTTAGGGCTGTCCAGAGCCGATAGAAATCATATGCAGATATGAGGAGAAAGGATCTCGAGTTTGAGGTTGGGAATTTTGTGTACTTGAAAATCACTCTCATTAAGGGAGTGAAGAGTTTCAATAATTAAAGGAAACTTAGTCCCTGATATGTTGGTCCCTTCAGAATCCTTAATCGTTTTGTAAAGGTAGCTTAGAGCTTAAGTTGCCTTTAGATTTAGCCTCAGTACACCTAGTGTTCCATGTCTCATTATTGAAAAAGTGTATTGGTGATCTAGCTGTAGTTGTTCCCGTAAAAAGTGTAGATATTCAGAATAGTCTTTCCTATAAGGAAGTTCCAGTCAAAATTCTTGATAATCAAGTACATAGATTAAGGAACAAAGAAGTTCCACTAGTCAAAGTTCTTTGGCGAAATCAGTCCGTTGAGGGAGCCACTTGGGAAGCAGAATTAGATATGCTGACCAAGTACCCTCATCTTTTCTCCGTGAATCTAGATTTAGTATACGGTACCAATCTTCTTAAGATTTTTATCCATCATGCTCAGTTTCAATCGCACATCATGTTCATGTCAGTCATGTATTCATGAATCAGGTTAGTCATTCATTCATGTATCAGACATACATATTCATTGTGTAAGCTCAGTCCATTAGTTTTCTCAACTTAACCAGTTTTATTTGGGGATGAATGATCCCAAGAGGGAGATATTGTATAACCCTACATTTCTCTAGCATAATCTAAGTCCCAATACATGAGTATTCGTATATGAAATTTTTGAAATACTCATTATTTTTCAGTTTAGAGCCTGCCATTGCGTAGGAAATTCAATTAGCTTTACAACTATATAAAATTCACCCAAATTCAATAACCGGGTAAGAAGTTATGGTAATTTTAAGTTTCAATCATTAAACACTGTCATTTTAACCTTTAGCACATCGCAGAGCAGGCCAATCTTCTATTTGGCGAATTTCAGTGAGGATCCGCGATTTTGGTGTGTCACGCCATAGGCCAATTGGACATTTGTCCATTTCCAATATCGAAGCATGATACCATCGCATCACGATGAACTTACAGGTCCCAATAAGTGAAGGACCAAAATTTCCCCGCATCGTACCACAGACCATTTTACCAGTTGTCCAATTCTAGTGACACGGCGCGATAGTGCCAGCCTAGAAATTAGGATTTTCAGTCCATTCCGAGTTTTAATTCCAAGGGCTTTTAAGTATTTTTCCCTTAACCCAGTTAGCCCCAAACACAAAATTAAGTCCCTAATAACCTAATTGGGCATTATTCTAATCAATTTTTCCCCAAAATCAAGAGCATTCTCTCAATTAGCAAAACCCTAAACTTCAAGAATCAAGGTCAAATCTCAAGAACTCTCCATCAATCCTTCCAAATTCATCATCCCAGGTATGTTAGATGTTCATCCATGGATCTCTTTCATCTATGGAGTCCAAGTATCCGTTTTAATTACAAATCTACCATTCTTTCAAATTAATTGATTTAAATTGTGATTTCACCCATGAATCTCCATGTACTATTTATTTTATACCATGATTCAATGAAATTATTGTTGTTATCCAATCCTCCATATTTCAATATTATTATTTACTGGATTAAACCATGATTTAATACTATTATGTCGAATTCATGCCATTTCTATAAGTTTCATGGCATTCCTATGATTGTTTTAAATCATGAACTACAAGTGTTTGATAAAATGCCTACAAGAGTGATGGATTTAATAAAAGCCTTCATGCTTTGTCCCCCAAGTTTTAGTGTCTTCTCAGTATTGTTGTTTTGAGTCCTGGGGGTATTGAATACTCAAAAAACCATAACTTTTTATTTAGTCTAGTCTTAGTACATTACAGAATAGTTTCTAGATTATACTATGAGCATTATCAGAATAGTCAGATATCAGTCATTAAAATCAGAACAATCTAGTATCATAGTGTCTTTCAGTTGAGAGTAAGATTTACAACCGAGCGAGTGTAGGGATGGAGGCTTCCCTGTCAGATAGGCAGAGTCGTTAGTAGCAGTCCCTATACTTTAGAACTATGTATTCAGCGTTGGATATGAGAAGTCACCCGTCAGATTAGGTTTGACTATCTCACAGGGGTCATCCATCAATTCAGGCTTGACACTCTTAGTCCGTTGGATATTATATCAGTGTAGTGGATCCACATAATCAATGTTAGTACTCGTGGCATAGTATTAACACCCATCCAACTAGGGTAATAGGTTGGACCTCGATTAGCTTAGATTAGGGCATGCCGGTTAGATGATACCTCCCACAGTCTCAGATATAGTCCCAGTTCAGTTATGCAGTCTTAGAGTTGTTTGACCAAAGCATACAGATATCAGAATTTCATCAGTAATTCAGTTTATAAATTTTTCTCAGTCCATGATACAAGCTTGGTCATGCATCCTCAGGGTCTATAGATTTTCATGTATTTTCAGTATTTACAGATTTTCTTACATATATAGTTTTTTTATGTGCTTTACATATCTCCAGTATCTATAGGTTTCACATCCTATACTCAGTACCTCATGCTTTACATGTATATTCAGATAGTTTATTACTCCTATTCATGAAACGTTGTATGTCAGTCTACCTCATTTAGCATAGCAATACATTCAAAGTACTGATCGCATACCTTTTTTTTGTGCTATGATATCTCATATCATAGGTTCTGACGCTCAGTACAGTAGAAGTGGTAAGTCCTCATCATTTGAGGAAAGATTATATTACTTCATGTTTTTATCTCAGTAGTTAGTAGAGTTAGTTGGGGGCCTGTCCCATCAACTCATAGTATTCAGTTTAGAGGGTTTTCAGACTCTACAGTTAGCTATTCAGATTATTTAGATTTCAGTATTATGCCAGATTCATAATTCAGTAGTCGTTTCATTATTAAAACCTTATGATATTTTAGTTATTCTTCCGCATTCATGATTATATTATTCAGTACTCACAGCAGGTACCAACCTATGGGTTAGCTTATGGTCCCTCAGTACCGTAAGCACCATTTAATGACTAGGGGGTAGTCTCGGGTCGTTACAACCATTTAAATACAATTTTTTTCTCATTAATTAGATATTCATACTTGAAATTTACTGTGTGCATGACATTAATGATGATTACCATAAATATTTTAGTATTTCATTTTGTAAATAGTATATTTCTTACAAAATATTATTACATAATATTTGAGTATATTGTTATAGAGAGGTAATTTTATAAAGAGTGCACCGCTATAATAAATATAATATTGTTATAGGTAGAATGCCATTATAGAGAAGTAAAATATACATGAAAAATTGATTCTCAAGATAATCAGACCGTTATAGTGATATGCCGTTATAATAAGGTGACGTTATAGAGACTTCTGACTGTACATCCCATGATTGTCGGTCCACAAGGTCTACTTTAAGAAACTTTATCCTGTATTTCTGCAAATAACTTATTAGAGAGAATAATAAAAAAGATTGCGGATAGTTAACATGATGTTGAGTACCATGTCATCAGTAGTTAGTTAAGTTGTTAGTCAGGTTGTTACAGCTTATTAACGGAAGGTTAGTTACAGTTGTACATATTAGATATTTTGTATTCAGTCGGTTAGTGCTAGTGTGTATATAAATAGAGGTGTAGTAGATGTATTAATTAATTAGTTCAATCAGTAGAAGTTTTTATTTTTTATCTCTGCAACAGAATTGTATGTGTAAGAACTGATATGCTCTGAATTCTCTCATATGCTACTTTAAATCAGTGTTTGATGTACAAATTATCATGGCATCAGAGAGAAAATGACTATACTAGAATTATCTATTTCAAAATTGATCAACCATCAGAATTTTTCTACTAATTTTTGGTTTTTACATCGCATTTGAGTTCATATTTGAGAAACAATGGTAAAAAAGACTAAGCATGATAATTCATTATTTCTCTCCTTTTCCAATCCAAAGCTGTACAAATTGGGATACATATCATCAGAATGGAGAACTACATGTTGTGAAGCTGTGCAATATAGTTGAATCTTCTTATGAAGAATAAATTGGGGTTTATTGATGGGAATGTTAAGAGAGATGATTTTACAGATGAATTGGAGAAAAATGGTGGGATCGGTGTAATGTGATGGTTATCTCATGGATAATAAGTAATGTTAGCAAGGAATGGATTAGTAAAATATTATTTTGATCGAGTGCTGCTCTTGTGTGGTATGATTTGCAGGAATGATTTGATAGAGTGAAAATCTCCAGAATTTTTTTCTTACACAAAGCTATAGTTACACACATTCAAGGTATTTCCCCTGTGTCTGTGTACTGTTCCAAAATCAAGGATTTATGGGATAAATTTGACACCATCATTTTTCCACCTACTTGTGATTGTGCCAAATCAATGAAATATAAAGAAAGCATAAGTAGATAGAAATTATTAAAATTTTTGATGAACTTGAATGGCAATTATAGTCAGGCTAGGAGCCAAATACTTATGATGAATACATCACCTAGTGTTAATTAATGTTATTTCATAATAATACAAGATGAAGGCCACAAGGTTTTAGGTCTGTGGTGCAGATGAAGGAATTGCACCTACCACATTATTGTCTAATCAAGCTTGTGGTTCTGGTAGTGGATCAAGCTCAAGAGGCAGAGGGGGTAGAGGATATAGTCATTTGCAAAGTCAACTAAGAGGACCTTACCATGACTATTATGAGATGAAGAGGCATAACAGAGATAAATGCAACAAAGTAAAGCATTGACTCATTGTAACATACAAGGACACACAAGAGAGTTTTTTACTAGATGATTGGATATCCACCCTATTGGAAGGGTAAAAGATGGGTCAAGTTATAGATGGATAACAAATGGAAGGGGTAAGTGTAACGCCTTGAAAATGGGTCCTGAGATGTCATACGTTGCTCAAGACTATAAGTAGTCTTAAGCTAACCCTATAAGCCTTCTACTAAATCTGATGCTCATAATAAAGAAATATAGGTATATAATCAAAGCTTAAATGTGAAATTCTGTCTGAGTTAAGCTAAAATTATTCGAATATGATATCTAAAAATATTAGAATTAAAAGTCTAAACAATCAACACTAAAAATCTGAATCATAACTAGTAGTCTGAAAAGCCTCTACTACCAATTACTAGAGAGCCACTGGGACAAGCCCTCAGCTGACTCGAACTGACTGAAAATATTGAATCAACTACTATAATGAACTAAAAATTCTGAATAACTGGGTTCTCAGACTATGAGGACTCACCAACTATCGGGATATAGATGGAGATGCTCAAAATCACTCACGCTGCTGAAACTGAGCACCTGAACCTACATTACGAGACAATGTAGCACATAGACGTATATGTAGATTAGTACTTCTGGAATGCACTGAGTATATGGTGGTGAATGCATAAATAAAACAATATCTCAATGTTCGTAAAAACTTATAAAGTAATGCATGCTAAGTATAAGTGACTCATATTGGCTGCAATATCTTAAAAAAATCGTAAGCCTTTACACTTAGTTTCTAAAATATTTTTGATTATTGTTTACTCTTTTCTGGAGGCTTTAGGGAAATTCTTCTAACTAACATAAACCATGTGAGCTAACATAGAGTCCAATGTGTAGTTCCCTTATGGAAAAACCTCACATTAGGGAGAGATATCATACTCTTGCTAAGGAGTATAACCTAATCTAAGTGATCACATTTGTATCTGTTATCCATATAGAAATGGGAATAATCTGAACCTACGTTGGCTCGTAGTTTTGGGGCATATGAAGTGTAATGCCCCGAGATCCCATCCCGAGATGTCACACGGTGCTTATGACCCCGAAGGACCACAAGCTAACCCTTTACTGATATCTGTACATGTACACTGTATAATATCTGAAATAAATACAGAAACAAGCCATAAGGTTCAACACATCTATGAATACTCATAATATAGAAAAAATGAATACTAATACATCCGTCTAAAAAGCCTCTAAACTGTCTGAAATGAAGATTTGAAGGGATAGGTCCCCAACTAACTCCCTCAACTAAAAATAAACAAAGTCTGAAGCAACAATAGTAAACTGAGATTCGTCCTTAAAAGAAGAGGACTCACTGCTACTACTGCTGATTGGGACTAAACTGATGAGGATACTCTAGATCCTGTGCCTCTGAACCAATGGTGTCAAATAAAACACTATAGCACAAATACATCAGTATAGGAATATACCGAGTATGTAAACGAGGTAGGCTAATGCAAGGGCTCATGCATGCACAATATCTAAACTGAATAATCATAAAGATTCCGAATGAGAACACATATATGAATGCACAGACCATGAACACAAACATCACAACTCTAGATACTGAAACTCTGATACCACTTTACTGCAGACTAAACTCATAACTGACACTGAGATACTGAATCACTGACACATTTGATACTGATAATTGAAAGTTTGGACGTACTCACAACAAGGACTAAATTCTGAGCTTACTGCTTTTGACGAGACATGATTAGAGATTAACTTTTCTAACAGATTATTCTAGAAGCGATTATCAATGATAAGAAGTATGATCATGTCTGAATCTGACAATAAGAATACTCAACGAAATCTGAGATGGAGATCAAGCCACTCTGACGAGAGATCTCTAGATATGATAATAAGAATCTGTATATAAGACCAAGCCTATTTGACGGGATGGTGCATGAATCAATGGAACTATCTGAATTCCTCACTTAGATAGACGACTGTACCACATAATCCTAATTTCTAAAGATTGATACTGAAACTGCAACTGTGGGAAGTAATTACTTAACTGATATGCGCCAAACTACCACAGGTGAGGTCTAACCTATAACCCAGCTGAAAGGGTATCAATACCGTGCCATGGGTAAAGACTTCTCTGGTCAAGCCTCTCTGACGAGATAACCCTAGTAGGAAGTCGGCGTGAGGCAATATAATAGTCAAACCTCTCTGACGATGACAACCTCTACTGATGGGGAATCCTGCATCCTGCGCTGGCTGCGTATTTCTGGAGTTCAGGGATTGCTCCTAGCGACTCGGCCTCTCTAACTGAAGAGCCGTCATCCCTTTTCTTGCTCGGTGCTAGCTTCTACTCCCAACTAAAAGACTCTAAACTGAATTCTCAATTGAACACATCTGAATTGAATCTGATACTGATCATGTTTCTTAAAAGATCTGATTGAGTTATACTGAGATTACTTAGTTCTGTATCTGACGGAAAAGGTATCGAATCATGGTATCTGACTGACAATACAGAGCTTGAATAGATTACTCGAATCGCTTCTGAGATTAGAATTGAATCACTTGAATACTATTAGATCTGAGCTGATTACAGGGATGAGGCTAGATTACTAGCGATACAGAGATTATAGAGATAACTGAGATTATTGAGCTTTCTTAAGTTCTACACATGTCTGAGGATACAGAGTTCTATAGTTCACTGAGTTCTGAGAATCATGACTCAATTGGAATTATCGAGAAACTGACATGGGATCAAGACAACAGCTCTATTTTTGAGTATAAATTCCCTTAGGACTCGATAACATAAAAGTAAAGCATAATCATTCTTGACTAGTCATCACCACAATCATTCATTCATCATCACAAGCATTCCTTAATTATCAGAAGCATTCATTTATCATCATAATAATTAAAGCATCTCACAGTCATTACATCACCTTAAGTATTTAAGGATCATAAATATCTATTCAT
The DNA here is from genome assembly GCF_002878395.1 of Capsicum annuum. Classification (NCBI taxonomy): domain Eukaryota; kingdom Viridiplantae; phylum Streptophyta; class Magnoliopsida; order Solanales; family Solanaceae; genus Capsicum; species Capsicum annuum. The sequence continues at coordinate 26,836,611 of NC_061122.1, forward strand.
CATCACAATCGCCAAGGGTTCACTCTAAGTTTCTCTGAATCACAATCACATAATAACGTAGGGGACACAAGCTACTAGATCGTACTCCATTCAACAAGGTTTTACCTCAACTATTTCATACCTAAATCAGTCTTTACATGTGTTTGGATATCACATGGCTTGGGGAAACTTCATACTATCATGGCATAACTTACTTGCTAATCACTTGGCATGTATTATTAGAATATATCAAGAGCACATAATTGAGGAATTTAGTACTATCACATATCCGCTCATTCACTAAGGTCCTTCAAAAAACACTAGACATGCACGGTTTCACACTTATTTGGGAATTTTCTACTACCATGGAATAATTCATTCACTTGGGCATTTTATCAAACACTAGGCATGCATAACTAACTCACAATTTGGGGTTTCATCTTCAACATGCTACAATGGCCCTTATGCTTTACCTAAGCTCTTTATCAAACCTAGGGGGAACATCCTTCACTTATTCGACCATTTATACAGCCATTTGACATGAACATATCACGTAGAAAGCAACATAAGGAAGATTCATCACAAATATCACATGGATTCCACCTACTAGGGTTAAGACTCATGAATCATGTAAACAAACATGAATCAAAACTCAAAAACACATTGAACATCAATTTCAACTCATACAAATCATAACAACTCATAAACATAAAAATCTTTGAGTTTTGAAAAGGGTTCTTGAGCTTCTTGGTTGAAAGGGACCCAAGAATCAACATCTACATACCTTAATCTTTGAAATTGAATTAATTCTAATGCTTGAGACTCTATCCACACTTGTAATAAATAATTCTTGAAGCCCACAATATGAGGAACTTGATTCTTGAACAAATCTTAAAGAATTATGGATGAATTTTTGGAAGATTAGGGTTCTTGAGTTGAAACCCTAGATATTTTCTCTTAAGAGAATTGGAAGAGTAAATGATGAAATTAGGGTTTGGATGGGGTTCCTCATATTTATAGAGACCTCCAAAAGATGGGAAAAGACCAAAATACCCTTGCAAAAATGTTCTTGAATTGTTGGAAAAAAATAGCTGATGACATCCATGACAAGCCGTCAAGTTGGTGATAGGCGGTCATTAATTATCGTCACAAAAGTGTGAAATTTTGAGTTTCTGATTAAGGTTGATGACATTGGTGATAGGCCATCATGGGCATAAAGGCTTGACACAAAATCTCATCACCAAGGTCAGAAATCTGCCCAGGTCTGACAATATTGGTGATAGGCTATAACACCCTGTATTCAAGTACGTGTATTGGCGTATTCAAGTACGTGTATTGGTTTTATTTATATGGAATTAATTTTTTTTATTTTATTTATACCGGAATTTGCCTGTCAATGGTTCTATGCGAAGGTTATTGAATAAGCTTTCCGAATGATCATAACTCCCTTAATATGATGAACTGGGAGAGCTGTGACCTATGAAAAGAAAGATCTTTGAGTATTCTTTCCAATGCAATTGGTTTCATCTATATCCAACGTCTGAGTAAGGAGTTATACTCATTTTACTTCAGCCTATCAAAATAGATTTTTAGGGTCAACTTTAAATGATCATAACTCCTTGTACAGGATGAAATGGTGGCCTACTTTATATGAAATGAAAGCCCTTTGAATTATCCTTCCAACGATACCAATTTCACCCAAATACGATATTGGAGCAAAGAGTTATGGTCGATCTACTTAAGCTTATCAAAACTGTCCACCAAAGGACAGATTTGACATTATTTAAATTTTAAAGGTATTTTGGTCATTTTCTATTATATTATGGACGGGAATATGTGTATATATACATGTACATGAGTTTAAAAACTCATTTTCATCATCAATCATTGAGGAAGAACAAACCCTAGCCAAATTTGACCTTTAAATTACTTTTGATTCAACCGTACAAATTCCAAAGTAATTCGATAACTGCGTTTGTCATCTCGAGAGCTTCAAACAACACCTATTATTTGTGCAAACAGGATTGCATAATCAAGAGGTGAATTCTAAGGTATGAATATTGTTTGCCTTTGTTCTTTTCCATATGTATATGTGTGATAGAGGATTATATGTATTGGTTGTTATTGAAAGGTGATGAAAATAGGGTTATGGACTATTTTGCATGGTTTGGTTGTATTGTATTGTGGAAGGTGGATATGGTAATTGTGTTATGGAAGGTGGATATGTTAATTGAGTTTTGGAAGGTAGATATGGTGATATACTATTGAATTGATGATTATTTATGTCTATGGCTCAATTTGGTTTAATGGATTGGTTGGAAGGATAAATGAATCCAAACTTGATATTGGAGGATGCTATATGAATATGCATGGCATGTGAATGTAATTAGAGTATAAGAGGGTTAAAGTGACACCCTTTATGGTGTAATTAAGGCTTACTACTTAACCACTAGTTTGGTGAATTCAAAAATTGAATTGTGACGTTTAGTTGCTAATACTAGATTGCGATATATGTTCATTGTAGATAAGTATTTCGAAAAGATGGGAAGTCCATTTGGGACTAGTATTGAAGGTTGACAGTCAGGTATGTAAAGCATACTCTATACCATATCTTTGGCATGAAAGTGAACAATTGTTCTATTAAGAAAGTTTCCAAAGTTATTCAATAACATGTGATCCATAATGGTTTTGTATGATGTCCTACATTACTAATGAACTTGTTTCCACCCTACAAGATGTCAATACACATCAATACTTACTTGTTTTCCAAATCTTACATGTTTATTGCACTAATGAATGTCAGAAGGTATCTGGTTACTCAAACAAGATCCATGTGCTATTAATGACTCCAAAACGTTTCATTGGTATACCAATAAGTTCCTACTTCATTATTATGGCATTGATGACTCTAAAACACTTCATTGATGTGCCAATGAGTTCTTACTTCATCATTATTGCATTGATGGTCTATTTATATGTCTCTTATTGATGTATCATTATTTCAAAGTATCAAAAATGCGGTGGTGAACGAAATAACAATCTCAAAGATTAATTGAACTAAGTGATGGAAGTTTTATCTTATCGGGGGGTATCCCAAGGGCATAAGCCTATCATAGGTCGATCCCTACTTATGTGTTTATGGGTAGTATCCCAGGGGCATAAGCTATCATGGGTCGATCCCAGTTGATATGTACTGGAGGCAGCCTAATGGTCACTGTACAGTACAGTAATGATTACAAAGATGATAAGAACGAAGGTAAAGTGATTGAATAAATACAATGTACAAGTTGTCACAAGTTCTAGTAAGTGTGGTCCACTCCTATTATGATTTATTCACTTGTTTTTTATTTTTGTTGAGCTCCTATATCATATGTGATTATCTGTAGCTTTACATACTCAGTACATATTTTGTACTGACGACCCCCATGGGGGACTTGCATTTCATGCTGCAGGCACAGGTACCTCAGCTCATACACCGCACAAGTAGGAGCCAGGATATCCAGCTACTTTTGGTGAGCTCCAGTTTACTTCGGGGCTTTCCGTGTCATATCCAGTCACTTTTGGTATTGTATAGAAGTTAGTTATATGGCGGGGTATGTCTAGTTATATGGCGGGGTATGTCCCGACCTTAGTTGAACTTTGTGTATTATCTAGAGGCTTTGTAGACCTAATATACAGTCAAGGTGGTGTTTTGTTAATAGACGTGATGGCTCCAACGGCCAAGTATTGTATATACATATATATGTGTGCTCGATCTTATACAGGTGATTATTTCCTTTTATATGCGACATGATCCTGTCCGAATTTTGGGTTGTCATAGAGGTATGCATGGGAAGTATAAGGTTATGAGCTGGTTCTTCCAGGCCTCCTCAGTTATGGGTGCCATTCCGCCCTAATAGGATTTGAGGCGTGACATAGGCCGTCACGGGCGTGAGGCTTGTCACAATTGTCGTCACCAGTTTCCCAGCCAGACATGCTGGAGTAAAATGGAAATAACTCTTTTCTCCGATATCGGTTTTTAACGAAATTGGTATCGTTGAAAAGATAATTCAAAGATCTTTCATTTAATATATAGTAGGTCGTATAATTCGATATATAAAAGGAGTTATGGTCAATTGAAGTTGACCCAAAATTTGATGCTTACTAAAACTTGAACGATAGGAAAGTTTTCAACTCGTCCTTGAGTTAGGGGACCTCTATGATCTTAATTCATGCTCAAATAGATTCCCACATGATTCAAAGTATTTCATACTTGGGAAGCTATTTCTAAAACATTTAGACTCAAATTTTTTGCTTTACCAAATAGGTCTAAGGCTCAGACTGGAAGAGGATTTTGCGAGGCATTACATAATCACCCCCTTGGGGACATTCGTCCTCGAATGTCGCTTGATAGACTAAAAATATAGATCAATAGAACCTACTCAAGAAACAGAAACATTTCAAGGCATGCTTATGCAACTGGACTAACTAACATACTAAGTTCTTATACTGGGCATGATTCATAGCTGGTGCATGTAATACTCGACTGATGATACTCATAGCTGAATTCTCATAACACACATACATATCTGATGCATGGACTCATAATTGGGCTGATATCAAGAATGCATGACTAGTCACACACTAACAAGTTGAACTCATTTCTACTAAATGTGCATATCTAATGCATGAATGTCCAGCTAAGATGACTTTCGAAAGCACAACTTGACAATGCAATAACGACTGATGCTAACTTCATAAAGAAAATCTAAACATGCATAGGGATGAATCTAATGGCATGCAACATAATAATACTATGGGGTATCTCCCCCTTGGGACTCTATGTCCTTCTAAACACACTTCGTTAAAATACTAGGGCGGTGCACGGGGCACCTATAGACTGGGTCATGATTGACCGATCAAGATCTGAAACTCATGCATGACTCATGCTACATGCAAGCTCAAAATGGAAGCAACGGATCTAACAATGCATATCATAAAGATGTAGGGCTCATAACATACCCGGGTTTATTTTAGGAAATCCTTCCCTATCAAGGCGGGCCTGAAACGTACAGAGTCTACCCCTTTGAGTCAGCACCCTACAATCTCGCATTTTATGGCCTGGATCACCACAACCAAAACAGACATCACTATTGGTTCTACACACACCTTGGTGGCGCCTGCCACACTCTCCACAATGTGGATGGGTACGAACACCACTAGTACTACTCTAGGCTTTAGAGCTTGGCGCTCCCTCAGATCTGACACCCCCAAACATAGGTGCGGGTACACTAGCTAAAGATGGAGTTGGAACTAGGAATCTCCGACCATTCTAAGAACTACCACCACCTTGATACCTTGACTACGAGAAACCACGACTACCTATCTTAGCTCTCTTACTCACTCTCTCTCTCTCTCTCCTTCATCTTATCTGCCTTGATTTGTTGTTCATGAATCATCAGTCTAGCAAGGTCCATATCTCTATAAAGCATAGCATTCCTACACTCTTTCAACACTAACCCGAATACACCAGTCATAAACTTACTTATACTCGCTCTAGGGTCAGCTATCAAGTCAGGAGAATACTTAGATAATTGGTTAAACTTAAAACAATACTCTTTCACGGTTATGGAACCTTGCCTTAGGTTCATGAACTCTTCTACCTTAGCCTCTCTTATATCTAGCGGGAAAAACCTATCTATAAAGGCACTCTGAAACTCTAGCCAAGTCACAGGAGCTACATTCTCCCCTCTACTCTTTTCCCACATCACTACCCAATCATGAGCAACATCCTTCAACTTATAAAATGCTAACTCAACACTCTCCTTCTTAGAAATATACATAATCAAGGTGATATTCTTCACCTCCTCTAGATAAAGCTGTGGGTCCTCACCTACTACTGACCTAAAGAATTCTGACAGGTTCATTTTCATGAAACTTCTAATTCTGACTGCGGCTGAGTCCCCATCTTGCTGAGGTGGGGCTGTAGTCTGACGGTTGCCATGAACACTAGTCACAGCTTGGTATAGCACCTGAAAAGCTGCCCAAAACTTTTCATGTGATATACTCTCATTCTCAGGATCTACTGGCTGTGGGGGATGATCATCAACCGCACAAAAAAAATCTCTGCGAGGAGGCATACTCTGTAATTGGAAGAAACAAGTGGATTAGACTGAGAACCAACTTGAGATCAAGCTCACTCGCATGAAATGATCACTAAAATAAGGGAAGCTTCTCCTAAGAACATCCTGTAGCCTCTTGTACATAAATGTGGTGCGCTACACACCCATGCACAAGACTTTACTAGATGTGGCTTTTCAGACTCCCTAAGACACTCTTGAACCTTAGGCTCTGATACCAAGTTTGTAATGCCCCGAGATCCCATCCTGAGATTTCACATGGTGCTTATGACCCCGAAGGACCACAAGCTAACCCTTTACTAATATTTGTACCTGTACACTGCATAATATCTTAAATAAATACGGAAACTAGCCATAAGGTTCAACACATCTATAAATACTCATAATACAGAAAAACTGAATACTAATACATCCGTTTGAAAAGCCTCTAAACTGTCTGAACTGCAGAGTTGAAGGGAAAGGTCCCCAACTAACTTCCTCATATAAAAATAAACAACGTCTGAAGCAATAATAGTAAACTGAGATTTGTCCTCGAAAGAACAGAACTCACTGCTACCGCTGCTGATTGAGACTAAGCTATTGAGGATACTCTGGATCTTGTGCCTCTGAACCTATGGTGTCAAATAAAACACCATAGCGCAAATGCATCAGTACATGAATATACCGAGTATGTAGACGAGGTAGGCTAATACAAGGGCTCATGCATGTACAGTATCTAAACTGAATAATCATGAAGATGTCATATGAGAACACATATGAATGCACAAACCATGAACACAATTATCGCAACTCTAGATACTGAAACTTGAATACCATTTTACTGTAGACTGAACTCACTACTGAAACTTAGATACTGAATCACTGACTCATCTGATACTGATAACTGAGAGTCTGGACATACTCACATCAAGGAATGAATTCTGAGCTTATTACTTTCGACTAACAAGATTAGAGATCAACTTTTCTAACAGATTATTTCGGAAGCGATTACTAATGATAAGAAGTATCATCATGTTCGAATCTGACAATAAGAATACTCAACAGAATTTGAGATGGAGATCAAGCCTCTTTGATGGGAGATCTCTAGATATGGTAATAAGAATATGTATATGAGACCAAGCCTATCTGACGGGATGGTCCTTGAATCAATGGAACTATCTAAATTCCTCACTGAGATAGACGACTGTACCATACAGTCCTGATTTCTGAAGATTGATACTAAAATAGTAACTGTGGGAAGTAGTTACTTAACTAACATGCCCTAACCTACCATAGGTGAGGTCTAACCTATAACCCCAGCTGGAAGGGTGTCAATACCGTGACACGGGTAAATACCTCTCTGGTCAAGCCTCTCTAACGGGATGACCCTCGCAGAAAGTTGGCCTGATGTAATATAATAGTCAAACCTCTATGACGGTGAGAACCTCTACTGATAGGGACTCCTGCATCCTGCACTGGCTACGCAGTTCTAGAGTTCAGGTATTTCTCCTACCGACTCAGCCTCTCTGATGGGAGAACCTCCATCTCTTTCCTCACTCGGTGGTAGCTTCTACTCTCAACTGAAAGACTCTGAACTGAATTATCAATTGAACATAACTGAACTGAATCTACTACTGATCATGTTTCTCAAAAGATCTAACTGAGTTATGTTGAGATTACTTAGTTCCATATCTGACGAAAAAGGTATCGAACATGGTATCTGACTGACGATATAGATCTTTAATAGATTACTTAAATCACTTTTGAGATTAGTATTGAAATACTTGAATACTATTACATCTGAGCTGATTATAGGGCTGAGACTAGATTACTAGTGATACAGATATTACAGAGATAGCTGAGATTATTGAGCTTTCTTAAGTTCTGCACTTGTCTGAGGATATAGAGTTCTATAGTTCACTAAGTTTTGAGAATCATGGCTCGACTAGAATTATTGAGAAACTGACATGGGATCGAGACAACAGCTCTATTGTCGGGTATAAATACCCTTAGGACTCGATAACATAAAAGTAAAGCATAATCATTCTTGACTAGTGATCACCACAATCATTCATTCATCATCATAAACATTTGTTCATCATCACAAGCATTCATTTATCATCACAATCATTAAAGCATCTCACAGTCATTAAGACATCACCTTAATCATTTAAGGATCACAAACATCTATTCATCATCACAATCACCAAGGGGTCACTTTAAGAATCTCTGAATCACAATTATATAATAACGTAGGGGAAGCATGCTACTAGATCATACTCCATTCAACAAGGTTTTACCTCAACTATTTCATACCTAAATCAGTCTTGACATGTGTTTGGATATCTCATGGCTTGGGAAAACTTCATACTACCATGTCATAACTTACTTGCTAACCACTTGACATGTATTAAAAACTTAGCATATATCAAGAGCACATAATTGGGGAATTTACTACTATCACATCTCCACTTATTCACTAAGGTCCTTCAACAAACACTAAACATGAATGGGTTCACACTTATTTGGGGATTTTCTACTACCATGGAATAATTCATTCACTTGGGCATTTTATCAAACACTAGGCATGCATAACTAACTCACAATTTGGGGTTTCATCTTCAACATGCTACAATGGCCCTTATGCTTCACATAAGCTCTTTATCAAACCTGGGGGGAACATGCTTCACTTATTCAACCATTTATACACCTATTTGACATAAAAACAACATATAGAAAGCAACATAAGGAAGATTCATCACAAAATCACATGGATTCCACCTACTAGGGTTAAGGCTCATGAATCTTGTAAACAAACATAAATCAAAACTCAACAACACACTGAACATCAATTTCAACTCATACAAATCATTAACAACTCATAAACATGAAAATCTTTGAGTTTTAAAAAGGGTTCTTGAGCTTCTTGGATGAAAGGGATCCAAGGATCAACATCTACATACCTTAATCTTTGAAATTGAATGAATTCTAATGCTTGAGACTCTATCCGCACTTGTAATAAATAATTCTCGAAGCCCAAACTATGAGGAACTTGATTCTTGAAGAAATATTGAAGAATTATGGATGAATTTTTGGAATATTAGGGTTCTTGAGTTGAAACCCTAGATATTTTCTCTTAAGAGAATTGGAAGAGTAAATGATGAAATTAGGGTTTGGACGGGGTTCCTCATATTTATAGAGACCTCCAAAAGATGGGACAAGACAAAAATACCCTTTCAAAAACATCCTTGAATTGTTGGAAAAAAATAGCTGACGACATCTGTGACAAGCCGTTAAGTTGGTGATAGGCCATCACGAATTGTCATCACAAAAGGGTAAAATTTTGAGTTTCTGGTTAAGGTTGACGACATTGGTGATAGGCCGTCACAGGCATGACGGTTTGTCACAAAATGTTATCAGTAGGGTCATAAATCTTCCCAGGCCTGACGACATTGGTGATAGGCAGTCACGGGCGTGACAGCTTGTCACAATTGTCATCACCAGTTTCCCAGCCAGACATGCTAGAGTAAAATGGGCATAACTCTTTGCTCCGATATTGGTTTTTGACGAAATTGGTATCGTTAAAAATACAATTCAAAGAGATTTCATTTGATATATATTAGGTCCTCTAATTCAATATATACAAGGAGTTATGGTCAATATAAGTTGACCCAAAATTTGACGCTTAACTTGAACGATAGGAAAGCTTTCAACTCGTCCTTGAGTTAGGGGACCTCTATGATCTTAATTCATGCTCAAATAGATTCCCACATGATTCAAAGTATTTAATACTTGGGAAGATATTTCTGAAACATTTAGATTCAGATTTTTTGTTTTACCAAATACGCTCTAAGGCTCAGACTGGAAGAGCATTTTGCAGGGCATTACATGAACATACCCAACTCGGTGCTAAATAATACTCCCTTTAATATGTATGACCATTCTGTAGGAAATTCACTTTAAAACTAGCATAAAGGTTTATAATGAAAACCAATTATGCGTCTATCTGTTTAAACTGTAAAGAAACTAATATATTTTTTATAAACTGTAATGAAACTGTAAAGTGGATTTCATATCTTGACTGAGGATCAAAAGATCAAATCTTTATCAAAATCTAAAAGTAAACTAATCATAGGGTACTCAAAGAATAGTCCTTCTTGAAATATCAATATTCAACTAGGGCTTAGTAACCCATGCATCAAATTGATGTCAAATCATCATAAAGTTCATGCTTAGTAATGAAAGCATTGATAATACAATTCTAAATCTAGAAATTAATGTCATACGCATGAAAATACACAAGTAAACGTGTAATTCATCATTTAAATCACTTAAATCTCATAATCTTCAAATAGTAATAGGTGGGTATAAACCCTAAACTGAAATTCATATAATTTTATGTAAAAATCAACTTTAAAACTAATTTTGGGCAGAAAGATGAAAGAATTATCGTTGTTGAAAACCCCACATACCTTAATTGATGAAAAATTGAAGAACTTTAAACTTTGAGTTCCTATTTATGCTCTTGACGATTGATTCTTAAAGTTCTTGAATTGGGAATCTTGACTTTTTTGTTATCTTGGAAAAAGAATGGTGAAATTTAGAGTTCTTAAGGATCGAAATTTGAAACTCTAGGTCTTCTTGGAGAGAAATCTTGTGAAAAGTGAGTGTATAATGCTTAGAATAGGCTTGATCTTATGTTTTACACAATTTGGGGGCTTGAAAAATGACTAGGTTTCCCTTTGTAAAAATTAGTTCAAAACTAGAAATCCTTATTTTGGGCCTTAGCACGACGCGCTGCTTATCACGGTGGCTGACTGGAAAAGGGACGAGTGCTATTTTGCACCATGGCATGACGTGGCGTAATCGCATTACGTCACTAGAAAAGGATGAGTGTCATTTTTCACTCCACCGTGATGCAGTGCTATGCTCCACCGCAATTCCTAGCGCAACACTGGCCAATCGCGGTGAGCTACTGGAAAATGATGAGTGGTAATTTGAACTTCACCGCGATGCGGGCTAATCGCGGTGCTTTATTTGAAATCGAACAATTGTGATTCTGCACCTCACCACGATGCGGTGTTATCTCGGTGCTCTACTATTTTTTATTAAAATCACTACAACTTCTTAACCGAGTATCGAATTATGGCAAAATTGGTATCATTGAGCTGACTGGAAAAGGGACGAGTGCTATTTTGCACCATGGCATGACGTGGCGTAATCGCATTACGTCACTAGAAAAGGATGAGTGTCATTTTTCACTCCACCGTGATGCAGTGCTATGCTCCACCGCAATTCCTAGCGCAACACTGGCCAATCGCGGTGAGCTACTGGAAAATGATGAGTGGTAATTTGAACTTCACCGCGATGCGGGCTAATCGCGGTGCTTTATTTGAAATCGAACAATTGTGATTCTGCACCTCACCACGATGCGGTGTTATCTCGGTGCTCTACTATTTTTTATTAAAATCACTACAACTTCTTAACCGAGTATCGAATTATGGCAAAATTGGTATCATTGAAAAACTGATTCAATTATCTACGCACTGGTGGGTATAGAACTGGAAAATTATACACGTATTAAGAGTTATTAATTTTTAAAGTTGACCCTTGACATTCTAGGAGCTAAACTGAGCTAGGAAAAGTATAGGGTATTACAGTAAGAGACCTTAGTTTCTGACCTAATCCACAGGTACTGGCATAAAGATCTCAGAGTTATGGTAATAAAAAGTACAATCCTCATTATCAGTATTATTCTCATCCAGGAACTAGCTATGGAAGAGGATCAATCCCTTAATTCATTCCAAACCAGTATAATTAAATACCAGACATGTTAAACAAGCCAAAATCATAGTGCTTAAGTGCAAATATAGTAGGTACATTTACAGGTACTTCTTTATGTAAAATAACTGGTGATAGTTATATAGAGTGGATTGTAGATAGTGATGCTACTAACCACATGGTAGGTACTAAATCCTTGTTGTGTTGAGTGACCAATCTAGGAAAGGTTCATTTAGCTACAGGTGATTCAACCACTAGTAATAACTCAGGGAATACAAGGTTAATAGAACGTGATGTAGTTAAAGATATGTTGACATGACCCGAACCGAGGATCTAATTATGACAGATATCTCAAACTATGAAGGCCCAAGAGCCCTTATAACTAGAAATCATATTCATAATTCATAACTATAAAATGTGAAAACAAATTAGAAACATGGTCATCCTATTATATCAATAAAACAACACAACATAAGTTCAATAAAACTTAAATCCATCTAACACTTGTCTGTGAAATCGCTACTAACTGAAGGAAAACAACATCTGTTTGAAGATTGGGACAAAGCCCCTAGTCAGACCATAAACCAAAACCAAATGAGATCAACACAAGTGGACAAGACGTCTTTCGAAGCAAGAAAGGATCACCAACTCTGAATGTCCAACAACAATATACTATTTAGCAGGACCACTAGACTGGGCCTCAAAACCAAAAATATAGGGGGTCAATACAGATGTATTAGTACATAGAGAAATCTAAAGTAATGTACTTTTACACAACCAAAGTGAGAGCAATTCATAAAATAGTTTACATACAATATAGGAAAAACACATGGGCATACTTTAAAGACGTTAAAATATTTCTTTGAAATCATGAACCAATCTTTATGTTACTTTTAAGCTAGATGGTACACCCTAAAATCTGTAATTCCATAGGATATATGGAATCTGCCCTTGACTCGGCGGCCAAGCCTCCAATCCAAGTTTGCCGCAAGGATTAGAGTATCAGTAAAGGTGGACATACAAGACCACATAGCATGGTACCACGATCCCTAATCAAATCAACATGTCATCGTAGTGTACAAGATCATAAAGCATGACTCCTAACCATAGCCCAAACTAGGACGACATAAATCAAGGTCCACAAGACCACATAACATGGTACCATAACCCCGTGTCAGCAAATCACGATTTCTAGCATTGAGTTTTTCAACTCGTACTTTCTTCGGGTAACTATCTAACTCTTTTAATCCAATTTTTAACCTTTTCTAAACATGTATCCTTATGAATTCAAAATCTGAGTAATGTCTATAATTTTAGTCTATTCTAAATCGGCTATGGAATTCATCTGTTTGGTATCGTCATACCAAGACTTGCAAGTAGTATGTCTAAGCCATATAATGTTCTTCTTTAGATTTTTTAATCGACTCAGCCATTTGACCACCAAAAATATTTAAATAATGCAAGGGAGTCCTTATTTCAAAACATGTACAAAACTTATTCAAAGATTCTCCCTTTTTAATATTTCAACACATGATGGTCAATTTCTTTATAACAATCCATGCAACTCTTTCAATTATCACCTTGAACATTTATAAACAAGAAAACATCCTCTCTTTAATTTATAATCAATATCAAGTCCAAAATAATAGTAAAACACTTATCTCATACTTCAAAACATGAAATTGAACAACCCAGAACATGTAAAATTAAGAGGTATCATAACAAGAGAGGGGTTTCATCAGTTATGCTCTTGATTTAGTCTTTACAAAACTCAAAATGCATACCTACATATACATGAGTAAAATCAATTTCAAGGGGAGGCCTCAAGATGAAAACAATATATATATCATTGAAAAGGTTTTCATGATTTGGCTATTCAAAATAATTGTTCAAACCCTTGTTATAAGCATCATAACATGCTTTCAAAAGCTTAATAAAATCATAACTTATGCCCATAGATTTTTTAGGACAGCCCCACGTACCTTAAGTTCCTTAGTTTGAAGAATGGAACCCTAATCTTGAAACTTTTCTTGAGAATCTTGAATTGAAAGGCTTGAATTCTTAATCTTTAGAGAAGAAGAGTTGAATCTTGTTATAAGGAGGTCGTTAGGGTTTTTATATTTGAGAGAAAATTGAACAAAGAGGGAACTAATGCTCCTTGGGGGCTGAAATTTTGTGTTATGGACGAATTTGGGTGAGGGAATATGACCAAAGTTCCCCTAGACCCTTAAGGAATTTAAACAACGTGTGAAACAACTTCAGGTTGGGTCAGATATCACATTGGGGGTAGCAATGCTTCGCGTCGCTTATCACATTGAAAGACCATTGCGTCGCATCCCAATTGCATTGGCTTACTGCCTCTCACGAAAACTGACTTAACTTTTTACTCGGGTATCGAATTAAGGTGAAATTGCTATTGTTGGAAAGATAACTCAATTATCTATAATTTGGTGGGTCTTGAGATGTAGAATTCTACGTGTATCTAATGTTCTACACATTCAAAGTATACCTTTGTAGAATCAAATACAAAGATTTATCTGAATCAAAGGCTCTTAGCTCAACTTCGCTCTACGTGATTCCTATGAAAATTGTTCACCTCTAAAGAACTTCAAACATGAGGATAAGCATCATGACACATGAATTTAAATAAAAATCATGGGATTAGAGTTTACACACGTAGGTCAACTGTAATACCCCACATTTTTTATCTAGTACTTGAATAATCATTCCTATGTGTATAGGCTATAATCTAAGTGATTCTCATGTGAATATATTTTTAGTTATCTTTATACTAGTGTGTGAAATTCTCATGAGGTTAAAAATGTTCATATAAATCATTTAGAGCCAAGTTGAGCTAAGATCCTTTGATTCGTCCAAAGTTTGGTATTCGATTCTACAAGGGTCTACTTTAAACATGTATAACTTTTAATATACGTGGAATTTTTCAGCTAAAGACCTACCAAAAGATATATAATTGAGTTAGCTTTCCAGCAATACCAGTCTTGCCTTAATCATATACCCTAGTGAAAAATTCTTCCATTTTTTATCTGAGACAGTAAGGGGTCGCAATAGCCCCGCGATGCGAGGGCTACTTGACCCAACTAGGGTCGCGTCACGAGGGATGCTTGATCTAACTAGGGTTCGAGATGCGGGGTCTATTCCCACATAGTTTTATCTTCTTAAGGATCAAGGGGAACTTTGGTCCTTTCCCTTCAACCCCAAGCATCCAAAGGATGATTTATAGCATCCAAAAGGGCATTACTTGACCATCTTCCTCAATATTTCTCACGTAAAAACCCTTCTTTTTCCCAATATAAATAATTCAAAAAATTTATCTCAAGAACACAAGGATTCAAGATTCAAATTCATGATTTCTTCAAGAATCTATCGAATTAAGGTATGTGAGAGTTCATCCATGGGTTTCCTTTAACCCATGGAGCCCAAGAATCCTTTTTGAATTTAAAGTTATGAGTTTTACATGTTTAAAGTCCAAAGTTATGATCTTTACATATTAATAGAAATTATATCGATGAAACTCCCATGAAATTAGATTATGTATCATGTTTACGTAGGGTCTTCATTGAAATTGCCTTGATATGTTCGAATGGTGATTTTCACATGTTAAATCATTAACCCATATTTTTAATATTGAGATTTATGTGATTTTCATGGTTTAACTACTCCCGTGTTTTATCTCATGATTCTCATGTGTTTGATTTCAAGTGGAATGAGCTAATATATATTTTGTATGCTATGATCTTCATATTAAACCCCTAAGTGTGAATTGATTTGTGTAGCCATGATATTTTTGCATGCTTGCTCATTTATCATGTTTAAAACATCATTATGTTCAAGATATGATATTTACATATTTGGAAGAAAGGCCCAAGTCCTATTTCATGTGAATTCCACATAAATCCTCAAATCATGATTTTAGTTATGTAATCATGCTATGCTCCCACATTTCAGATATTCCCATGTCCAAGTTCATGATCCCCATGTATTTGAGGAAATGCCCAAGTGATGGGTTTCTTTAAATAACGCATACTTATTATGGTTCCAAATGCTCTCATGTGTTCTTATTGTTATTGCTATCGAGCCCTGGGGGTTATGAATACCAAAAATTTAGTTATTGTCTAGTTTTCCATTATCTACAGAATGATTTTAGTTATACCATAGGAAATATCATCCAGTCAGTGATATGGTCAGTTGTGAGTCCAATTAAGTTAGTTCAGTCCAGTTTCAGTCCTAGTATCAGTTTACACATTAATAATTACCTCAGAATCCATATGCACTATTATTTTAAAATACCATGACCTTAGCTTATCAGTTATCAGTGCATACACCAGTTAGTATTTAAGTGTCTTTCAGTTAGGATTAGGATTTAACACCGAGCGAACCCAGGGATAGGGGCATTCTCGGTAGTAGAGGGTTTGACCCTTAGTAGTAATCCTGAGTTACAGAACTACATAGCTAGCATAGGTTTGAGATGTCTTCCTACCAGTTTAGGATTGACATATATCTCATGAGTTTCCTACAGTATAGGGTTACTCCTTAGTCCTTCAGGACACCATTTTAGTGGATCCACATAGCCAACATTAGTACCCATGGCATGGTACTAGTACCCTTCCAACTAGGGTTACAAGTTGGACCCTAATTAGCTCAGATTAGGGCATGTCGGTTAGATGATACCTCCCACAGTCTCAGTTACAGTCGCAGTTATAGTCTTAGTTACAGTCTCAATTACAATCTCAGTTATAGTCTTAGTTACAGTCTTAGTTACAATCCCAGTTTAGTATTTAGTTTAGAATTCAAATCTGTTCTACTTGACCATAGTATACAGTTATCAATTATTCAATTATCAGTATTTCAGTATTTTAGTTTATAGACTATTCCAGAATCATGTTATATGCTTGGTCTTGCATTATCAGATAATACAGTTTACACGTATTCATGCTCAGTTATCTCATGTTGATCAGTCAATTCTTACCTCATTTGCATAGTACTCTACAGTTTCAGTCTAGTTATTCAGACTAAGTATAGTTCAGTCTTACATGACTAGTATTCATCTGTTAGTCATTTAGTTAAATAGAATAGTTAGTACGTTGATGCATTCGTGCTCAATGTGATTGTATATTTAGATCCTTGATTTATGTTAGTCTCTATCACATAGTTTCAAACCCAGTATCCATACAGTATTCACATTTTACCATATCCCAGCTTCAGTTCTACTTATATCATTAAAGTAAAGTTTTACAGAAACTAAGTGTAGAGATTCACCATCTTATCATAGTATATTTGTCACTCATGCTTTAAGATGTTTTTAGCTTTCACTTTATTCTAGCCTATTGGTGAGTTTACTTACACTTAGCATGCATGCTTTAAGATTACATATGAAATTAGTTTTACTTATTGTATTCACCCCTGCATACTCAGTATATTCCATAAGTACTGATCCATATATACGTGTGTGTATACATTGTTTCATAATGTAGGTACTATTTGTAGCCATACATCACGATCAGAAGTTACAGATTTTAGCCCGCAGGTGATGAGTTCTCCTACTTTGGGAACTCTAAAGAGTTTTGGTCCATGTACAATTTATTTATTTTCATGTGTATTGATTAGTGGTAGTTGGAGGCATGTACTAACTATATATAGTCAGTATAGTAAAGGCTTCATAGATGTTAGTTAGAGTCATTCATGTAATTTCAGTTTCTTCCTTCAGGTTTATTAGATTGTGAAAACTTTATTAGTTACATACTATTTAAGAATTTCAAAATGATTATGTTTCTGCACAACAGAACTTGTTATTTAATGTATTATAATTCAGTTGCTTAACAGTATGCCAGTTCATGGGTTAGCTTTGGATCACTTATGGTTCCAAGCACTGTGTGATGACTAGGGGTAGTCTCAAGTTATTACAATGACGGTTTGATTTCTAGATCAAAAATATAGGGTGTTACATGTGTTGTGTGTACCATATCATTCAACCATTTGTCAGTTTCTAAATTAACTAAAGAGCTTAATTGTTGTGCTTTATTCTTTCCAAAGTTCTTCATCCTTTAGGATCTCTTCACTAGGAAAGTGAATGAGATTGGTGAAGAGAAAAAAGGATTATACTTGCTGATAGCACAAAGACAACATCAAGCATAAACACAGGGTACACTATCCTTGACAGAAGCTAAGAGAAGTAATGAGATGGGGATGTATGGCATAGAAGACTAGGGCATATGTACCTATGAATGTAATAAGAAAGATTAGTGAAGAGTTGTAGTGGATTTCTTCTCAACTTTGAGACCTAGTCCCAAATAGATTCAAACATCAAGAACTAAAAAAAGCATAATAATAAAATGCATAGTGAAAATAAATAGCAGAAATAACAATTTTATGTGGAAGTTCCTTGCTCAAGGGAGAAAAACCATGACATGCCTCCATGATTTCTAAGCTCTACTATATCAAAGGTACTTGAATACAGACTCCATACTTCAAGGATTGAACTCTCAATTCTTCTTCTCCTAGTAGTAACTCTATTACAAGGAGAAAAGAGCAATAACTCTATTGCACCACACACCAGCTAACTCTAATTGGAATTACAAGCTAACGCTAGCTTGAAAACCACCTAACTCTAGATGATTACAATGAAATGAGGTTTACACCACAACATCTACTAATAAACACATAAGCAGTAGTAGACAACATTTAAGATCACAATACAAAGACTCAAATACAACAAAAAAGTAAAATATAACTTGATGAGCTATTAGTTCCCTATTGAAAAGTGAGTCTTTGATCCAAGAGCTTCAAGAGAATTTTTGTTGTAAGTATATTGAATCTTGGTTTTCATGTTAAAGAAGATGAATATATTTATGATACAAAAAAATCTAAGAGAAATCCCATTGGCTGAGACAAAAAGGTGGAAGTAGCTTTTCACCAACTTTTTATACTTTTGTCCAGTTGTGAGTTTGACTGTGATAGTGACAGGTAAGCCCAAGTTGTTCCCTTAGTAATAAAAACTTTGTCATCATACAATCTCCAAGAAAGTGGTCCTAACATACAATTTGTCAATTATTAAAACTAAGGACTTAACAATTTTCCTCTTTTGGATGATGACAAACCCATGCAAGTCTTCAAAACTTCAATTATCCACATAGTACACAACATACTGTTAGAGCTATGACCCAAATTTTATTGGTTCAGCCCTAAAAATTTTGCGGTGCAACCCATGTTTGTGATTTTCAATGGGGTCTGTGGTGGTAATTAGGGATCCGGGCTATTTGTATGTACGTACTATATAAGTGCGATTTTGTAACACCCCAACTTAGAAAAGAGTCCCACATCAGCAAAACACAGAAGGGATACTGGGTATATAATTAAGAAAGCCTTACTCCCTAGTGACACATTTTAAAGCCATGCGGGCCTGGGCCTAAAGCGGACAATATCACTAGTGGGTTGGGGAGTTACAGGGGTCTCTTGGGCCTTGATGGTTTAGGATGCCCATTACGGACAGGACCTCAGCTCGGGTTGAGACAGATTTAGTGGGTTATTTCTATTATTCAAAAAAATTCAGCCTTCTCTATATTTTACTCTCTCTCCATTATAGTGAAACCTCCTCTGGCTCTGTCCGTGGTTTTTCTCGCAAGGGTTTCTACGTAAATCTGTCTGTTGTTCATGTTTTCTTTTACTTGTGGTTTTCTCATTCTATCCGAATCATGACACATACAAATTAAAACCCAAAAACACATGCTCTCAAGCCTTTATCTCCACCTGTTCCCCCTATCATTGATGCCTCTAAGCATCCTTTATCTTATTTTCCTTGTCTATGAGCACCTAAGGTTTCCCTGGTTGTGAGGACCCCTGTCTTTATTTACCATCACTGTTTCCTCTTTACATCCCATAATATGCCCAACTATACCTCAACTTTCCCCTTTTGGAATCATCTAAGTGGTTAAGTAGTAAACCAATCATAGAGATACACACATGTTAAGTCATGGCCGTTGTGGCTACACTTACATAAGCAGGCAAGATTAGATAAGGAAGGGAGAAGATAGCAAAAAGAAAACTAATGTAGGGATCAAGAAGGAAGTATCAAACATTATTCAAAAAGAGGTCCGAAATAAGAGGAAACAACACTACTATGTTTTTAGAGAGAAACAACCCTTGGGGAAACCAGATATACTAAGGCTTGTAAAAAGAGGGTACATAAGTGAATTTGGAACCAGGTTATATGGTTCAGAGAATTCCAACCTCCTCGACCCTTATATATATATATATATATATATATATATATATATATATATACCTTTCAACTGTGGTAACCCTTATCAACCACATTGCTCCCCTTGGTAATAAGAAGTATAAGGGAGTAAATGTTTCAAATCTAATTCTAGTAATCTTCTCATCATACTTCACTTACACCTGTCTAGCAAAAGCCTCAAACATATGAAATGTTTCATCTTTTGATTTCAGAAAGGACCATGTGAATTTGGAATAACCATCAACAATAACAAAACATACTTGTTTCCTTCTATGCTGGCAATCTTTACAGGTCCACAAAAATCCATGTGAAGGAGTTGCAAGGGCCTGGATGTACTCACTTCCTTTTTAGGCTTAAATTAAGATTTTGTCTAGTTTTATTTTACACATGCATTGCACACTTTGGAATTAGCAAATTTCACTTTTGGCAACCCTCAAACCAGGCCTCTCTTCACCAATTTGTTAAGTCGTGAGCAACTAAAATAACCCAACCTACTATGTCACATATCAATAAAATCTTCTTAAACATTAAGGCATGTCATGTTTTTTAACTTACAGGACACCAAATCAGTAACATACATATTTTTACTTCTCCAGTCTGTCAATATTTCTGTACCATCTTTGAGACTGACAATAGTGCATTTGTCTGACTTGAACCAGACTTCACTTTATCATAGATTTGAGCGGCATTCAGTAGACAAAACTTAAGTCCATCCACAAAATAGACATCATCAATTCCCTCACTCAAAATATTCCTAAACTTCCCAATTCCAACTATATATTCTTTGTGTAACAACATGGGACTACCCTCTAGTCGTCACACGATGCTTATGACCCCGAAGGACTATAAGCTAACCCATGACTAATATCTACTGTGAGCACTATATAATAATTATAAAATAAATAAAGAATTTGGATGAATTGCCATAAGGTTCAAAATCTAAATATTGATAAAGTGTAACAACTGAAATAACAATTTGTAAAACTAAATACTGTCAGACAACTAGTCTGAAAAGTCTCTAACTGAAACTGTCTGAAAGTGGAGTTGATGGGAAAATACCCCAACTAACTCCCTCTATTGAAATACTGAGTCTACTGAAATACTAAAATAAAAAATATCCTAGATAGATGAGGACTCACTTCTAAATCTACTGCTAGTTGAATCTGAATTTGTCTATGTGCGATCGGGAACCGAAGCATTTGAACCTATGATATAAGACATCATATCGCAAGATAAAGTATGCGTCAGTACACGGAATATACTGGTATACTAGATGAGGTAAAGATGAATGCAAGGGTTCATATGCATGAACAATACTGACTGAATGATATAGAGTAACTGAACACGATAGTACATAAAAACTGAAACTACTATAACTACTGAGTATGCAATACTGCAAATGTATGTGAATGTATACTGTAACTGATCTTTTCTGAAGCTAAGTACTGAATTCTGATAACTGAGTTACTGATACTGATTGACAGTATCTAGTAGTCCTGATTCTGTAGAACTAAATTAAATTCTATACTAGGACTGAAACCAAAATTGTGGGAGGTAATCATCTAACCGACATGCCTCTTTCTAATCTAATTGGGGTCTAACCTGTAACCCTAGATGGAAGGGTGCTAATACCATGCCATGGGTACTAACAATTACTATGGAATCAGTCCTAATCTAGCGGGTGACCCCTGAGATCAATCCTAAAGTAGCAGGTGATCCTTGAGTATGTCAATCCTATCTAACGGGTAAGATTTCATAACCTACGCTGGCTACATAGTTTTGGAACTTTGGGATTGCTTCTAGGGACCCAGTCCTAACTAACGGGTGTGCCCCATTTCTAGGCTCGCTCAGTGCTGAATTCTACTCCCAATTGAAAGACACTAAATTGAGTATACTGAATATGACTGGACTGATACTGAGATTACTATATTTTTCTATGTTTTATAATTGACTGAGTTCTATAATGGAAAACATAATTGGTACATTAAATCATAAACACTTAAGGTTGACATGATTACAATAATCAACTTTCTCATTGAAGGGCTTATCATGAATATCATGTAGTTCAACTCATATTAGGATCAATTCTTGGAACTTGTAATTTAGATCATGGATTAAAATCAAAATAACATCATAGACACCTTAATCACTTTGTAAATTCAAGGATTTATCAAGATAATAAAATATTCTTCACACTTGCTATTCAATTTCAGGAAAACACATGCACTTAAATCATGGATTGAGACCCAATTAATATCATAAACATGAATTCAATCTAATTCAAACGTGGAAATCATAAATACACAATCTCTGTACTTCATAAAAGAATTCTTAGACTTCATGGGTGGAAGGGACCTATGAATGAACATCTAACATACCTTAATTTGTGATTTTCTTGGAGTTCTTGGAGAGATTCTTGGGATTGACCTTGATTTCTTGAATTAGGATTTTTTCCTCTTGAGAGAGAATGATTTTGTTCTTGAGAGAAAGTGAGGAAAAGTGACATAATAGGGTATTTAGAGCATAATTTACTGTTTAAAGGCTGATTTGAGTTATAGGAAAAGTCTAAGTTGCCCTTGAGATTTAAAATCTCATGAATGGAATGCAGATTAAAGCCTCATCATGACACAGTGATTAGGTCATCGCTATATCCACCTTGGCATGGTGGAATCGTGGTGACTCACTAGTTTGTGACAATTGTCAATTTGAGCCTCACCGTGATGTGGGGAAATCGCGGTGAGTTACTGGAATTTGACAAATGTCAAAATGGCCTTCATCACGATGCAATGGAGGGCTCATCACGATACTCATCGCGACGTGGCCTAAGCACGATGATCCACTATTTTTAAATAAACTTGTACTAACATTTAGCTGAACTTTTCTAAGTCAGGGACCCCTTATCAAGCTTTAACAGACTAAGCTAAGCTTAGGATTTTGTAGGGTATTACACTTTATTACCATCACCACAGGAGACACTGCCTGCTTCATAGGCCTTAAGTAAGAGAAAGTCTTTAATTCTTCTAGTTATGTGCTTTGAACAACCACTATCCTTTATCTAATGGTGACTGTTTCTTCTAGCTTTGCCCTGCAATAGCAATCAGTGATCAGTTTTGGGAACCCATTTTAGCTTGAGCTCCCTGTATGGTGATAGGTAAAAAATTAAGTTCCTGTTTATCTAGCTAGGTAAGTTTACACTTCTTCCTTTTTGGAAGATAACCCCTTTATCCCCTTTAGGACAATAGTTCTAGCCGGACATAACTCCCTTGTGTGACAATTTTTGCCATAATAGATATACAAATATTATCCTTGACTGAAACATATTTCCTAAAAGGATTATAGGTAGGATAAACACTGTGGAACCCCAACCCTGTCCTACTACTTGACCCTTGACTAATAAGGATTGTCAATAATTCAGACGAAGTGGTCTATTTCAAAGCCTTTTCAAGCTCAACCTTTACTTTAGCTAGGTCCCTCTCAATTTCAGCACTCCTCTCAAGTGAGCAGTCAATTCTACATTAGCCTTAGTTTCTCTTCCAAATCAAGTTGAATTTAATATTTTTCATTCTTCTCTTTTGAATTTACTCTAGATAATTTACTCAGTTTTTTATTTAGGGACTCATTTTCAATAGATTGAGATTGGCTAGTTGCTTAAGTTCAGTTACTAGCACACTTAACCCATCTAGTTCCTCTTTAAATTTTTCAAAGTTTAGCTTTAGACATTCCTTATCTCTAGTGATATCATTAACAGTATCAATTAGTACAGCAGCAAGAGACTTTAACTCTTTAAGAGAATAATTTTTGAGGTTTTCCTTAATGTCCAAGAGTGATACCTTTTCATATTCATCATCATCTGAGTTTTCCATAAAGGCAAATAAAGAGTCATACATTTGAACATCATCCTCTACCACTATCATGGAGACATCTTCATGCTACTCAGACTCAACAATATTATAAAGGGAATCACTTAGAGAAGCTATGGCTTGCATTGGAATCCTATTAACTTCAGTTTTCTACTGTACTTTCCTGTTACCTGGTTCCTGCCTCTTTCCTTATCACTATTTTGCTTGATGTACTCTTTGTATATACTTTATGTAAGGGTTAGTCCTTGATGTAGTAACTAAGCTTCCAAATTTATGACATGTATCTTTTCTTTTTTCATCTGTGATATATCTGCTAGATTCCTCATTTTTGGGGATAGATCCTGACTTTTTCAATGCCTTGATGACCTGCTTGGCAATGTAAGTAGTTTTCTCATCTTCAACACTGGGGATTTCTTTAGTAGACTTTAGGACCAGGTTCTTCTCCACATTGGGCTCGTTCTTTAACTTCCCTAGCTTCTTCAATATCTCATAAGTTTTGATATTTCCAATGAGATCATCCATGGTCATTGTCTTCAGATTCCTAGATTTAGTGATGACATTGACTTTACCCTCCCATTGCTTAGGAAGGATACTCAAAACTTTGTGAACCTATTTAGTGGTTCTAATATCCTCTCCCACATAATGGAGCTTATTTGTTATGGCAGTAAATCTGGTGTGCATATCCTGAATGGACTCTCCTTCTTTTATGGTGAAAGTCTTATATTGGTTGGTCAACATGTCCACCTTCGATTCCTTCACCTGACTAGTTCCCTTATGAGCTATTTGAAGATATTCCTAGATCTCTTTAGCAGATTCATAAGTAGAGATCCTTTTATACTTATCAAGACCAATACCACAAACAAGCAACTTTTTAGTCTTATGGTTCTTCTTAATCTTTCTCCTATCTGCATCATCAAATTCCTTTTTGGTCTTGGAAACTTATAAGGTCACATCACCAACCTTCACTTTTCTTGTGAAGAGAAGGGTCATCCTCAATGACATCCCATAATTTTGAGTTTTCATCCATGATAAAGTCATGCATTCTAGTCTTCCACCACCCATAATATTCACCATTGAACTTAGATGGTCTAGTGGTAGACTGGCCTTCTTTAAGATTTAAAGGATCAACCATATTCAAGATCCTTCTAAAGTGTTAACCTTATTTAGGAAGACCTTGATCTAATACCAAATGAAGAGTTGTAGTGGGTTGCTCCTCAACTTTGGGACTTGGTCCTAAATAGACTCAAACAACAAGAACTGAAGAAAGTTTTATAGTAAAATAGATAGAGAAAATAAATAGCAGACACAGGAAATTTACGTGGAAACTCTTTGCTCAAGAGAGAAAACCCATGATCTGCCTTTGGGATTTCTAAGCTTCACTATATCCAAGAAACTTGGATACAGACTCCATACTTCAAGGATTAAACTCCTAATCCTTATTCTCCTAGTAGTAACTCTATTATCAGGAGAAAAGTGCAATAACTCAACTGCACCACTCCCCATCTAACCCTAACTGGGATAACAAGCTAACACTAGCTTGGAAATCACCTAACTCTAAATGATTATAATTAAATGAGTTTTACACCACAACTTATACTAAATTAACACACAATAAATAAAAGGCAATGTTTAAGATCATAATACAAAGACTCAAATACAACAAGAAAGTAAAAAATAACTTGATGAGCTATCAGTTCCCTGTTGCAAAGTGATTCTTTGATCCAAGAGATTTGAGGGAGATTTTTGTTATAAGTATATTGAAACTTGATTTTATTGTTAGATAAGATGATAAATATATGTATGATACAAGAAAACCTAGGAGGAATCTCATTGGCTGAGACAAAAGGTGGCAACAGCTTTTCACTAACTTTTGGTACTTTCGTCCAGCTGTGAAGTTGACTGTGATAGTGAAATGTAATCCCAACCTATTTCCTAAGTAATAGCATCTTTGTTATCATACATTCTCTAGGAAATAGGTCCCCAACATATAATTTTTCAATCATCAAAACAAAGGACTTAACAATTAGTATGATAAAGACTAATCATAACCTTGCCATATCACATTATGATATATATCCATTAGCAAGATCAAGCTTTTTTTTAAACTCAGTAATACTAGAAATTTCAACTATTTTGATTTGATTCATATGGATATATGGGGAACATACAAGGCTGCTACACATAATAACATAAAGTTTTTCCTTACATTGGTTGATGATCATTCTAGGTGGACATGGGTGTTTCTAATGCACCTTAATGGTTAAGACTTAGTTTGGGTCACATATTAAGGTTGTTAGATCAGATAACAAAGAAGAGTTCTTTAGATGTCAATGTGATGAATTGTTCAAAAACTATAGTAAAGTGCGTCAAAGTTCCCAGCGACATATACCACAATGAAATGGTTTAGTGGAGAGAAAACATAGACATATTTTAGAGATAGCTAAAGCAATTAAATTTCAAGGGTATCTACCAGTCAGTTTTTGGGGAGTGTGTATACTTGTAGCTGTGCATATTATTAATAAAATTCCTTTATATGTCTTAAATAATGTATCTCCTTTTGAGGTTATGTTTGGAAGATCACCTGACTTGTCTTATATGAGGGTAATAGGATGTTTGTGTTATGCAACAATTCCATACAAAACAAAAAAGTTTGGGCCTAAGGTAGTTAAGTTAGTCTTGATGGGATATGGAGCTACACAAAAGGGTTACAAATTGTATAACCTTGAGCATCACACATTCTCTATTAGTAGAGATGTTATATTTACTAAGACTAATTTTAATTTTCAGGCTCAGAATAAAAACTTAAATATGCTGCAAAATAAAGCTAATAATCTTAGATCAAGTAATGAATATTTAATTCATGAGAATTCAGACCTTGAGTCAGAGGATGATGGTGTAACTTTGCAAGAAAGAACTGCAGCTGAAACTCTGTTAGATGATAGAGTTGATGGAATTGAAGAGAATATCCTTGCAGCATAAAAGATACTCATATGGAATAAACCTCACAGCGTTTTAGAAGAAGATCAACCAGAACAAGCAAAGCACCACTCTGGCAGAAGAACTTTGTGACATCCAATAACGGTTAGAAGTCAAATTGTCCCTTTTCTATATTATATAGAGATAAATACATCAAGCATGTCCATTTGTAGAAACATCAAGTAGAACAAATGCAATTATATTCGACCATGCCCACAATAAATGAAGAAGCTGAATGTAAAGCCCCGAAATCTAGTTCCCGGGATGCCACATGATGCTCCAAATTACAAGTAGTCTTGAGCTAACCCTGGCTACCTTCTAACATATCTGAATCTTAACATAGGGAAATATAAGTATATAATCATGATAAAATATGAAAAACTATCTAAATAATCTGAATATATCTGAAGGTACTAATCTTATCAGTCTGATTAAACAAATACTGACAAGTTTGAATACAACAACTGAGATCTAAGACTAAATCTGGTAGTCCAACAAGTCTCTACTAACTGAGTCTAGAGAGTCACTAAGACAGGCCCCAGCTGACTCAAACTATCTAAAATAAATAAAGGAATATCTATTAATAAACTGAAACATGAATAGCTAAGTCCCCAAACTTTGAGGACTTACCAACTGTAGAGATGTAGATGAGATGCTCAAAAATTATTGTCGCTGCTGAGACTGAGCACTTGAACCTACATTATGAGACAATGTAGCATATAGACGTATATGTGGATCGGTACTTTGAGGATATATTGAGTATATGGGGGTGCATGTAACAAGTAAAAATATCATCACAATTTATAGAGAATATCATGCATTATAAATGTAAATGACTCACATAGAAGCTTGAGTAAATATGAAATCTGAAAGTCAAATCATGAATAATGAATATGTCATCTAAATCTTGTGAGCCATTACACTTAGTTTTGAAATTTATATCCTATTCTTATTCTCAAATCATTTAGGCTAAATGAAATCTGAAAACCTATTCTGCATATCTTAAGGCTTCAAATCAATTAAACTGTTTTGAGAGTAGGGGACATCTGTTTGGGAGGTTCTTCTAACCGACATACACCATGTGAGAATCCATGGAGTCCCACGACTAGCCCCATAAGGTTAGGGTTGTTCTACCCTTGCCATCGGAATAGAACAATCTAATATGTGTTATCATAATCTGAGTCATCCACGTAGAAGTGGGAATAATCTGAATCTGTGCCTACGGTGGTACGTAGTTCTGTGAAAGATAGGGCACGCTAATCCCACACTTTCCGCTCGATGCTAAATACTACTCCCAATCTTATGCTAAAAATCCTAAGAAATCCACTTTAAAACTAGCACAAAGGTTTACAAGAAAACCAATTATGCTTTTCTTTCTTTAAAACTCAAGTCATATGAACAAAGTGAATTCTTTATCTTAGCTTAGGACCAAAAGGTCAAATCTTTATCAAAATTTGAGGGTGATCATAGCACAAGTAATCTTGAAATAGAAATCTTTAATTAGGGATTAAGGACCCATGCATCAATCTCATGATAAAACATCTTAAAATTCATGCTTGGTAATGTAAACATTTATAATTCATCATAAAATCTAGAAATTTCAGTAATATGCATGCAAATATAAACATAATCATGTAATTCAAATTCTCAATCATGGGAAATCTCATAATCTTACAAATAATGATAATGGGTATAAACCCTAACTTGAATTTCATAAGAAATCATATCAGTTGCAGTAAATTTGTAATTAAAATAACGTTTTGGGCACAAGGATGAAAGAATTATCCTTGTTCAAACCCCACATATCTTAAATTGATGATATTAGATGAACAACTTGCTTTTGAGACTCTATTCGTATTCTTTAATGTTGACTCTTGAAGTTCTTGGTCTAGGAATCTTGAATCTTGAATCAATTTGAAAAAGTAATGGTGGAATCTTGGGATTTCTTGAAGATGAATGTTGAAGCCTAGGGTTTTACATGAGAGAAATTTTAATGAATAATAGCATATAATTCTTGTAAGATGCTTAAATCTTGTGTTTGGACGGACTGAGGGTTGGGTAATTTACCAAAATACCCCCTTTAAACTCTTAAACGGAACTGAAAAACGTACATTTTCCCAATTTGGATGACCACCGCAACACGCCACTATCGTGGTGGCTCACTGAAAATCGACAACTAGAAACTGGGTAGACTCCGCGATGCGAGTCATCGCGGTGCCCCTTTGGAATGCCATTTTGGCACATGGCGCGACGCGCCATTATCGTGCTGGATCTCTGGAAATTGACAAACGGGAAACTGGTCCTCTCCGGCATGCACCAATGTCTTGGAGGGCCACTAGAAAATGATAATTAGGAATTAACACTGCTCCGTGACGCGCTAATGGTCCAAAAGATTGTGTTTTGCGACTGGAACTTAAAATAGCCATAACTTCCTACCCGATTATCGGATTTAAGCGAATCTTATATTGCTGGAAAGATTATTCAATTTCCTATGCCATGGAAAGTTCAAATCTACATAATTTCATACAAAATAAACATCATTCATTCTAAGAGATAATCCTTGACATTTTCGAAGCGAGTTTAAGCTAGGAAAATCACGAGGTATTACACTGAATAGCAAGGAAAGCACATATATATTGTGCTAAAAAGAATGCTTACGTTGAAAAGAGCTTATAATAGTTATTTTAGTTGAATGGAGATCTATTTTCTTTCCATATAAAATAAACATTCCCATGTAAATACTTTTGGTGTTAGTACTTTAAGAGTTTATGCTCCAGGTTGATTTGAGCACCTATTTTTAGCTTGATGACTTCGTTACTATTGTATTTCCTTTCCATACCTGTTTTTTATTTGCTTCACTTGAGCAGAGGGTCTATCAAAAAAATATCTTTACCTTCACAAGGTAGGTGTAATGCTACATACACATACCACCCTTTACAGACTCTACTTGTGGGATTACACTGGGTATGTTGTTGTTGATCTGAGTTTAGTTAGAGAGATGTGATTGAGAACACTATCATTTTTCATTTCACTAGTTATTTCATAGAAAACCTTTTCCGTTTGATGCATCGCTGAGTTAGCAAAGTTTTTTAATAGCCGGTACTTGGTGGAGATCTTGGGTTTAATTTTCTCTATTTCTAGTTTCTCTGTTACTTCAGGATAATTTTATGTTCTTGTGGTTTGCTCTTTTCAAAATTTTATGGTATAACTTTATTTTGCATGCATACAGAGTTATATAATTTAAAGTTATGCATCCTTACAACAAATTCAAGTTAATATATAATAATAATTGAGTTCACATATAATAATAAGAATAATAATAATTCTGTTCACAGTTAAATATTTGAGAATACTAGTCTAGGTGAAAGCTACTGGGCTGGCTCATAAGTTGCATGTTGATCCGTCTTTATTTGTAGGTCAATAAATAAAACAATTATAGTTAGTTACAAGTTGTTTGTTCATTTATCTGAATGAGGTTCATTTTTCATTTAACTGTCTAGTCCGATTAATTTAGATTTGCACCACGTAGTACCCAAATGCCCAATTAAGGGGGAAGTTCGTCCTGCTTACTTTTTTAATTTCAAGGCTTGAACTTGAGATTTTTAGTAAAGAGCAGAGGAATCTCATTCATCATATCTGCTGAACATTATGCATGTCTTGGAAGAAGTTTGGTGATAACCTCTGGAATTATATTATGAAATAGTAAAGAGTTTGTTGTACTGCTTCATTTAGCACTTGATATGTTGACGGTGTTAGCATTAAAAATGGCCTATTTTTTCTCATTGTTTTACTTGATAGTTAAATAAAAGTCCTTTAGAAATTATATTGATCATCAAAGTAGCAAATTTACAAAACCACAACAAAAGAAACTCAGTGCTGCCACAGAAAAATCCTATCTTTTAGACGCTATACAAGATAAACTGATACAAGATCGACAAGGAAGATACTAACACACACCAAAACAGTCCATGATTTCAAGAACCGAGGACACCTTTTGGTGACCCCTCTTGGATTCAATACACAATAACAATACAAGCATGATAACAACAAGATTCTATGGTGTTCAACAGCTATAATCATCGATCCACAAACTAAGATACAACACAATAACAAGAACAAAAATGACACAACAAGGTCTCGGGTTTGGACACCCAAAACCGAGAATGAACACAACAACAATAACAAGATAGAATGATAGATAACTTGACACACAATGCACAAACAATATGAACCAAAGTGTATATTGACCACTAATACCCAAGAATTTATACAAATAACATCAAGTTGTTACGGTGACCTCAAGGGAATGGAATCCTCAAGCAACCAACATTTCTAAACAAGCAACCAACACAAGTGATTCCACACTTGTATGAACACTCTCAAAGAGCTCTCAAAATATCATCTAAGTTTAAATGACAAAACGGTCTAATTGTTCTATTTATAGGCTAGGGCAACACTTGTTACATAAATGACCAAAAGGCCCTTAATGAGCCCAAACAAAGGGGCTTGGCTTCTTAGACAACTTTGGAGTTTTGGGACTTGTTCTCTACAGTTTAAAGCTTGTTCCTTGGTTAGGCAGCCCCACAAGATCGGGTCTTTCCTCACGTCTTCATTTCCTCGAGTGCTAAGATGTCTCTTTGACCCGTATCATCGTTCCCTCCTTAAAAAAGATTCGTCCTCGAATCCGAACCTTGCAAAATGATAGGAAGGACAAGCAAACACAAGTTCCTCGTAATCAATCATAGCATCATGCCAAGGTGGATCAAATTTCACATATAACCAAACATCCCTCGGGTTCTCAAAAATGACACACCAATCACGGGAACCTAAATTACATACAAGACATGCTTAGCATCAAAATAATCATGCCCACACAATGCACACACATCATTCCCAAATATGGTTTGAAATGAATCAACATCACATTTCAAATGGTCGCCGGGATCAAAGGGGTAGAGTGTTCACGGACACGGGTGGAGGACACACTTTCTTTCCCAAAGACTACCACCATTACACTCATTGACACCCTCTATACTAACATAATATACAACAAAAACAACTAGAGGTTCATCCTTAGTCAATCGACCAACATGTTCAACATCACTATTTTCACACATAAGTTGGTCTTCATGACTTCCATAAGACAATGTACTATCACTTGCCACAATGGCTTCAACACTAGATGGATCAACTAGAGTTTCCACAATCTCAAGTTGTACATTATCATCACCAAATGTAGGAACATTCGGCTCACCTAAAGGAAAACTATCATTCACACTTAGTTGGCTACTAGCCTCATTCACTAGAGTGCAAGAGTTAGTTTGATTACTTTGTAGCTCATGTGGAGCATGTCCACTCACGGGAACTTGATTAGGAAGACTTGGTTGCTCTATCAAGTTATCAAACTCCTTGCAAAGAGAGCTTTCCGTCCCTTCTATTTTTCCTTCCACTCGGTCCATTATTATTTCCATTCTCTTCATTCGACTACTAAGGTCATGTTTCATACCCATTATGGAAGCCATCAAATTGTTCATGATCACCTTTTTCGATGCCATACTACCTATTAAGAACACGAAAACATAATAAAAACAATAACACATTAATGTTAGCAAAAATCAGTTCACAAGTCAACTCAAAATAGTCCATAATTCCTCACTTTCACACTTTGACGTTTTCACTCTATTGGTCTCACAAGAGTTGATAACTCGCTTATACTCGAATGAGGTTACTTGATCCCAATTCTGGCTCAAGGTCGTAGTAGATTCTTGTTTGAAACGACTTAAATAAGTAATGTACGAACTTGAACCAAAAGATACTACAACTCAAAAATGAGAAAAGCACAAAACAAACAATGTTAACACGAAGAAGCGTATTCAAAAACTAATTTACAATCTAGTAGAGGAGTACTAGCTTGTCGATTAGTTATTAGAGTCAACAAACAAAACTAGGAACCAACAATAAGAAAATAAGAAAATCCAAATTTGAGCCAAAATTTGTTGTGTGAACAGTAACAGTGATGTGGCAGTCATGTATTGGTTGCGGCCTAACAATTTTTTTATTTTTCAAAATTGAAAGTCTTGAACAATTGGTGATTTAGGATTGGTGGGAATTGTTTTGGAGGAAAACAAGTCTTGAAATCCTCTTCAAATTCAAAAGAATGAAAGACTTGACTTTTTGCTCTAGTTCCCTAAAATAAGGTCCTTAAAACAAGGAAAGTTGTTGAGAAGTGATTGACTAGTTGATGGATGATTGCAAGTCTTACAAGACGAACAAGTTTTCACCTTTTTCCCTTCACCTTTTTAAGATCTAGTAGTCACTTTATTTATCAAGTTATGAAGGTTGTAAGAACATCAAGAACATCTTCATCAACCACCAAGAACTCAACTATCCAAACTTCCACCTATAACAACAACAACGCCAACAAGTCACGGCTAAGAACACAATAAACAATAACAATCGGCCACTCTTCAAGTTCACAACAACAACACCAACAAGTTCAAGCTCAAGTTTAGATTTTAGACTCAAAGTGTTAGTGAAAAAGAAATCCAACACTTAGAAACAACTAAACAAAAAAAATTCTTGGCCAATACAAAACAATAACACAATTTTCGGCCAAGAACACCAAATGGACAGTTTTGCAATTTTTTGGAAATTTCAGTTTTCAATGTTTTTTTTTAATTTTCAACCAAGGGAGCCTAAGATTTTTGTTGTAGGAACAAAACCAAAGATGGCTCTGATACCAAATAATACAAGATTGACAAGGAAGACACTCACACACTAAAACAGTCCATGATTTGAAGAACCGAGGACCCCTTTTGGTGACCCCTCTCGGATTCACTTCACAATAATAATACAAGCACAATAACAACAAGATTCTAAGGTTTTCAACACCTATAATCAGCGAGCCACAAACTAAGATACAACACATTAACAAGAACAAAAATGAGACAACAAGGTCACGGGTTTGGACACCCAAAACCGAGAATGAAAACAACAACAATAATAAGATAGAATGATAGATAACTTGATACACAATGCGCAAACACTATGAACCAAAGTGTGTATTGAACACTAAGACCCAAGAATTCATACAAATAACATCAAGTTCTTATGGTGACATCAAGGGAATGGAATCCTCAAGCAACCAACGTTTCAAAACAAGTAACCAACACAAGTGATTCCACACTTGTCACAAGTGATATCCACACTTATATGAACACTCTCAAAGAGCTCTCAAAATATCATCTAAGTTTAAATGACAAAATGACCTAATTGTTCTATTTATAGGCTAGGGTACACTTGTTACATAAATGACCAAAAGGCCCTTAATGAGCCTAAACAAAGGGGCTTGGCTTCTTGGATAGCTTTGGAGTGTTGGGACTTGTTCTCTACACTTCAAAGCTTGTTCCTTGGTTAGGCAGCCCCACAATCTCGAGTCTTTCCTCACGTATTCATATCCTCGAGTGCTAAGATGTCTCTTTGACCCGTATCAAAAACTCGTGAAAAAACCAAAAAATAATCAAGCTAGTCATAGTGTTGTCAAAGGTGAACTTAAATCGTGCTTAAGACCTAAAGCGAGGAAAAAAATGCAGTGAGCGTTTTATCTCGCTTAATATGTGGTTCATTGTCGTCATCAAGTTTCTAAGACATACTTTTCTTTGCCAGTGAGCCTTTGAAGAGGTGACTTATATTTCACTTTGTTGTAATTATATTTTTTCAACTTCTTTGTTCATATATTTGTCATTCATGCTTATGATTATTAGTCTTGGACTAAACATTCATATTTGTATCAGTTCTCCCTTTGCACCCTTTTTTCATTAAAACCCACACTTTATTGACATTTTGCACTTAAAGCCCCAAAGACCCAAGGGATATAAGAGTTTTTTTTGCAATATTTGCTTTTGAAAATTCTGTATAGTCATAGCACATCTCTTAAGGAGAGTTGCACTTGTCCAGAAGACTCCCATATGTCAGCACTAAAGAAGTATCATAACTCAAGTAACCAGAAGTTGCATCTTTGAAGAAGCACATTAGAGCGAGCTTAACTCTTACATTGTAAGTTCAAGCTATGTACCTAGTAATATCTTCAGTTCTTTGATTTGTCTTTGTAAAAAAATAAGGTTCACCCCAAATCCCATGAATGATCTCAGCATACACCATTTTAAAATAGTAGCAGCCTGTCTATTCCTCGTTGCGTTATTTATAGTCCAGTGGAGGTGTTGTAATAATAAAGTTTCTCTTTGAAGTTGTCTCTACAACTAAGCCAATAGTCTATTCTATAATCCATTAGTGAAAACACATTCTGCAGGTAGTTTTTTCTTTCAGACTTATGATTTGGCCCTTCCTCGATCTCCGCACATAGCGGGAGCTTTAGTGTACTGACTACTATTTTTTTCTCTCTTTTTTAGACACTTGATTGACTAAGTGCACAAGTTGTATCTACATCAATTTCCCAACTTATTAATCTACCACTGGTAAGCATCCTTTCCTGAAAATGCATCCGTATACAGAATATTATGTTAGCACTGAAGAGTGAATGAAGGATGTTGCCTAGTGGTTAATAAAGCACCATAAGATCTAAGACATAACTCCCAGTTTACTAGGTGATTCTCTAACCTGTTCTACCCTTAATGGATAGAGTTACCTGGTACCTGTTACTAGTGGGAGGTGATAAGTGACCTATGAAATTAGTTGAGGTTCACACAAACTGGCTGGATATCACAGTTATCCAAAAAGAAAGAATATTACTCTATCACTAATCTCATTTCTAAATATGAGACGTTTCCAAATAGTCCTAAATTGTGGGCCTAGTAACTAGATATAAATCTGCCTGATGATGCTTTTATTAGTCTTAGCTTACTCTAATCTATCACAATTCTATCTTTAATTATATTTAACCATTCAGAAGGCCTGTTGCAAATAGATATAATATCAAGGTTGTCCTTCTATGTAATAAGAATGGTTCCATAATTTCCATAACTCATCCAACTCGTGAGAAAGGTCCAATGATTCTTTGCAATAGCAACTTTATTCCACAACTTAAATGCTTATCATATTCATCTCACCTAAGTTGCATATATTCTTTTCTTTTGATGCCGCACTTGTGTCGAATTCTCCATAAATACACTACTTTAGGAGAATCCAACACTACTTTTGAAGAATATTTAAGGTGGACTTTGCATCGAATTTGATAAGAGAAAAGCACGATAAGCCATGGATTGACAACATGACTTGGTGTAGAGATACACCTTTTAAAATGTCCTTCATAGTATGGAGCACATTAAGGGATAAAGTTCATATTGATGTAAGAATTAAGAAAAAGAGGGATTAACATTCCCTCAAAGTGTGTCTATTGCAAGACTGTTGGTCATCTTTTCTATTGGGGTGAGCTGGTCAGTGGTTTATGGAGAATTATATGTGGGGTTCTTGGAGTTCTTTGTCGTAACACTATTTTTAAGTCCATAGTTTTGATAATTGACAAATTTTCTGCTGGGACTTGGTTCCTGAAGAATATGTGATGACAAAGCGTGTAACTTCTTAGGTACCTAGTTGACTACATTCACGTCGCTATCATGTACAACTGGATGATAGTACAAAAGTTGGTGACAAAGCTACTGCATTTTTGTCTCAGCCAATGAGACTCGTCCTAGGTTTTCTTATCCACATTTATCGCTCATCTTCCACAATAAGAAAACTAAGCTTGCATATATTCTTGCAACAAAATATTCTCTTGAATCTCTTGAATCAAAGTCCCACTCGCAACAAGGAACCTGTTCGCTCACAAGTTGAATTTCATGTTATTGTAATTGAGTCTTTGTCTTGTTATTACAAACATTGCCTACTGTTGTTATTTATTATTAGTAGGTATCTTTTTAGTTCTTAATCTAATTATTGTTATCTAGAGCTAGGTGATGTTGAAGCTAGAGTTGCTTATTGACTCAACTAGAGTTAACTGTGTTTCGGTGCAATAGAGGTATCACATATTTTTCCTTGTAATAAAGTTATTACTAGGAGAAGAAGGGTTAGGAGTTTTAATTCTTGATATCATGGAGTCTGTATTCAAGGTTACTTGAATGTTAGTAGAGCTTTGAAAATTCTGAAAGAAGTTCATGATTTTTCTCTCTTGAGCAAGGAGTTTCCACGTAAAATTACTATGTTTCTTATTTAATCACTTTATATGCTAATTGTTAAGTTTCTTTCTATTTACGTATGTTAGGACCAAGTCCCAAAGTAGTAGGGCAACTCGTCTATCTCATCATTTAGTATCAGAGCGAGGTCTTCCTAAAAGGGTAACACCTAGGAAGGATCTTAACATGGATGCTCCTTTAAATCTTGAAAAAGGCCAATCTACCACCCAACCACCCAAACTCAATGGAGAATACTATGGGTGGTGGAAAACTTAAATGCATGATTTCATCATGGCAAAATTTTCTAAGTTGTGGGATGTGATTGAAAATAGTCCTTTTGTTCCCACAAAATTAGTAAGAGTTGGTGAAATGACTTCAAAGGTTCCTAAGACTAAAAAGAAATATGATGCTATTGACAGGAAAAAGATTGAAAAGAACTTTAAAGCTAAAGAGCTACTAGTTTGTTGTATTGGACCTGATGAGTACAATAGGATTTTTTCTTGTACAACTTATAGAGAAATTTGGGACTACCTACAATAAACATGAGGGGACTAGCCAAGTGAAAGAGTCAAAGATTGATATGCTAACTACTCAATATGAGACTTTCACGATGTGAGAATAGGAGCCCATCCAGGAAAAGCATACAAGGTTCACTGCTATAACCAATGAACTCCACTTTTCGGGTGAGGATATTCGAACCACCAAACAGATTCACAAGGTCCTAAGTATTCTACCCAAGCAATGGAAGAGTAAAATTAATGTTATTACTGAAGCCAAGGATTTGAAAAATATGACCATGGATGAGTTGATTGGAAATCTCAAGACTTATGAGATCATGAGCTACAAAACAAATCTAAGGGTGAGCAAAAGAAGAAGAAATTCTTGTCTTAAAGGCAACAAAAGAGACCACCAGTGCCCAAGATGAGAAAATAGCGTACATTAACAAACGATTGTTCAAGGCCTTGAGAAGATCTACCTAGAAGAGGAGAATCCAGTGGGCACATCAGATAAGTAAAGGCAAATAACACTTGTCACAAATATGGAAATCTGGGTCACTATATCAAAGATTGTCCTCTACACAAAGTGGAATACAAGAAGTATGTTAAGCAAGGTGGGGAAAAGGAAAAGGGCAAGGATTAGGTCTCTGGAAAGTACAACAGGAAAGCTGAAGCTGACAAGGTTGCAAAATTGGTCCTAGCTTCTTGAGGTGATGTAAGACCCCTTAAAATTTTTGATTATTTTATTTTTGACATTTTCGCATGTGTAATATAGATTTTTTACTTGAATTATGTTTAGGATATTAAAGAGGTATTTTAGGAAAGTTTTAGATTTTTTGGAAGGGGTTTGGGGTTATTTTGAGACCCCGAGGCAGTAAACCTCTATGATAAGACCGTGTCAAGGAGCTTAACCTCCGCGATATTAGCGTGTCATGGAGCCTAACCTCCACAATATTGGCGTGCCACACCATTGTTTTAAATTCATTCAAGTTTTATTTTTTCACTTTGGGTGAGGGACTTTTGGTATTTTTACTCTTTGTACGACCTTTAAACATAAAATACACCCTTTTCCCATCAGTTTTAAGGATCAAAGACCATTTTCTTTCCCTTTAACACCTAAACTAAGAAACTCCAAGGTTTCACAAGGGATTCACCATTCAAGCTTTGAACTCGAAATTGTTTTCAATTTCTTGTTTATTTCAGGCATGTTTCACTTTTCTAACTTTAATTTTACACTATGGCATTAATTAAATAGATTTTTATGTGATATAATTGTGGGTTTTGAAATTGGGTTGAAGGGTTTTGATTGTTTTTGATTGAATTATTTGTCTCATGTTCTAAATTGATCATTCATGCTTTATTGCTATTTTTGGTACTGAATTGGTGCATGGTATTAATGGTTGGAATGGGGGATGTGGGTTTCCCCAAGTTGATGAAATTTTGTCTTGATAATTTCATTAACCTTAACTCACTTTGTAAACTTGATTTTTAATATGAAAAATTGTATGGTTTAACTTGTTTTTGAACCCAGTGCATTGCATTAAAGAATAAGTGAATGAAAATGATTTTGGATGGCCTTGGTGGCCTTCGTTTTGGATTTTAAATGAAACTTGGGAGTCCAATTTGGTTATATGGATTTGGTTTGACATAATTAATTTAGATTGCAAGCATATTGGTATGATGATACTAAGTGGTAAATGTCTTAATGAATGACTCCTAGGTTAATGGTTGATTTATGTGCAAATTGTTTTAATTTGGGCTTAAAGGAAATTGTGTAGCTTATCGTGAAGGTGTAAGTGTAACGCCTCGAGACTATCCCCTGAACGTCACACGATGCTTAGGACCATAAGTGATTCAAAGCTAACCATGAACTGACATACTCTTAAGCAACTGATTTAAATATGTATAAAATAATCGAGTTTCCTGTGCAGAAATAGAATCATGAAGAAATCTAGGAAAAATATAACACTGATACAATTTTACATTCTGATAAAATCAGAGAGGAATTGAAATTACATGACAGACGCTAACTGACATCTATAAAGCCTCTATTATACAGACTATAGATAGACGGGACGTGATTCCAACAACCAATAATCAATACACATATGTAATAAGGTACATGAATAACATTTAACTAAAGTCCTCGAAGTAGGAGGACCCATCACCTGCTGGCTATAATCTGCAACTGTCTGATCGTGATATATGGACTACAACTGAATTGGTACTTACATTATTAAAAATTGTAGCACATACACGTATTTGGAATGTACTGAGAATATGGGGTGAATGCATAAGTAAAACAATAATGCACTATTCATACAAACTATCAAAAACTGCATGCTAAGTGTAAGTGACTCACTTTGGCTTAAGTAATCAAAACTATAAAATCATAAATCACGAGAAGTAAAGCATAAAAGTAATTCTGTGAGCCACCACACTTAGTTCTAAAAAGTTGTAGTCTTATTTTGTTTTCAAATCATGCTGGCTAAGTGTAAAAAAAAGGACTCACCTTTTTCATATGAAAACTAAAAGCTGAAATATGATAACTGAAGTCTTATGTAAGACAATATCTGAGTAAATTTGTGAGCCTTTACACTTAGTTTCTAAAAAATGTTCTATTATTCTTTTTCTGTTAGGGAAGTTCTTCTAACCGACTTACACTATGTGAGCTATCATGGTGTCCAACGTCTAGTTTTCCTGAAGGAAAAAACTCACGTTGAGGAGAAGTTTCATACTCTTGCCAAAGAGTATAACTTGACCTAAATGATCACAATCTTTTTCTGCATCCATATAAATGGCAATAATCTGAATCTGTACCTACGTCGGCTCGTAGTTTTGGGGCATGTGAACTAGACACATACCTAACTCGGTGCTAAATACTAATCCCTTACTTATATGCTCATTCTGTAGGAAATCCACCTTAAAAATAGTATAAGGGTTTATAATGAAAATCCATTATGTATCTGTCTGTTTTACACTGTAATCAAAACTAAATGTGTGGATTCCATGTCTTAGCTGAGGATAAAAAAATCAAATCTTGCTTAAAATCTGAATGCATACTTATCAAACAATGCTTAAACATCACCTTTCTTGAAATATCAAGGCTTAAACTTAGGGCTTATAACCCATGCTTGAAAATCATGTCAAATCACAACAAGCTTCAATAATGAAAATCTTGAAATGCTTTAACAATTCTAGTCAAGATAATGAAATTCAATGCTTAATATACAAAAATCAAGTCACACGCATAAGTATGTGAAAATAGTCATGCAATTCAACACTTAAATCATTTGTAACTTCATAAGGATCAAACAATGATATTTGGGTATGAACCCTAAACTGTAAATCATGTAAACTCAACTTTAAAAACTAGTTTTGGGCACATGGATGAAAGGAGTATCCTTATTCATAACCCTACATACCTTGATTGAAAGAATCCTTGGAGAGAACTTTGAATTTGGAACTTAGCTTTTTGATTCTTGAGAGATAAAACTTAGATTTTTGTTCTAGGGAATGGAGGAGGGCTTTTGATTTGTTTACTAATTTCTTAGGGCTAAGAGAGGGGAGTTTATATGTTTAATATCTCATAAAAACATTTTAAAGTGATTAGGGATGGTTTAATGGTGTGAATTGACTTCAACACCCTTGATCTAGGTCAAAACGGAGTTCTTTTTGCACTTGGCAATGGCTTAGGAGGGTCCCAGTCAATTGCCCAAGTTAAGGTGGGTAGTGCCTAACCAATCGCATGCCCTTACTGCCTCTCATGAAAATGGGCATAACTTTTCTCTTGGGTATTGGATTAAGGCGAAATTGGTATAGTTGGAAATCTAATTTGATTATCTACAATTTTTTGGGTCTTAAGCTTCCAAATTCCACATATAGATAAAGTTATACTCATTCAAAGATGCCCCTTGTGAAATCAAACACCAAAAATTGGTTGAATCAAAGGCTCTTAGCTCACTTAGCTCTAAGTGACACTTATGAACATCTTTCCCACCTCATAATCTTTCTTTACACTAGGTTAATGATCATGAAATTTATATTCAAGTATGAATCACGATACTAGAGTTTACACTCATAGGAACGAAGGTTCGATTTCTAGCTTAGAAACGTATGGGGTATTACAATATTTCTCCCTTGGGAACATTCGTCCTCGAGTGAGACTGATTGGACTGAGACTTCTTAACTGAGTTCATATATTGAACATGCACATCTGGGAACATACTTACGTGACTAAGTCTGAAACATTAAAAGCCTCTATCATGAAATTGATTTCTGAGCTGACTTGCCTTTACTTACTATATGGAGTTGATTCATGTTGAAAGTTTAGAATTCACTTGAAATGTTTATGATACAATCATACATATAGAACTACAAAGTGATAAATTATGTAGGCACGAATCATGAGACAATGAGACTATGATCATACAATGGGTATTACACTGTATGAGCTGGAATACTTGAAAAACTAAGATCATTCACTAAACACTTATGAACTGAATCATGACTAAATATCTGAATCTGAAACTGACGCCTAATGCATGAACTGAGATGAATTCATAATTTGCACAAATGCAAAAATTTTACCTCATGGAATGGCTTTACTCGTGAAACTTTAGGTAGTAAGACCAAATGGAATGTTGGAAATCTATAAGAGCTTATCTTCTTGATTGCTAAACTGGATCGCAGGCTTTATGGATTGGATCATACTGACTGCCCCTACTCAAATGGAGTATTTCTTCAACACTCTTTTTAATAAGTTCTATTAACATTAGGGAGAAAAGAATTCTTGGGCATGATCTACATAAGATATATAAATAAGGAATCGTAACATGGCTACAACTCTGTAACATGGGACATAGACATATAAATCATAAGCTGGGATAAAATTACTAGGCCTTAGGCAATGCAACTTCTTACTTTCAAGCTTAGCAAGACTTCTCAAATACTCCCTCAACTATAATATTCTCCTTAAATACCATACTCATTTGATTCAACTTATAATTCTCACATGGGCATTGATAAATCCATCTGCCAAAGTCTAAATTGAATTAGATTCTCTCGCCATGTTCAATCCTAACTCGAATCACAAGATACAACACAATACACCATAATACTAGTCTAAACCACATGAGTCAACCTTCTATGTCTCTTCCAGAACTCATATCCTAAGCATAACATGCCTACCACTTCAGTGACTAACTCTGAACTCTCACTATGAATTCACTAGAGCATATTACATGCCTCCACTTACATCCAAACATAACATGCAAGCCTATCATTATATCCACATATGAACTCTAAGGAAAATACCCATAAGGAATACTTCTCATATTCTTTAAACCTCTATCAACAACAACTTTCTTGCACCATGCTTAAGAAGACATACCCAAAATTCTCAACTAACTACGACATATACCAAAGATTTACCTTAATATTCCTTCATCCTCTAGCCTTAGATAGAAAAACATAAATAATCTTTCTTAACGAGGGTCATCAACTCCCTCTCATCTAAACCATTACTTATCCATTATCATCACTACTATCTTAACATAGAAAGAGGTCACTGCAGGGCCAATACATAAGAATCTGAAGCACGAAAGAATACTATACATAACTTTGGCACTTAACTGAGGCCTAAGGAATAGAATGTCAAAGGGATGGACTAATTAAAGAGATCTAATCTAAGGATAACCATACCATAAATCTGAATTTCACTGATCGTTAGGAGTATAGCATGAGTACTGGAACTAAACATAATGTAAAGCATGAGTACATGAGTCATGAGCTGCATAACCTAAATTCGGAGTGCATAAATTCATGGAACATGGTTTATACTGCTGAGTAAATTGGAAATCCTCATACTTAGAGCCGAAAGTGCACAAGATCTTATAGAAAATGAATGAATGTGAGTTATGATCATGGATCTAACATGTAAGGCATGAGTAGATATCGATATGACTGAAAAAACTTAAACTAAGATAAGAATGGGTTGGGCATCATCCTCCCTTACTGATCTTCTACACATACTGGGATCACTACTAGGATCTGAGAGCCCGACTTGGTTACTTGCTCTATCATCTCCCCCTTAGATTTAAGCTATCACTCTAAGTCTGTGAGACCACATAATAAACTTTAACTGAACTATAACCACTTTACTCTAGAGTCTAAAATATAACAATACATATAAATAATAAACTCAACCTGAAAGACTACACCTGAAAGTGTAAAAATCCATTGCTAGTACTTCCTCTGGAGATCTAATTCTTAACTTTCTATGACCCCAATGGTCATCATATAATAACTTAAATACTTACTAACTTAGAATCTTCAAGATTATCACCATACCATGAGTTCACACCATCTAGTTCTTCAACCCTACTTTCTATTAGCCAATCTTTAAAGATTCAAACTTA
Source organism: Capsicum annuum (assembly GCF_002878395.1). Taxonomy (NCBI): domain Eukaryota; kingdom Viridiplantae; phylum Streptophyta; class Magnoliopsida; order Solanales; family Solanaceae; genus Capsicum; species Capsicum annuum. The sequence goes on from NC_061122.1 coordinate 26,880,605, forward strand.
GATTCTAACTCTTAACATAGATATTCCCAACCTTTTAACAAACTATACGAACTTCATTCCTAAACACCCCTTGATACATACTATTCTTAACTTTTCTTTAGCTTCAACAATCATCACATATTTATACCCTTTTCGACAATGCACTAGTCTCAATAAACACATAATTCACTTATTTTCCCTTCATAGCCTACTAATATCACACCTCTAAACTTAATTCACGAGAACCAAAATCATACTTAAAAGAATCAACACCATCTATCCATAACTCCTTAACTTAGCTGTTAAGAACACTATGTACTATATAACTAGCCTTCTTCCACTTAACAACTCAAGGGTACTATTAACCATGCACAATACCTAATAAACTTCAAAAATAATGTAGCCCCATAACACCTTGGGCACACCTCTATATCATACCTACAACATTATGCTAAATTTTAAATTTACAAACTTAAACTCTTACATGTACTGTTCAAGCCTACTAGATCACCTCCATATAACTAGCATCATCAACCAAGCAATCATTATTTCCACCTTGATAGTCATTCACTATTCCAGCTTAGTGTCTAGTGCTAGGCATGATTAACAACCCAACCTCACATACTATTCTCACTTGGAAGCTATAAAATAAAACATCAAGAAACACTAGTCTACTAGAACTTCATAATAAAATAATTGATCATAATCATATGGCCTATCTTATTATAATCCATTAACACATTCTCCTTCTACACATTATTACTATTAACCCATCAATACACCTAAATTGCTATCATAGCTCTATAAGTTCCAACAAAGCTCATTTTTACAACCTCAAGGGAAGCCTAAATTAACAATACTAAACAGCAAATACTTTATTAATATTCTCTACCTTTCTAACACAATAAATACCATCAATAACTCTTTTCTAACTTCAACCAAACAACAATTCACCTTAACTAATAAATCCTTCTCTAGCTTCCACTAAACTAGCACATAAGGATATATCACCTCACTACTAACTCCATCATATGTAAAAGTTCGTCTATATACATTTAATAAATCTTCACCACCACCTTTCTTGTTACTACACTTCTATAATCACACTTTCAACTATAAGAAGGTTCTACTACTTTTAAATTATGACACTCTAGGTTGTAATACCCCTCAAATGCAAACTCTATTTAATAAGCTAGGTTCTTACTATCTCCTCTTATAAGCATTATCTGTATTGATGGGTTAATGAAGAATATGAATACATATCTTATTCTATCTTAACTGAATAACTCATGGGGATGAGGAAATGAATTTCAACTTGAGGAACTTATAACACACTAATGAGCTCCTCTTAAGCCCCTGGTGACTTTTGAAGTTTTTGATAGAAAATCTAAGAGCATTATCTTGGAAGGAATTAGAACTTACCTATAATGTTATCTCAAGAATAAGTCACAGATAGAGAATTATGGAGTTACGCATGAACCAAGAGGAGAATATGAGAGAACAGCTTTACAGCGTGACCTAGAGTATAAATAAAATGAAACTTTTCTTAAATGCCCTGTAACCTCTTGAAGAAAAGTACAGACGTCTCCGTTCCATTCTGCAAGACTCTACTAGACAGCTTCACAGACACCCTAGGACACTTGAATAACCTAGATCTTATACCAAGTTTGTAATGCCTCGAGGCAACCCCTGGATGTCACACAGTGCTTAGGACCACAAGTGATCCCAAGCTAACCCATAAACTGGTATACTGTTAAACAACTGATTTAAATATTATAAGATAACCAAGTTTACTGTGCAGAAATATAATCATGATAAAATCTGGGAAAAATACAATACTGATACAATTTTACATTCCGATAAAACCAAAGAGAAGAATTGAAATAAGAATTGAAATTACATAACTGACTTAAACTGACATCTATGAAGCCTCTACTAACTGACTATAGATAGATGGGATGCGATTCTAACTACCACTAATCAATACACATGAGTAAGAAGGTAAAGTACATGAATAACATCTAACTAAAGTCCTCGGAGAAGGAGGACCTATCACTTGCTAGCTGGAATCTGCAACTGTCTAATCATGATATATGGACTACAACTGAACTGGTACCTATATTATTAAAAAATATGTAGCACATAGACGTATATGTGAATCAGTACTTGTGGAATATACTGAACATGTGAATGCATAAGTAAAACAATAATGTAATATTTATACAAACTATCAAAAACTGCATGCTAAGTGTAAGTGACTCACCTTGGCATGAGTAATCAAAATTTTAAAATCATAAATCATGAGAAGTAAAGCATAAAGGTAATTCTGTAAGCCACCATACTTAGTTCTAAAAAGTTGTAGTCTTATTTTGTTTACAAATCATGTTGGCTAAGTGAAAAAAAAGGACTCACTTTTTTCATATGAAAACTAAAAGCTGAAATATGATAACTGAAGTCTTATGTAAGACAATATCTTAGTAAATTTATGAGCCTTTACACTTAGTTTCTAAAAACTATTCTGTTATTTTTTTCTATTAAGGTGGTTCTTCTAACCGACATACACTATGTGAGCTATCATAGTTTCCAATGTCTAGTTCCCCTAAAGGGAAATCCTCACATTGGGGAGAGATGTCATACTCTTTCCAAGGAGTATAACAAGAGCTAAGTAATCACAATCTGTTTCTACATCTATTTAAATGAAAATAATCTGAATCTGTACCAATGTTGGCTCGTAGTTCTAAGGCATGTGAATTGAGACACATACCTAAGTCAGTGCTAAATACTACTCCCTTATGTATATGCTTATTATATAGGAAATCCACCTTAAAAATAGCATAAGGATTTATAATGAAAACCCGTTATATATCTATTTGTATTAAACTGTAATCAAAACTAAATGTGTGGATTCCATGTCTTAGCTGAGGATCAAAAAATCAAATTTTGCTTAAAATCTAAATGCATGCTTATCAAAGAATGCTTAAACATCATCTTTCTTGAAATATCAAGGCTTAAACTTAGGGCTTATAACCCACGCTTGAAAATTATGTCAAATTACAACAAACTTCAATAATGAAAATCTTGAAATACTTTTAACAATTATAGTCAAGATAATGAAATTCAATGCTCAATATACAAAAATCAAGTCACACGCATAAGTATCTGAAAATAGTCATGCAATTCAACACTTAAATCACTTGTAACTTCATAAGGATCAAAAAATGATATTTGGGTATGAACCCTAAATAATAAATCATGTAAACTAAACTTTACAAACTATTTTTGGAAACAAGGATGAAAAGAGTATCCTTGTTCATAACCCCATATACCTTGATTGAATGAATCCTTAGAGAAAACTTTGAATTTGGAACTTAACTTCTTGATTTTTGAGAGATGAGACTTAGATTTTTTTTCAAGGGAATGGAGGAGGGTTTTTGATTTGTTTACTGATTTTGTGGGGTTAAGAGAGGAGTTTATGTGTTTAATATCTCATAAAAATTTTTGAAGAGATTAGGGATGGTTTAGGGGTGTGAAATAACTTCAACACCCTTCATCTAGGTCAAAATAGAGTGTTTTTGGCACTTGGAAATGACTTAGGAGGTGCCCAGTCAATCTCCCAAGTCAAGGTGGGTGACTCCTTGTCAATCGCCTAAGTTTGGTTGGGCAACACCTAACCAATCGGACACCCTTACTACCTCTCACGAAAATGGTCATAACTTTTTCTCAGGTATCAAATTAAGGTGAAATTGGTATAGTTGGAAAGATATTTTGACTATCTATAATTTGGTTGGTCTTAATATTTCAAATTCCACATATACATAAAGTTATACTTGTTCAAATATAACCCTTGTGAAATCAAACACCAAAAATTGGCCGAATCAAAGGCTCTCAGGTCACTGGGTTCTAAGTGACACTTATGAACATATTTCCCACTTCATAATCCTTATTTATACTAGTTTAATGATCATGAAACATATATTAAAGTATGAATCATGGGACTAGAGTTTACACTCGTAGGAACAGAGGTCCGATTTTTAGCTTAGAAGTGTATGGGGTATTGAATTAAGTTTCGAAGGGACGAATACTGGTAACCACATTTTCCAGCATTGGGGATCTATATGACCATATGATTTATGCACACTTGATATATATATATATATATATATATATATATGGGACTAGAGTTTACACTCGTAGGAACAGAGGTCCAATTTTTAGCTTAGAAGCGTATGGGGTATTGAATTAAGCTTCGAAGGGACGAATACTGGAAACCACATTTTCCAGCATTGGGGATCTATATGACCATATGATTTATGCACACTTGATATATATATATATATATTACATTGGTGGCTTTAGCTTTTTCTCAGTTCGTCCAGCTAATATGCACTAAGGCCCTCTCAGTAGGAGGAGCTGAATTCATATAGCCAATAAGTGACTTTAATATGGATTGAGCCACACAATTTAGGTTAAATATTTAAATTCTTATGTTCATGACCCTTGTCCCCATCCCGGAATCCTATATATATGTATATAAATGTGGTGCATATGTTTTATGACTGGATTTTGGTGATTATATTATTTTATGATATGCCAGTGCTTATCCCACTAACCATCCTTGGATGCTACATTATTTCATGATGTAGGGTATGAAGGGTTTCCTATTGCTCTTGTGCAGTGTTAGGTAGTTGAGCACGTTCGTTAAGTTGTTGTGAAGTGGTGAGCCTCCATCCTTAGGAAGGCCTTGTCATTTCATTATTCTTTCTTTATGGTCATAGTACTTTTGGATTCTATTTTTTCATAGTTGGGGGCATGTATCGACTTGAATGTTATTCTGGTTTTAGAGTCTTTCAAAGACAAGTGTGGTTGGTCTATTATTTTAATTCTTTGAACCATCATTTCATTCATCTATTTCTATTACTATTATCATTGATTTGATTGGATTTTGCTTTATTTTATGATTATTGTTCTCTTGAGATTAGGCTAAGGGATGGTCTCCGGTCCATGGTGGTCTTAAGAAACTCTTCACAACTAGGCCCTTGTTCAGGTCATGATAGGTGATTCCTCCAGTGATTTAGATAAATCATAATATAAAGAATATGTCTCCATGATGGTAGTAAGGATGATATTTAAGTCTATGACTCACTTTTACCTTGATGGCAAACTCAGATGATGATGAGGTAACTCTTTTGGATACAAAAGAGAACCTTAAAAATTATTCTCTTAAAGAATTAAAGTTTCTTACTACTATGCTTATAGATACGATTAATGAACTCACTAAAGATAAAGAGTGTTGGAAGAAAGATCTTGAAAAATGTGAGAAAGAAATGGTTGAATTAACTGTGCAAGTGACTGAACTTCAATCGATAATCACTCTTCTTTAAAAATGATTTTTAAATGAAAAGCTTAGCGAAATGTCTAAATTTAACTCAAAAGAGAAGAGTGAAAAAAGTAAAATTCAATTTGAGTTAGAAAAGAAATTGGCTAAGGAAAATGCAGATCTGACTACCTTGAGGACCTGGTTTAGGTCAAGGCTAATTTAAAAAGGCTCTCAAATGGTCTGCCTCATCTCAAGCACTAACAAGCCTAACCAACCAGGGATAAATAGTAGAAGAGGCTTGGAATTCCACAGTGTTTATCTAGCCTACAATCCTTGTGGAAAATTTGTCTCTATCAAAGACAATCTCTTATGTACTCATTGTGGCAAAAATAATCATACAAGAGATTTGTGATCCTCTAGAATTGCAGCCGTAAAAAGGATGAAAAAAATTCTCTACATCAAAAGGAAGTGGTACCTGGCTGGACTAGGAAAAATATGGTTTTTCCCTTATCACCATTATGGATACTCAAGTTGAAATGGATTCCTAAAACTAACAAATGATTGTTGATGCAGGGCAAAGAAAGAGGAAGGAGCCATCATTGGATCATGAATAGTGGTGTTTCAAAGCACAGAACTAAAAGAGTTGAAGACTTTCTCTTACTTAAGGCCCATGAAGAAGGTAGTGTCTCCTTTGGTGACAGAAACAAATAGTACATTATTGGTATTAGAAAAGTTGGGAATAGTTTGGGTTAAACTATTGATGATGTTTACTTTGGCGATGGTCTTAAATTCAGCTTATTGAGTGTTGCTTAGATTTGTGATAAAGGTAATGAAGTTAGATTCAGGTCAGATAAGTGCACTATGACAAACCTTAAGGATGGTGAAGTAATGTTGACTGCTTGGAGAAACAAAAATATATATGTTACTAACATAGGATCATGCAAGTCTAAAAACATAACATGCTTGAGTGTACAAAAAGACAACAACAATAACAACAAACCCAGTAGATTTCTACATCGTGGGATCTAGGGAGGTTAGAGTGTACGCAGATTATACCACTGCCTCTAACGAAGTAGAGAGGCTATTCCTGATAGACCCCCAGCTCAAGACAAAGGACAGTATATAAAAACATCAAAAGCTTGGAACACGATAAAAAACATAGATACGCCATCCACAAAAATATGCAACACTGCCAAACAAAAGATACCCAAGACCTTTTACCTACTAACTACGACTCATCCACCCACCTTAACCCTCTATCCTGATATTTTTCCTCTATACCTTCCTATCCAGGGTTATGTCCTCAGTCAACTATAACTACTCTATGCCACGTCTTATTACTTTCCTCCAGTATTTATTAGGTCTACCCCTACCTCACTTGAAACCATCTAAGGCAAACCTCTCACACCTATAAACCAGAGTATCCACGCGCCTCCTCATCACATGGCTAAACCATCTCAACCACAATAAACAAGCTAATATAGAGGGACCTGGCTCTAGGCTTACCAAAGTTGAAGTTTTTCAGTCCTAAAGTGTATGATGCATGTGTGAAGGGAAAGAAAACTAAATCCTCATTCCAGATAAAGAAAGAAGTGAGCATATTCGTTCCTTTACGACTTATCCATATTAATCTATGTAGACCTATAAAGATTGTTAGAAAAGGAGGGAAGAAGTGCATATTGGTTATTTTTATGACTATTCTAGGTTCACTTGGACCTTCTTTCTAAGATACAAAGAAGAAATATTTCTTGTGTTTGAAGCCTTTGCTAGACAAGTACAGGTGAAGTATAATGTGAAGGTAGACGGAATCAAATTAGACCATAGAATAGAGTTTAAAAATAGAAGGCTCAGTCATTTATGCAATGAGTTGGGCATTAATCACAACTTCTTAGCCCCCAAAACACCATAACAAAATGGTGTTATAGAGTGAAAAAATAGGATACTAGTAGACATTGGCAGGACTGTACAGATAGATGCTAGGATAGCTTATAGATTTTGGGCTGAAGCAGTTAATACAACATCTTATCAGATCAACAGGTATCTGTCAGGTTCATTTTGAACAAGAATCCTTATGAGCTTATTACCAAAAGAAAATTCAAATTGAGCTATTTCAAGCTTTTTGGTTGCAAATTCTATGTGCTGAATAATGAGAAGAATGGTCTTGAAAAGTTTGATCCAAGGAGTGATGATGGTGTTTTTGTTGGGTATTCTTCTACCATCAAGGCTTATAAGATCTACAATAAAAGAACACAATGTGTGGAGAAAAGTATTCATGTTATGTTTGATGATGCTAGTGGTACTACTGGAGGTAGCACTCCAGATGATGATAATTCTGGAAATCCTCTAAATGTCCCAAAAAAGTTCGACGAAGGTGATGATGATGGAGATTCACAGGTACTAGGTTCAGGACCAAAAGATGAAAACTTAACAGACCCAGTTTTGGTCTATCACAAGCTCCTTATAAAGAATCGAATCCTCAGTCCAGTGAAGAAAATTATTAGTTTCCTAGGGTAACACCTTAATGGGAACTGGTCCCAATTCAAGTCAACTCACTTCTCAAAGGTCCACTTGGAAGCACCAGTCCTTACTTCTTCTTTATAACCTACTTTCTCCTCTATATTCAGGTATGCACACTAGGAGTAGAGCAAGGAATCTATGAAATTTTTCTATATTCTTGTCCCAAATTGAGCCCAAGAATGTAAAAGAAGCATTGAAGGATGCATATTGAATCAATGTAATGCAAAAAAAGCTAGATCAATTTAGGAGAAACAAGATGTAACACTTGGTTATACGTCCCCCAGATAGAATAGTTATAGGGACTAGGTGGGTCTATAAAAATAAGGCCGATAAGTATAACAATACCATTAGGAATAATACTAGGCTGGTGGTGCAGGGATACAGCCAGGAAAAAGACATATAGTATGATGAAACATTGCTCCTATAGCTAGAATAAAGGTCATTCAAATTCTCATAGTATTTGCCTCTTACGTAGAGTTCAAGATGTTATTCTAGATGGATGTAAAGAGTGCATTTATGAATGGGCTCATCTAGGAAGAAGTATATATGAAGTATCCTCTAGGTTTTGAAGATATGGAGTTTCTAAATCATGTGTTCAAGCTAGATAAAGCTCTATATGGTTTGAACAAAGCTTCTAGAGTTTGGTATAAGAGACTTTCAAAGTTTCTACTGAATAAAGAATTCAAAAGAGGTAAGATTGACAACACTTTATTCCTAAAGACAAGGGGAGGACATATGTTCATTGTTCAAGTCTATATTGATGACATCATATTTGGGGCTATAAAAAGTTCCCTATGTGATGAGTTTTCTAAGTTGATAAGTAGTAAATTTGAAATGATTATGATGGAGAACTCAATTTCTTTCTTGGACTTCAAATCAAGCAAAGTGCATTTGGAAACACTATATGTCAACAAAAATATATTCATGAGCTGCTCAAGAGGTTCTACATGGAGGATACAAAGACCATAGATACTCCCATTAATTTTCTCAAAAAATAGACTTAGATGAACCTAGTCCCTTAGTTAATGAAACTATTTATTGAGGAATCATTGGTTCATTACTTTATTTGACAGCCAACAGACCTGAAATTGTGTTTATTGTTGGGATGCATACTAGATTCCAAGCAAATCCAAAGAAATCTCATTTAAAATTAGATAAAAGAATTTTGAGATATCTTAAGGGAACTCCCAACCTGGTCCTATTCTATCCTGCTAGTAACTTTTGACTTGGTTGGATATGTTGATGCTGGATGCCTGGTTGATAGGAAGAGTACTTTAGGAATGACTCATTTTCTTGGATCATCCTTAATCTCTTGGGGTATTAAGAAACAAAACTTAGTGTCTCTTTTAATAGTTAAAGTTGAATATGTTGCAGCTACTTCATGTTGTGCTCAATTATATGGATCAAGCAGCAATTTGAAAATTTTGGCATTCTCTTAGAGTGTGTGCCTTTAATCTATGACAACACAAGTGCTGTCAACATGGCCAAAAATCCAGTTTAACATAAAAAGACCAAGCAAATTGACATCAGACATCATTTTCTCAGAGATAATATGGAAAAGAGGTTGATCAAGATGGTGTTTTGTGGTACTGAAAATCAGATTGTTGACATATTTACTAAGGTACTTGGTAGGGAATAGTTTGAAAGAACGGGACAAAGCTGAAGTTAATTAGACCAAGTTAAATGCATGATGCCACTCTTAATCCTCCAAATATGGCTATGATTTGATAAGTAGGTATCCTTGTTAGATGATGTATCCATGTCTAATTTAGTCTTATATCTTCCGCAGACATATACATATGGCAAGAAGGAGAAGATAAGGAGGAGGTGAGCCAGCACAAAGTGCATTATGTTAAGAAAGGTCTATAGATTTTACCAGGCTCTTGATGTACTCTTTTTGTTGAAAGATGAATAAAAATGCTCCTTTAATTGAAAAACTAATTGCAACCATTGAGATTTTTGAAGAATTCAAACAATATAATAGCCCACTAATGCATTTTGGAATGCATAATTTCTCCCAAGCAACAAGTGATTTCCTTATTGTACTAATAGACTCAAACCATATATAAGTATAACTTCTGCAATATGTTTTCAGTATCTTCATTACCTTATCATGTATCATAAACAATTGAGCCCAATATTTTTGAATACCAAATAGTTCTGATTGTACCTGTTGAACCCTCTAGCATAGAACAATCTCTTAGCTAATTTCCTTTGATTTGGTTTGGTTTAAATTTGAACTTTTTAAAGGTAAAATCAAATGAAATCAAATCAATTATGATTGGAGGTTTTCCTTCGATACCAAATCAAATAAAATCATAAATATTTTGAAGGCTTTGTTTAAGGAGTATCTACAAAAATATTCAAGAGAATGTCAATCATCTTCCTCTAAACCTGCTTCATCTCAAGACACATTTGATTCTTATAGTTTTGATTCTCAAAGTGTAAGAAAAATACTTTGTGAAATGAACTTTACTTGTACAAACAAAGGAAAGATTATGGAAGTGGGGGTGCTACGAGTAAGTCAAAGATAGATAGATACATTGCTGAAGATCAGGAGACTGATCATCCTAAATTTAATCTCTTAGAATGGTGGTTATTTAATGCTCTCATATTTTCTATTCTTTTAGAATTAGCTCGTGATGTCTTGGCTATTCTAATTTCAAGTGTGGCATTAAAATGTACTTATAGAATTGATGGTTGTATACTTGATCGATTTATAAGTTCTTTGAATTCTAGATGTGTTTAATCTTTTGTTTGTTCTTAAGATTGGCTTAGAAAAGAGACTAAATCTATTTGCATGGAAGAAAGTTTGGAATATTTTGAGCAACTTTAAATTGACAAGTTTTTGTATGTTATAGTGTACAATTAATCTACTTTACTACTGGTTTATGTTGTATGACAAATTTGCTTAAATTATTTTTAAAAATGACAAATAAAGAAAGAGATCCTTGCATTATTGATGTTTGATTGCAATTTGCTATTTGTTACTAGTGGTCTAGTGGTGAGTTTCAATATTTTGTTTGTTTGGTGATATAAGATATTCTTTTATAAGTTTCTTCATTTATGTTTTATCTAGAAAGCTATTTTATAAATTTCTAACTTTTGGTTTAATCTTATTTTTTATTAGGTTCAAGTTCAAACATGCCTCCTAAAGCTCATTCATTAATTTAGGAATATTTTGAGGTGGTTGAAGACAATGATGAAGTCCACAAAGCAAAGGACTTGACAAGTCGTATGATACTCAATTGTCAATCAAAATGGGTTGAAACGGGTGGCTTATGGAAGTATTGTTAGAATTATTTATTTTATGTGAATTTAACATTAACTTTTTATTACATTAAATGTTATTAGTTGGTGGATAAGACATAGGCCATGTATTCATGTGGATGTCATATGGGCCTGTATCCATTTCATGTTATTGGTGTGGACTGGCAATAGTGTAGGCCTGTAGTAGACCTGTGAGCACATAATGGGGGGTGCACTAGGTTAAGGATTTTAAAACTATAAATATAAGGCTAGATCCCCTCTCCTAACTTTAACATAAGATGTTTTCTCATAAGCTGTCAGCCGTCATAAACAAAGAAGAGGAAGACTCAGCCTAGTTCATCTACGATTACGTGTTGCAATGGCGGACAAAGGTACGCACCTTTCCTCTTGCATATTTGTTACTTTATAGGTGTTCTTGGTTTATGTGAACCTGTAGTGTGTTTCTCTATAAATCTAACACTTGGTATCCGAGCTTTTCACATAGATCTTAAATCTTATTACTTAGTTCATGAGAAAAATAATTAGAAATAATGATCATGACGTACTCCGTCTTAAACTTAAATCTAAAACTATTCCCCTTTTCCTTTTGGCTGCTGACATTTTGATTGCTGCACACTACTTTATTCCATATTAAAAAAGAGGTGTATAGATAATTAAGAGTCGGCCGATGGACAAATCAATTGGATTTGAGAAAGTGGATGAAACCAAATCAATTGAATTTATTTTTTTTAAAATTGTGGCTTGGTTTTTGGGTTCTAGGGGTTATTGTGTAGGTAATGGAATAGTTATTTCCATTTGATGTGAAAATTAATGTATTGTTAGTTTAAATAAAATTGTTTGAAGCTGTAATTGCAAAACAAAAAAGAAAAAATTGATTGTCTTTCTTTGACAAAATTTTTCGTTGCTTTATACCTTGTCAAAAGTGTCTAAATATGTTTTAAAGTGTATTGGTAGTATTTGTAAATTAAAAATTATTTCAGAAGTTTTTCACTATCTTGAAAGGTGATATCGTGCTTTAAAAGACATGATGAGTAGATCTAACTTACGTGAGTTTGTCAGGGTGAAGGTATTAAAACATTCATGTACATTCTTAATCATGTCCCTTCCAAGTCTGTCCCTAAAACTCTTTTGAGTTGTGGGTCAATAGAAAATTCAGTTTAAATTATTTTTGAGTTTGGGATGTCCTGTGAAGGTAAAGATATATAAAACTGAATGTAGAACCTCGCTTGTGTTTTCATTGGTTATCAACTCATTCTAAAGGATACAGGTTTTACTGTCCTACAAAGGGAACCAGAATAGTTGGATCTTAAAATACAAAATTTCTTATATGTGGGACTATCCTAAACTCTGTGGGTATAAATTTATCGATTAAACAAGTATTTAAGATATTTAATTTCATACATGAGATGAGTTTTGAAATTGTTAAGAGCATGCATGGAAAGACCCATTTTGTGATGAAATCTTATATAAACTATGAGGTTGTTTTCCCTAAACTTGAATTGTTTTCATGTGTATATATGTTATTAGTTTGAAAAGTTATATGAGAGCATGATTTGCATGATTTCCTCTTTTGTTATGAAATCCATTGTCCTAACAATGTTATGGATTATTATTGTTTTATGAATGAATGAGAGGGTTTTTTTCTTGATTTAAAAATGCTCATATTTCCTAATAAAGATTCATATTTCCTAATAAAGAATTTGCATGTGATTGAGGAAAGAGATGACCACCATATGATAAAGTATTGAAAAAGGGAGTAGTTTGCATATGTTTTCATATGTTTTGAAACAAGAACTCCCTCATGCGATGTTTAAATATTTTGGGTGGTCATCAACATGTTTTTGACTAACAAGGGTTATGGCTATGATGTGGTATGAAATGAATGACTTAAATTTGGGACTATTGCATGAAACTAAGCATTCATTAAACAGAATATTTAATATGAAAGATCTATGAGAGGCATCATCTGTTCTGGGCATTGAAATTCAATGAGATAGATCTCGTAATTTATTGGGGCTTTAACAAAAGGCCTATATTGATTGTATTTTAAAAAGATTTAAGATAGAAAATTGTAGGCCCTGTGGTGAAAGGTGATAAGTTAACCTTAGACTTGTGTCCCAAAAATGATCTTGAGAAAGATTTTATGAACGATGTGTCTTATCCAAGTATTTTTTTCACTGTATTTCTTGTTTATAGAGTGTTAATTTTTTTATTTTTTATATTGGTTTAAGTAAAGTTGGCTAAACTAAAGCCTTCTTAAGAATGTGTTCTGGTGGCTATGTTATTAAAGATTCATTCATTTAGTTAGTTCCATATGCTTAGATTAAATAATATAAAATATTTTTTATTTTATGAAATTTAAAAAATTTAAGCTATTGTTTATAAAAAATGTCGAATTGTTATTTATTGATTGATTGATTCTAATTGACTTTGGTTTCAGTTGTATTGTAATTTAATCAGATTTATAATATTTTTAATTATATGGTTACTTACTGTGTCACATGAGAAAATTAAGCAATGACATATTGAATCCTTGAGATTAAATTTATTTTATAAGTAAATAGTGTACACCAAAGTGACCTATTTGCTTTGCTTTATGAGACTTGATTAATCAATTTTGAGGGGATATCACTAAGTTAGAACATACAATGATCTGCCCAAAGGAGATTTATTGTGTGTTTTAAATTAGTACTGTGATGAGCTCCATTATGTTAAAATATTTTGATTTTAGTAAATTTATCTACCCAAAGGGATAGGTTTCTAATATTAAAAATATTTTCTTGCCCTGCCTAAAGGGGGCTACTTGCTGATGCTGCGGGACTCATCATTGTGATAAAATTATTATTCTTATGTCTTGCTATTTTGATAAATTCATTCATGTTATGTTGTGAAAAGCTGTTATTTATTTGAACAATAACAATGATGAAGTTTTGGTTCTGTCGGGCTCTATAACTTTAAGCAATGGAAAGAAGATTTTGAATTTGCTTTGGGCATGACTGACATAGATCAAGCCTTGAGTGAGGATGATCCTCCAGCTCTCATTGATTCTAGTACAGCTGCTGAAAAAGAATTTTATGCTAAGTGAAAAGTATCTAATAGGCTATGCATCCTTACCTTTAGGAGGTTGATTGCTGAGCACCTCAAAAATGGCTTGCTTGAAACTACCAATTCCAAAAGGTTTCTTACCCAAGTGAAAGTATATTGTATTCAATAAGGCTGACACTGGAGATATAATGAATAAACTTATAGGGATGAGGTATGACTTTAATGGGGGTGTTATAGATTACATACTTAAGACGGTCCATATTCAGTCGAAACTGAAAACTCTTGAAATAACTCTTCCTAATACTTACATTATTCACTTTCTCTTAACTTTTTGCTTGTTGAGTTTAGCTAAATGAAAATTGCCTATAATAATCAGGATGAATCTTGGTCAATCAATGATCTCATCTTCAAATGTGTTATTGAAGAAGAAAAATTAAAAGGGCGAAGAGTGGGGTTGCCATGTTAGCTTCTTGTGATTTCAATGTAAGATCTAACAAGGGATATATGAAGTTTAAAAAATCTAATAATCATACTTTAAAGAAGGATCGGGACAACAAAAGGCGTGATAAAGACCAGACTGATTATCCTGGGACCAATAACATGATTTTTAAGAAAAATAATAATTGCTTCTTTTGTAAGAAACCTGGTCACATGCAGAGAAATTGCACCAAATTTTATTATTGAATAAAAAAGGAGTCAAAAGAAGGAAATCATCTAGCTCTTGTTTGTTTTGAGATACACTTTGTAGATGTCCCCATTAATTCTTGGTGGTTTAATAGTGGAGCTACTACTCAAGTTTCCATTTCTTTGTAGGGGTTCAAAACAAAAGGAAGCCAAAAAAATGGAGTCAAGAGTTAGAGTCGCCATAGATGTCCAAGTTAAAGTAGAGTTCATAGGAACTATAGTTTTAGACTTAAAAACGGGTTATAAGCTTCTTCTTGAAAACACTCTTTATGTACCATCTCTTAGGAAGAATTTGATTTCTATTCCAGTTTTAGACAAATTTGGTTATGGTTTTATCTTAATGAAAAAAAATAATTTTCTTTTGAACTCCCGAGTTATTGGTCATGAAATTTTATTTGATGGGTTATTTAAAATTTTCTTGACTTCTGATTTTGAATACAACTCTTTTAATTCTGAAATTATTGGGTTTAAATGATCATTTTTAAATGAAAAACTGGGCATGTTGTGGCATAGACGTTAAGACCATGTCTCTAAAGATAGAGTTGATAGATCAGTTGAGTCTAATATTTTTCCTTCTCTTTGATTTTGGAGTCATAGGAACATGTATTGATTGCATTAGAGGAAAATTGACTTAAAAAAATGTTTCTCGTATTTCTGATTTGTTGGAAATCATTCACATAGACATAAGTGGTTTGTATTCTACTAAATTATTTTATCATCTCCATTGATGAGTTTCCTCGATATGGTTATGTTTTTCTTATTAAAGAAAAATCAAAGTCCCTTGAAATGTTTAAAGTATTTAAAACTGAAGTAGATAAACAACTGAAAAAAATCATTAAGATAGTGAGGTCTAATCATAGGGTTGAGTACTATGGTAGATACATTGAGATTGGGCAACGGATGGGACTCTTTGCCAAATATCTACAAGATTGTGGCATCTAAGAATTCTTTTAGGATCATTATGGCATTAGTAGCCCATTTTGATCTTAAGCTACATCAGATAGATGTAAAGACAATCTTTTTGAATGGTGATCTTAATGAAGAGGTTTACATGCAACAACCCCAAAGTTTTGTTGGTAAAGATAGTGACCGTCTTGTGTGTAAGTTGAAGAAATCTATCTATGGCTTGAAGCAAGTTCCTCGAAAGTGGTACTTGAAGTTCAAGGAAATTATCACACCTATGGGGTTTGTGGAGAACAAGATTGATCATTGCATCTATCTCAAGATCAGTGGGAGTAAGTTCATCATTCACACTTTAATATTATTTTATTATATTAAGGCTTTTTGCCTTACGTGTTAGCTATGTCTCATATTGATAAGATCATATTGTTATTTTATTAGATCTTTCTTTTGGAGACATATATGGTATATCATTCTACTTTGTGGATTTTTCTGGTTGTTGCACCATGTAATATGTTGCACATATTGAACTTTGAAAATCAAGATTTTCTGGTGTAGCACATGCTATTTTAGTTCTCACACATGTTGTAACAGAAAATCGCAGTGACGATTTTTCTATGGTACGCATATTGATTTTAAGCGTACATATTGATATGAAAAATTATTTGAAGGACTAACAATGAAATAGCCTCGATTAGGAGTCCATGTTGGTTATTTGTTGCTACACTACCACATCATTTGGTGTATGTCTACAAAACTTCAATGTTTGTAATTGTGGACCGGTCTTGTATCGTTGGTTGATGCAAGTACTACTGCAGTTCAACAATGATATTTTGCTTGACTGAACTATGTTGGAGATGGCGTTCCACCACTAAATGTTTATGGTCACTATGTATTTAGCCCGAGAGTCATTTTCATAAAAATAAGTTTTTCAAAACTTTTCTTTAAAAGTTAACATTGTCCAAGTGGGAGAAGGTTAGAATTATTCATTTTATGGACTTAACATTAACTTTTTATTACGTTAAAGTAAAACGGATTGATGTTATTAGTTGGTGGACAAGACATATGCCGTGTATTCATACGGATTCCATATGGGCCTGTATCCATTTCATGTTATTGGTGTGGGCTGACAATAGTGTAGGCCTGTAGTAGATCTGTGAGCCCATAATGGGGGTGCACTAGGTTAAGACTTTTGAGCCTATAAATATAAGGCTAGGTCCCCCTCTCCTGACTTTAACATAAGACATATTTCCATAAGCTGTCAGCCGTCATAATTAAAGGAGAGGAAGACTCAGCCTAGTTCGTCTTCGGTTACGTGTTGCAATGGTGAACAAAGGTACGCACCTTTCCTCTCGCATATTTGTCACTTTATAGGTGTTCTTGGTTTATGTGGTGTGTTTCTCTATAAATCTAACAAGTATGTTAAGAGATGTCTTGAGCGTCGTCTCGATCAAGAGAGGAAGATTCATATTTAAGCTTATGTTTTGAATTTAGTAACTGACTGTATTGATGGATTTAAGACCATTTATGACGATTGTATTCATGGATTTAAGACCATGTGTGACTGCTGTGTGTTTTATTTGAAGCTGAATTTTAAGATATTTGTATTGTTTTAAGTGGTCAATGGTGTTGCTGATTTGCTGTGTTGCTGCCAATCCTTAGTATGCAGCTACAATTTTTAATTTAGTATGACTGGTTGTTATGGTGTTGAATTTATTAGTATGGCTGCTGCTGCCTGCTACTATGTTTTTGGTTTTCCCCGGGTTGAAGACGCCACAGGAGCGGGTACCATTTCACTGTACCATTTCTTTTTAAAAAAAATTATACCATTTCTTTGTTAAAAAAAGTGTATCTAATTTGTGTAAATGTAATTGTGTCTATCTTATAAGAAATTGCGTACATGTTTTGATATTTTTGTTTCACTTGCACCGAAAGATTGATTTTAAAAACATTGAATAAAATTGAATCGAAGCTCAAAAAGTCGAATCAAATCGAATTAGTTTGGTGCTGTTCAGTGCTCATTTTTTTTAAAATCAGAAATCCAAGAATTGAACCAAACTTTGACAAAACCAATTTAAAGAACTGAACGCCCACACCTAATTAAATAAATAGCTAGCCTTCGTAGATATCCAAATTTCACTCTAACCCAAGATTTCTTTTATATGTGAGACTCGTGCCCACGTGCTATACACATAGTATGTGTACGCATACGAAAATTGTGTTTACAATTTCAGAATACGTGTACAATGTATCAATGCATATATTCTATAAGAGGTAAAACATAGCTAAGTTTTAGTAGCATTATAAATTATAATTACATATGAAGCATACTCAATTATATTAGATATTTTTCCTTAAAAATATAAGCTCAAAGAATATTCAAAGTAGGATTACTAGCCTGGTTAGGAGTTGGAGCCCGTGACAATTTTTGGTGTAGGTTGTACTCTCTAATAATAGGGTATCTATGTTTGGTCCTTGTTGATTTGCCATAATTTCTATAAGTAGGTTTGTATGTATTAAAAGCTATGAAGATCTACTTATGATGGAGGACGCAGATTACGGTAGATGGTTAGTTGGAAGAGGTGCGTATATGCTAGTAGGTTGAAGTGTTTATTTTGATATTCGTGCTAATAGTCGTAGTGTTATGATTATAGTGTCATGTTCTAGGAATGTTGGTGATATTTGTTGTTTCTGATAAATTGACACTAGTATTATTTTGAATAGTCTTGTTTCTGTTAATGTGCTATTTTATTACTACCTAATGTTCCTAGTTTGTATATTATATCTTTGTTCTATATTATTTTTATCTTGAGTCGAGGGTCTATCATAAACAACCTCTTTACCTTATTTGTGAGGTGGTAGTACGAACAATGTATATCTACCCTCCCAAATCTCATTTTTAAAAAATATAGTGAGTATGTTATTGTAAGATCTACTTATGGCTAGTTAATAAAGATATTTTAAAGTCTTAACTATCATTATTTACTTAAAAACTAGTTTTATCATCCATGGCACGTCTTATTCAACTAGTTGGAGGATTACGGATGGTTTTAGGAGAGTTATAGGAATAGATTGAAGAAGTATAGGGAAGAGATATTAGACATAATATGATGTAGTTTTAACTTATCGAAGACATGACTCTAGATAGGACACTGTGGAGGACACTAATTAGGTTGAATGTTAATAGGAGGCATTAGCATTGTCTTGTTATCTGTCTACACCGATATTTATAGTAGTGCTCTCTCGATTCCATTCATAAGATTATACTTTTTATTGTAATTGGAATGTTAATAGGAGGCATTAGCATTGTCTTGTTATCTGTCTACACTGATATTTGTAGTAGTGCTCTCCCGATTCCATTTCGTAAGATTATACTTTTTGTTTTAATTGGAGGATTGATATCAGCTTTTGTAAAAAAGAAGATTTTTTCTTTTAAAATATCAAATATTTTGAAACAAATGAATTTATAAAATCAATTACAATATTTTTGGACCGGAAGTGGTATAATTAATGAACATGATGTAATTTATGGATTTCACGAAAATTGAAATTAATCCAGCTTCTACATAATAAACTTGTTAAATAATGTTTTTGCTATAGTCCAATTAAAATTAATTCATTATTTTGTGGGGGCATATTTAGCATCTAATCAGATGGTTGTGGCATATATAATAATTGATTGTCTTTTCCTTTTTAATGAGAGGGAAAAATAGGTTGGAGGGTTAGTTGGAGATTTTTGGGAGATATTTTTTTAATTTATAATTAATTAAAGGGAGAGATATTTAAAAGAACCACGACTACTTCATTAACTTGCTAAAGCTAGTAGTACATTGAAAGTGATTTAGTTGAAATTGATTGCCTGAAAATATTGGTTTCAAGATGACGCCACTAATTTGTCATTTTATACTTTTCTATTGCACGGAATTTAAAGTTTTATGAGTTCCGATTGCACATTTCTGTTAATTCTACAGTAAATAATTTACACACTATCGAATATTTATAGATATTTAATAATTTTTTTTTTAAAGTTTACATATATAGAGTCTAAATAAAATTTAATAAGTTTACGTAAATTTAAATCGAACTTTTAGATCTGCCGCCATGCAGTTTTCTGTGTCTTTTTTCTTTTTCCTGTTTTGTTAGTTTGATTGTTAACAAGTATTTACTTAAATTTTTAACTTTTAATCAATTTAACAAGTTCTAACATTAGAATAACTTATTAGTCATTACATTTATATCAACATTTTGCCCGGGATCTCAAAAATCGGGAAAATAATCATGAGAAGTTTCTAAAATGTATTAATGTGTTTGTTTAACTACATTTTGAAATATGTATTGTGACTATATATCCCTAACATTTTAAATAAATAAATTAAAAGAATATTTAAGTAAACCTTTTCTTACAATTTGAAGGATCATTTATCTATAAATGTTTTATATGCTTTCGTAATTTGACACGTTAAATTGAAACTAGAGTCCAAAATTGAAACTATATAGAGCTCTTGTATTCAGTTGTACTTAATTAATATTACTAAGCAACTAAATTCAGACAGTTTTTGATACATTTATAATAAGAATAATATTTTTGTTTGTACTAATAAATACCTAACAAATAATGAATCAATTAAAATTAGCTAGTACGTAGATAAAGGTGTGTTTTTATGATAAAAATAAGACTAGGATTGTGCTTTCCTCAACTATTGGAGGAATTAATAATTTGCTTCCTGCAATTTTGATGAATTAATTTCTTATGATCATGACTTCTCCATTGTAGTTAGTATCTCATAATTAAGATCAGTAATTTTCTAGAATTATTATTCCAAATTGATTCTAGGTAGCAATTCAAGTAACAAAGAGACTGCGTTACTCATACTTTCACTTTATATTTTTACAATTAACTTCTTAATTACTCGAAAGTGACGTTGTTCGCTAAAAAGATAACCTAATTTTGTAATCTTTATTTACTTATTTGGTTAATTCCAATATCGAGTGTGCACTAAATGGGAGTTAGAAGTTTTTATATAACGTCCTAAGCTAATTACCCGAAGTGAAGCAATATTGAATCAGTACATATTATAAGGACTAAAATCAGAATTTACTAATAATTTGTGAACCAATAATACTAGGTAGTTAAGGTTAGAGTTATTAGTCTTTGTTGAGTTCATCGTCAGTTCGAGTAAATTGATGAGCTGTTTTGTATGATGTTTGGATAGCTAAAGGTCAGAGTTTTTAGTTTTTGTTGAGTTTGTAGTATGAGTAGGGGTGTACATAGGTTGGGTTGGTTCGATTTTTTATTAAAATATAACCATACCAATAATGTCGGTTTTCTAAATCTATAAACCAAATCAAACCAATATACAATCGATTTTTTTATTTCGGTTTTAGTTGAGTTTTTTCGATTTTTTTGATTTTTCGATTTTCTCGATTTTTTTACAATTATAATGTGATTGAAAAAAAAAATTAAATTTTTTTAATAAAAAAAAAAAAAAAAAAAAAAAAAAAAACAATGGTCATAGAGTAGTTCCAATAAAAATTAAGTTGACAAATTACTAAGACGTCTAAACTACTATCTCTCAAAGTAATATTATGTGGATACCCAAGTAGTTCAATTTCTAAGTCACCGGTCACAGTAGCTTGTTTGAAAGTTTCCTTCACATAAAATGTGAGCATACAAAAAACGAAGAATTAGAGACAACTTATTAAAAATGTAACTCTATAAAGTAATTAATTATAACATAATTTCATAAAAAAAAAAAAAAAAAAGAAAGAAGAGAAACAAACCTAAATCACAACTTGACGAATGAGAAAAGTAAGATGAAATAAGATGAGGAAATAATGAGAACTCTCTGAAAACTTGGAAAGTAAAATGTAAAAAGTGTAACAATTAAATTGTTTTAGATTTTTATATTTATATTGGGCTTTGTATTAATTTGTTATTAATGGAAAAATACTATAATTAAATGCCCAAGAATATATATTTATTTTTTGAATATAAAATAATAATAAAAGTAATTAGAAAGTAGATTATAAGTAGTATTTTTTTATGTATAAAAAATTAAAATTATATATATTAGTTTGGTTCGGTTTGAATTCGGTTTGATTTTATTTTTGCTAATACCAAATCAAACCAAGAATGATCGGTTTTTTTTTGTCAACACCAAACCAATCAAACCAAACCATAAGTCGATTTTTTTCCTCGGTTTGGTTTAATTCATCGGTTCGATTTGACTTAACGGTTCGATTTGTACACCGCAAGTATGGGTATTATTGAGTTGCTACTATAAACTGCAGTTTGATTATGAGTTTGAGAGGCTTGTAAAAGAAGGAATTTTATCTTCTTGCAGATTTGTTGTTAGAATAATTAAAGTTAACAGTTGAATTGAGGTATACTTGGATTCGCCCTCAGATTACAGAATTGTAATCAGAAACCGTTATTTGAAGTAAGTAAAAATTGTGATTTTTTATTCCCTTGAGTAAAAAAGTTTTTCCACGATATTGTTCTCTACTGTTCTATTCTGGTTTCCGCACTTTGATTCACTAACTGAACCTGGTTTTTACTCCCTTTTTTTCTTGGGTCATGGTGGGGGGTGGCCAGGATAGTCTGTATTAATGTAGTAGTCAAAGTAGCTGCAACTCTCTATTTGCCTATAGATTTAAAGTCAAATTTGTTTAATCATTTGTACCAACATAAAATTACATTATTTGATTAGCTTACTATTTCCATATTGTACATTTAAATAAGTAGTTGATATATTCGTTGGCCTTATTTAATTTGATCACATGGAAGCTGTCTTCGCCACTAGGCCTTAAGTACATCCGAACTACCCTTCCTCCCCCCAACATTAATAAAAAAACATACATTTTCTTTGTTTTTTGGAAATAATAAAAAGCCTACATATTTCAGCTATTTTTTGTTGTTGCTAAATGTGTTCAAACAAACATGTATGACCAACCACCACAAAGCAAGAAATAAGCAATTTTTCATCCTCTATCAACCATGAAATGAAAGAAAATATTGAACAACTAAAACTTTAAAAAAAGGATTTTTTGTGCAACATTGAAGAGAGTGTGTGTGGGTTGGGTTGGGGGAGGTGGGAATGGAAGGGGGTGGGGGTGGGGGGAATGCATGTACATCTATCTTCGGTCTTAAATATTAATCGTTATGACAAATTAAATTTATTTTAAAATATTTAAGATTTTTCTTTTACAAAAATAAGATTTCATTAATTAGTTTACCGTTGCTTAAAGATATGTTGGGTTAAACAACTCAAAGATATTCTTTAATATATTATATTGTGAAATTATCTACTTTAAATCATATTCAGGCGGTTTTTTCAAAAAGATTCACGTTACTAAGAGTATCAACGATACCTTATGAGTGTGTTTGATAAGAAGGAAAATGTTTTAAATTTTCTCTTATTTGATCGGGCAAAATTTTTTAAATAATTTTCTCAAACAAAACAAGTTCCTTGAAAAACTGAGAAAAATAAATTTTTTTTTAGTAAAGGAAGACCTTTTATTCTCCCTATCTTTCAATACACTCATGCTGACCTCAACTCCCCTTAGTCCCACCTTCATCAACCCCACACTCCTACCCTCTACCCCACCTTTATCGTATTTGTCTAGATTTTAAATAAATATTTTCGAGATAAGAGCTTTTGCTTTATTATTAAACATCAGAAAATAAATTAAAAAATCACTTATTTTTCAAGAAGATAAAAATATTTTCGTTGTACCAAACACGCCCTATATGTATCTTTTTTTTTTCTTTTCAATTACTAATATGAGATTTTGTTCGCGTACCTAATTAACAATCTCCTCTTTGAATTACGTCCCAGACAACTCCACCTCGTGAGCTTATATGCAGATTAAATGTATGCCACCTACTATGACCACCAATGGTGGCGACTTCTTTTGTGTATGCATCTTCAAAGCTATGTAAAGGTCCATAGATAGGTAAAGGTGATAAATAAATTAACTTCATATTATCACTCTGTCATCTTCATACTCGTTCCACCAAAAATTATTTACTCTATAACCAATTGTTGGTTTGCAACGATCTAAAGATACTTTTAATGTAGTGTGATGTTGTTTGCCTTGAACCAAACTTGCACGATTTTTTCTCAAGAAACCTAACACCATTGAGAATATTAACTATACCTTATGTATAGTTTTCTTGAGTGTATAAGATCAATCATACTTACATGGATATATAGCATGGAGTATAAAATGTCAAAAGTTTTTAGTAATATGATTAGAAATAAATACATTACTACCTAAAGAGACTTCAACTGTCCAATTGAATACCTCAAACTACCACTATAATCTTTGCTCTTGCTTAATGTTTTTTTTAATTATATTTTTTTTGCTCTTGCTTAATTGGTCCTTTTTGTGGTCCATTTTTTCCTTTCCAACTGTGTGCCAACTTGGTCCATTTAATTCAGCCTCATATTCACACTCTTTGCATGTTATATATGCTTGTCTAATTGCTTACTAGCAAGTCACACAAACTAATTATATCCATCTCCATAAAAACACTTAGAATTTGTAGGTGTTTTGTGTGAAAAAATGGCTACAACTAGCTCTAGTCTTTCCATTATTTTCGGTCTTTTCTTGATTTTGGGAGTGGCTGTTTCCCAAAGTGAAGCTAGGGCATTTTTTGTGTTTGGTGATTCACTTGTTGATAGTGGAAATAATAATTATTTGGCTACTACTGCAAGGGCAGATTCTCCTCCTTATGGCATTGATTATCCAACTAGAAGAGCTACTGGTCGTTTCTCCAATGGCTACAATATTCCTGACCTGATCAGCTGAGTTTTTAAATTTATTTTTTATTAATATTTTTTAAATAACATTGATGCTTCCATCAAGGTAGGTTGCCTACATTACACCCTCTCATAGAGTAGCGGTTCTTTCCTGGACCCTGTGTGAACATAAGATGCTATGTACTCAGTATTATGCAGGGCGGATCTACAATCATGATATCTGGTTCATTTGAGCGTAGTACTTTTGACGTGGTGTATATATTTATCTGTAATACTTCACTAAATATATAACAAATAGTAGATATGAACCCGTAACTTTAAAAAAATAATATATGTTAGTGCTAGAGTTTGGTATTAAGGTGCTATGGAGCAACTATAAAATTGTCACTATATAACCTATAAGTCACAAGTTTGAGTCGTGCAATCAGTCACTAATGCTTGCTCCAGGCTATAGACGACCTACATCACACTATCTTATATGATGCGGCCTTTTGAGACACTACATGAGTTTGGAATGTTTGGTGCATAAAACTGTTTTATCCAACTAGCACCTAATTGCATGTGTTTTGCCTCATTAATAAAGGATCTAATTTATAAACACTAACGTTATAATTTTAAGTTATTATAAAAGATGACCTGTCTTATTTTTTGGATTACTTATCCTACTTTTTAAGTTGGCTTACGTATAATTTTCTTTTGGAGCTTAGCTTCTATTTACTGATAATGTAAAAGATTTTCTCACTATAAGATTAATCTAAAAATACTAGCAGTAACTGTCCACATAAAAGTAGGACTAAGTTAACCTGAAAATAAGACAAATTGCTTCTTATTATATGTTTTAAGTACTTATTTATAGCATTTAATTCTTTTCACTAGAAATGTATATAAGGTAAATCCTTCTTTCAAGTGACCTGGTAGCGTAAAAGTTCCCTTTTACGCTGTCAACGTACGTAATTTAAGCCGTGAAAAGATTTACTTTATATACACTAATTGTAATTTTATTTTATTTTTTTCAATTTTACCCTATTGTACAAAAGGCTTGCATTTATAACATTTACAAAATTAGCTTGACATGAGTGTTTTTTCTTTTACACGGTAGACATACAGTTTAATCAACTTTGATTATTTTATATTTTCAGGTCAGCAAATTGGCTCTTCAGAATCACCACTGCCTTACTTGAGTCCAGAGCTTACTGGACAAAGGCTTCTTGTTGGTGCTAACTTTGCATCAGCTGGAATTGGAATTCTAAATGACACTGGCATCCAATTTGTACATACAAAACCACTAGTCTAGACTCAAATTATTTCTACATATAACATGTTAAATTCACTTTTTAAATTTGTTTGTTTAATGTGAAGGTGAACATAATTCGAATCGGGCAGCAGTTGGATTACTTCAGACAATATCAGAGAAGAGTGAGTGGGCTAATTGGAGAAGCAAGTACTCAGAGACTTGTAAATCAAGCTCTTGTTCTTATGACTCTTGGAGGCAATGACTTTGTCAACAACTACTATCTCGTGCCCAATTCTGCACGATCGCGCCAATATTCTATCCAAGATTATGTCCCTTATCTGATATCAGAATACCGTAAAATTTTGATTGTAAGTGTCCCCAAACATACATGTAACATGTTTCTTAGTACTAGTTTGGGTAAAGTTTGGGATAATTTCAGAGGTTTCCCTTTTGGTTTAACTTCATAACATTAACCTGTTGTACCTATCACGGCCTCCATTCAATATAACATTTATACCAACATAATTTTTCACCAACATAATTGGTTGTCAACTGAATTTGCTAGCTGTTATTAAAATGACATGACAGTACAAAGATTGAGATATCATTTATGTAGTTGGAGTAACTGAGTGTCTATTTTGGGAGCATAATATTGAATGCACATGTCATTGATGTTAGGTAGTCTTATACAGGTAAATAAATACCTACCCCCTACCCCACCCACAATATCCCCTTTTCATTTGTTTTGTTGGTTCGTAGAAAATATAGCTAGAGAACTTCTAGTGTTAGAGAAACTAATCCGTTGTCTTTCTGATGTTATTGCAGAATCTGTATAATCTGGGAGCTCGTCGAGTCATTGTGACTGGTACTGGACCTTTAGGTTGCGTCCCAGCAGAACTTGCCCAACGTAGCAGGAACGGGGAATGTGCAGCCGACTTGCAACAAGCTGCAGCCTTGTTCAACCCACAACTTACACAAATGTTGCAGGGGCTTAACAGTGAACTGGGCGGCAATGTTTTCATTGCTGCAAATACAAGACAAATGGCCATAAGTTTCATCACTGATCCACAAAGATATGGTAAGCAGTTTAATTTCGTAAAATCAATCTATGCTTTGAGTTTAAATGTGACATGTCCTGTCATAAAATGACCTTTTCTTACTCTCCAAGCAACCTACTCTTGTTGTTATAATAGACCTTTATTATGTTCTTGGCAGGATTTATAACATCAAAGGTTGCATGTTGTGGGCAAGGGCCATACAATGGTCTTGGCCTATGTACACCACTGTCTAACTTGTGCCCGAATAGAGATGTTTACGCATTTTGGGATCCGTTCCACCCATCTGAGAAGGCAAATAAGATAATTGCGCAACAAATCTTGACCGGCTCGTCACAGTACATGACACCAATGAATCTCAGTACAATTCTGGCTATGGATTCACAGACATAACATACATATCTGGATCAGAATAATATGTTCATTGTACCCTCTTTTTGTTTGTTACTAATATTTTTGGCTATAAATAAGTTGTCTGCAGCACTTCATAATGTGCTCTTTTAAAATTTTCAAAAGTTTGGCTGTGTGCTATGTAATTCACAAAATTCAGTAATCTAATTTGTAGGTGAAGTGTGATTTTATTGAAATGTAAACCAAGTGTTCTCTTTTTTATCTCAAGTGAAACAGTTTCATCACTCATGGAATATAATTCTGGTGAATGTTATATATTACTTCATCCATTCATTTTTACTTTTTCAATATACTAAAAATAGTTGTCCAACTTTGATTATTTAGTCCGAAAAAATAAGAGATAATTTACAATATTATATCCATTTTATCATTGCTATTAAATACTATTCAATTTCCAACATTTAAATGA
Source organism: Capsicum annuum (assembly GCF_002878395.1). Taxonomy (NCBI): domain Eukaryota; kingdom Viridiplantae; phylum Streptophyta; class Magnoliopsida; order Solanales; family Solanaceae; genus Capsicum; species Capsicum annuum. Next base: position 26,908,191 of record NC_061122.1, read on the forward strand.
CTTTTACTTCCTCCATTCATTTTCACTTGTCACAATTATTTTACAACACTATCCTTATTAACTGATATTTAATATTAGGTATTGGAAAATGACTTGAGTAACTAATTAATGTTAGCTTTAAATCTTGAAAAAAAAAATTATCTTTTTTTGATATATTAAATGCAATTAGTAAAAGTGAAAATCTATTTTTGAAAATAATAAAGAGGTAAAAGTGAACAGAGGGAGTAATTAATAAGAGTTGTGAACTACCCTTTTACTCCCTCCGTCTTAAATTACCCGTCTCAAATTGAGATGACACATTTATTAAGAAAAATAATTAATAACATACCTAGTTTACCATAGTACCCCTATCAAATGATGTTTACATTTTAATTTGAAGAAAAAGTAATTAATGCAAAAGGTAAAACATAGAAAAAATTTTTTGTCTTGTCTTGATTAATGAAAAAAGACAAATAAAATAAAAAATCAAATTAGGAAATTTGGGATGGAAGGAGTATTTATAATTGAGAGAAGTATCAGTTATCTCCTGAAGTTGTCTCGTTTTATTCATGGTACACCTGAACTTTGAGTCGTCTTAAGTACCTTCCCGAACTTGTTGTTTTAGTACGTCTACACAAGTTGTCAAAATAGTGACTCCATTTTCTTCACTTTATGTCTATCAATTATCATGCAATTTAATTTTAATATTAAAATGCACCAACACGTCGCGTGATCCTTTTTGGCCCAGGGACCACAACGAGCAAAACACACGCGTACACGTGGAAAAAGCTACTTATGTGTCTGTCCATGTGGATAAATACCATTCACTTCCCTCATATTTATCCTATATCAAAAAATAACCTACTTCTACCCTTAATTATTTGATTTCACTCTAAAAAAATTGTATTTTTGAGTTTCCTTTGCTCCAAAATAGTGAAAGGTTGAATTTTTGTTGATCAAGTAAGTTATTATCTAAGAAAATTATGTTTTTTTTGTGTTAAAAATATGGAATTTTTTTTCGATTAGTATTTCATAATAATTTTCGATTGATGTTTCGATTAGGATTTTGAGGAGACTCACATGCACAAATACGATTCCTATTATAATTAATGAAGTAAGAAATCGCAAGTTAAGTTAGGGATGTACAAAAATCGAACTGATAAAAATGTTATTGATTTATCGTTATTGGGTTAATGATTTTTTTAAAAAAAATTATTGGGTTATTTTAATTTTTTTAATTGGGTTATTGTGTAAACCAATAATCCAATAAGATTATACTAAATTATTATTTTACACCCCATATATATAAATATATAATTAGGATTTTAGTTGCAACTAAGATTCAGTTTCTTTTCATGTTCGTTACTGTTTTTTTTTATTTTCTAAGTATTTTGTTATCAGTTAAATCGAAAATCAAATAGTTAAGTACAAAAAATCGATAAATCAAAAATCGATAAAAAAATATCTTATTGGTCTGGTTATTGATTTAGCGTATTTAAAAATAAAAAATCGATAAGCTGAACCAATAATATAAAAATCGAACCGAACCGATTGATGTACACCCCAAATTTAAGTAGGTAAAATAGAAGTAATTGAAATAATTTTTTTTTTACACATTTTGAAAGTGATGGAGGAAGAGGGATAATAAATAGAAAGAGAAGAGAGAGGAGGAAGTTCTTGAAAAAATTAAAGAAAAATGGGATTTTTTTGTTTTTTATTGCTGATTTGGTAGAAAATTAACTCCATGTGCGTGATGGAGTTTGAAATCACATATTTTGCCATGTAGGCTAAAAAGGTCATGCGACGTACTAAAACAACAAATTCAGAAGGGTACTTAAGATGACTTAAAGTTCAGATATACCATAAATAAAACGTGACAATTTTAGATAGTAATTGATACTTCTCTCTTTATAATTTTTTTTAGAGACATGTCAAATCAACATACTAGGAAAGACACAGGAAGGGAGTACAATTATTGAAAGAGCAAGTATAGCCAACTATTAATAGTAACACCTTTCACTCTTTTAGACTTTAGCTCGACTTTGAGGACTGAAGGATCAATGCGTATGACATTAATTATTCAAGTTCAATTGTTTGTTGAACCACTTACCCGCCTTAAAGAATTCCAACTCATCACCCCATCTTCAACTTATTCACGGTTTTAAGATGTTTTTGACCACAGAAAAAATTATTTGAATTATCTACCTGTTCAAAACTTCAAATACAGTTGATATAGTACTTGTAAGTGTAATATGATCTTTAGAGGTGGAATTTGATCTTGTCGGGTTTATTGCTTTTCTAATTTCTAAAAGTGGTAAATAGGCGTCAATATCACTAAAGTATCTCTACAGATTCACACCTAAACCCGCATACTATTAAGCTCCCGTTTGATTATAGATTTTGGAATGAAATTTAAAATTTTAGGATTGAGTTTTTTAAATTTAAAAATTGTGAATAGACATACATTTAACTTGGCAAATATTCAGTCCAAAAAATCAAAAAAAATTGGTTAGCGCAATTCAAAATATTTGTTCTTATCTTTTTGTCATAGTAGATGTTGCGAGAAAATAAAATGTACTACCATTGTACCATAGTCATGAGTTAGAGAGTATTTTCAAAGATACCACTTCTCGGAACAAATGTTAATAAAAATTACATTGCAGAACTTATATGCTAATGTAGACATCAAAATTTTGTGAGACATCACAAAACGAATTCAGATTCTATTAGAGTTTTTGGAGACTACTTTATCCTAAATTTAGTTTGGAGGCTTCTCTATCCAAACCCTAAATCATGCCTATTTAAGGGACAAATATTCCCTTAAAAAGGCATCCCGAATATTCCACAAATTCAGGAGATATTCATAAATCTCGAATATCTCTAGACAGTTTCATAAATTTATAGAATATCACAAAGGGATCAAAATACTCTCTTGTTGATAATCAAATACATTAAGAAGATTCACAAATCTTCCTTTCATGGAAATCAAACTCAAATATTTCTACATTCGAGAAATATGCCACTAACAGCTCTCGAGTTATAGAGAAAATTACTAGCAAATTCAAATAATTCTACGTTCGAGAAATACGCTACTGACAGTCCTCGAATTACGGAGAAAATAAAGAGAGTACCTATATTGTTTATCAATAAAAATTCTTGTTTCTTTATGATTTTATTTGTGATTGCAATTTATTTTTGTCACCATAAAATTTGTTGAAAATAAATTGGCACGCCAAGTGGGACCAAATCTCTCCTTCATCTCTTTTCTCATAAATCATATATGCAAATTTGCAGCCGCAAAACGTAAAGATGGAAGCTCTATGGGTACTTCAAGACTCGTCTTTGAGTTTCATCAAGTACACTCTGATAAGCCTTGAAGTAAGGGGTTTATGGACTCTACAAGAGTTCAATTTCTGTTAGAATTTGCTACTTTACCCTAAACCTAGCTTGGTGGCTACTCTACTCTACTCTAAACCCCAAATACGCCTACTTAGAGGAAAAATATTCCCTTAAAGAGGCATCTCCAATATAACATAAAATCATGGAATATTCATAAAGAGATCATCCTATTTTCAAGAAATACACTACTAACGACCCTTGAATTATGGAGAAAATTAAGAGAAAAGAATCAAGGAAAGAACAGATTTGTAGCCACATCATTATCAATAAAAAATCTTGTTTCTTCATGATTTTATTTGTGATTGCAATTTTTTCTGTCACCATAAAATTTATTGAAAATAAACTGGCACACCCAATGGGACCAAATAAGCCCTTCATCTCTTCTCTCATACATCATGTAACACCCCGCATTTTCGAGCTAGACTTTGAACCATCGTTCCTACGCCTGTAAACTCTAATCCCATGACTGATATTTGAATACTTGTGTAATGATCTTTATCTTACTGTGTCAAGTGCTTATGAAGTGAAAAATATTCATAGAAATCACTTAGAGAAAAGTTGAGCAAAGAGTCTTTGATTCAGTCAAATTTTGACATTCGATTCTACAAGGGTTGACTTTGAACATGTATAAATTTTTATATATGTGAAATTTTTTAGCTAAAGACCCATCAAATAATAGATTATTGAGTTAGCTTTCCAACTATACCAATTTCGCCTTAATTCGATACCCAAGCAAAAAGTTATGTCCATTTTCGTAAGAAGTAGTAAGGGTCCACGATATGGCCGTGGCACGCCGGTCTCTCCCCCGGAATAAGGGGCGCAACGCAAAGCTCTCTCCCCCAGAATAAGGGATGTGGCACGGAGCTTATTCCCTAACAGTTTCAGCTTCTTAAGGGTCAAAGGGTACTTTGGTTCTTTCCCCACAAGCCCAAACATCCAAGGCACGATTTATAACACTAAAAAGGGCATTATTTGCCCATATTCCTTAAAATTTCACACATAAAAACCCTCCCCTTTCTCAAGAATAATAATTCAAGCTTTTTCTCTCAAGAACACAAGGATTCAAGCTTCAATTGCAAGATTTCTTCAAGAATTCATCAATCAAGGTATGCGGGATGTTTATCCATGGATTCCTTTCACCCAAGGAGCCTAAAAACTCTCTTTTGATTTAAAATATGAGTTTATATATGTTTAATATAAAATAACTCCTTGAATCTCTTGTTAATTCAATTACAAGTTATTTTTACAAGTGTTTTCAAGTGGAATGAGTCATATTATTTTTTAAGTGTTGCAATTCCGATGTCATGATCAATTGATTTTAGGATTAATCCCCAAATTATGAATTTAGCCATGAAACCATGTCGTTTCCTCATGTTTAAGGCATTCCCACGTTTGAGTTTATGATTTCACATGTTTGATAAAATGCCCATATTTTGGGTCTTTGAACCATGATCACATATTATAGTAATTCAAGTTTGTTATCATATTTTATGATCATTCAATGCTTGTGGGTTATGAACACCCGATTCCTATATATTTTACATGATTTTAGATTCTCAAGTAATGATTCAGTTAAACCATGAATGTTATCATTTACTCAGTTGTTACGATCATGATGAGCAATATTAGTTGTTATATTCAGTTAAACTTAGTTCAGTTCAATACCAGTGTCAGTTCAGTTGAGAGTAAGATTTAGCACTGTGTGAATGCAGGGATGGAGGATCCCCCATCAGTTTAGGCAGTCATTAGTAGCAGTCCCTATATTCCAGAACTACGTGGCCAGCATAGGATACGAGAGGTCACCCATCAGTTCAGGCTTGACTTCTTCTCAGAGGTTACCCGTCAGTTTAGGTTTGATACCCTGGTCCTCCGAGACAACAAATTAGTGGATCCATACAACCAATGTTAGTACCCGTGGTAGGGTACTGACACCGTTCCAACTGGGGTTACAGGTTAGACCTCGATTAACTCAGATTAGGGCATGTCGGTTACATGATACCTCCCACAGTTTCAGTCCAGTTATTCATCCTAAGTACAATTCAGTTTTACATGATCAGTATTTAGATATCAGTTAACCAGTATACAGTTATCAGATAATCAGTATAGAGATACCAACTAATTAGTATTTAGATATCAGTAAACCAGTATCCAGATGTCAGTTACACAGTATTCAGTTATCAGTTATTCAGTATTCAGCTATTAGTTAGTTGATTTTCATATATTAGCTACTTAGTATACAGACATTAGTTATCCATTTACTAAATTCCAGTCGTTCAGTCACTCAGGCATCAATCATTCTGTTAATTAGATCCTCTTAGTACATGTTATGTTTGGTTTGTATGCGTATTCATTTATGCTCAGTAGATTTGTATATTTAGATCCTTGAGTTATGTTAGTTTCCACCACATAGTTTCAAACCCAGTATTCGAACATCATCCTCAATACAATTTTACAACATTTTTAGTTTTACATGAAATTTACACACAATATTCATATTTTACCGCTTCCCAGCTTCAATTCTACTTATTCTACAAAAGTAAAGCTTTAAAAAACTAAGTATAGTAATTCACCAGTTATCAGATCATATTTGTTACTCATTTTTAAGCTACTTTAGATTTTAGTTGATTTCTATCTCTGGTGAGTCTATTTGCACTTAGCATGCATGTTTTAAGATTTTATATCTATTTAGTTTTACTTATTGAATGCACCCCCACTTACTTAGTACATTTCAAAAGTACTGATCCATATATATGTCTATGTGCTATATTATCTCATAATGTAGGTACCAGTTGTAGCCTACACGACATAATCAGCCAGCAAGTGATGAGTTTTCTTGTTTTAGGGACTCTTATTCAGTAGTAGTTAATGTAATTTTCTTTGATTATTTATATGTATTGATTTGTGGTAATTGGAGGCATGTTACAGCTATCTATAATCAGTATAGTAGAGGCTTCATAGATAGTCAATCTGAGTCATGATATTGTAAATCAAGTTCTTTCTTCAGATGTATCATTTTGTAAACTTAGTCAATATTACATTCAAACATATTTTCTCATGATTATGCGTCCACTCAGCAAATTATGTTTTGTTATATACATATTAAATCAGCTGCTCAATAGTATGTCAGTTTATAGGTTAACTTGGGATCACTTGTAGTTCCAAGCACCGTGTTACGACTAGGGGTAATCTCAGATCGTGAAAAATTTGGTATCATAGCACAGAGTTCAAATATCCTAGGTTGTATATAAAGTCGTGTCTAGTAGATTCTTGCAGAACGGTATGGAGACATTTATAGTTTTCTTCGAGAGACTACAGGATATGTAAGAAAGGTTTTCCTTATTTTATGTCTCAGATCGTGTAGTAAAAATATTCTCTAAAGAACTTATGCAGATTCTTATATTAATCCATTCATGCCAACTCTGACTTACTCTTGAGGCAACAGAAATAACCAAGCTTAAATCCCATCAGAGTTTTAACAAACACGTCCCACAGACAGTTGTGGGATTGTATGTAGGCTTGAAAGTATCCCATCAGTGACTTTATGTTCCAAATTATAAAGGACTTCATTCATGTTCATAAAAATCGTGCACTAAGCCAAAGTCATATGTGCTTTCAGATCCCATCTCAGAATCATTTGATAGCATATGATCTAGAATTTGAAGCATGAACCCAAAAGTTTAGTCATAGTAAAGTGGGGATAAAGTTATCTATATTAGTAGATTATGTATTCATGGGGCTAGTTTTATGAAAGGTAAATTAGTAGGCTTGAAAAAATGTATGCAAGAATTTGAGTTTGTTGATTCAAAATTTAGTATGATGACGTTAGGTATGTTAGTGTAGTGAAAATTCTCATGGTTTAGGGAAAGATATAAGTTGAGAGATATGATATTGGTAGGCTATGATGGAAGTAGTATATTTCATTAAAGGCTTAGGAATATCTATGTTACGTGTTAGAATCTAAGTTTAAATCTTGGACGATTGATCTAATAGTAAGAAGAATTGAATTCTAGATGGTGTGAACTCATGGTATGGTGATACTCATGAAGGATTTAAGTTAGTAAGGGTTTAACTTATTATATGATGACTATAGGGGCTATAGAAAGTTATGAGTTGTATCTCAGAAGAAAGTATTAGCAGTGGGTTTTACACTTTTGGGTATAGTCATTCAGGGTGGATTATTCTTTGTGTGTATGATTATACCCAGACTCTAGAGTAAAGTGGTTGCAGTTTAGTTTAGAGTTATTTAAAAGGATCCCAGGACTTTGAATGATGGCTTAAAGCTAAGGGGGAGATGATAGATCAAGTAACCAAGTCAGGCTTTCAGATTCTAGTAGTGATGTCAGTGTATCTAGAACATTAGTAAGAGAGGAAGGTGTCCGACCCATTCTTATCTCAGTACAAAGTTTTGTACTTCAGTCATCACGACATCTACTCATGCCCTACATGTCATCTCCATGATCATTGTCCATGTTTATGTACATCATAGAGAATTATGTACACTTCTAGTTCCTAGTATAAGGAGTTCCAGTTCATTCAGCAGTATGAATCATGTTCCATAAAATCATGAACTCCATACTCAGGTCATGCAGCTTATGACTCATGTACTCATGCTTTGCAGTATGCTCAGTTCCTATAACTTATGGTGCACTCTTAATGACTAGTGAAATTCAGATTATTTCATGTATGTCCTCAGTTTAATTCTCTTTGATGAATTCATGTCATTGATACTCTATTCTTCAGGCCTCAGTTAAGTGTCAAGTTACTTACAATATCCTTTAATGTTTCAGGATCTCATGTTATCACCTTTCAGTGACCTCTCCTTATTAAATGATAGTGGTGATGAGTAATTGTTTAGATAGGAGAAAGTAACTGTTCCTTGTATAGAAAAGATTGTAGTATGCTTGTTTAATATAAGTCTATAAGGTTGAAGGAAAATTGAGGTTAAGCTTTTTTTTATGTCATGGTTAGTTGAGAATTCTATGTATATTTTCTTGGGGTAGTGCATGAAAGTTGTTAATAATAGAGGTTTAGAGAATATGAGAAAGATGCTTTTATGGTTATTTGCCTAGAAGTTCATATGTGGTTATGAGGATGGGCTTGAATATCATGTTGGTGTATACGTGGATGAATGCATTGTGTGCTAGTGAATTTCTAGTAAGAGGATGAATTTAGTTGTAGAAGTGGTAAGAAGAATTATTCTTCAGATGAGAAGTGGTGAAAATACACGGGGTATTGAATTCATGGTTCAGACTAGTGTTACGGTGCTATATGTAGTACTTGTAATTTTGGGTTAGGATTGAAAATGATGAGATGTAGCTCAACTCAAGCCTTGGCTGGAATAGTTATGTGCACCCATGCAAGTAGTAAAATTTAAGGAGAAAGGATATGTTTGAATTGTCCAGTTGCGCTGCCTAGGGCCTAGTAATTCTATCCCAGCTTATGTTTTATAGGCCTATAGTCCATGATTATATAGTTGTAGCCATGTTGCATTTCCATAATTAGATATCTCATTTAGATCATGCCCGAGATCCTTTGCTCAATAATGTTACTAGAACTTCTTGCAAAGAGATTTGAAGAAATACTCCAGTTGAGTATGAGCTTTCAGTATGATTTAGTCTGTATAGCCAACAATTCAGTTTAGCAGTTAGACATAAGCTCCTACAATTTTCTATCTTTCCTATTCATGAGGTAATTCATTCACGTCCATGCAAGTTGTAAATTTAGTTCAGTCTATGCATCATGTCTACAATTCAAATATTTAGTCATGATTCAGTTCATAAATTTTTAGTGCATGATCTCAGTTTTTCAAGTGTTCCAGCTAAGACAGTGTAATATCCCTTGTATGACCTTGGTCTCGTTATCTTATGATTTGTGCTTACACTGCATCATTTATCACTTTGCAGTTTGATATGTATGATTGTATCATGAACATTTCAAGTGAGTTTTAAACTCTCAGCATGAATCAGCTCGAGTTTTAAAGTCTCAGCATGAATCAGCTCCTTACAATCAATGGAGTCAAGTCAGCTCATAAATTAGTTAAGTTTTAATGTTTCAACTTAGCTACATCCTTCATTACCATAAATTTTATGTGTACATTATTCCATACTTGTAGCTCCTATTCATCATTTGAGGACGAAGGATTTCAAGAAAGAGATAATCTAACACCCTACATTTTTGGGCTAGACTTTGAACCGTCGTTCCTACATGTGTAAACTCTAATCTCATGATTGGTATTTGAATAAATGTGTCATGATATATATCCTAGTGTGTGAAGTGCTTAAGAGGTGAAAAATGTTCATAGAAATCACTTAGAGCAAAGTTGAGATAAGTGTCTTTGATTCGGCCAAATTTTGGCATTCGATTCTACAAGGGTCAACATTGAAAATGTATAACTCCATAGATATATGGTATTTTTCAGATGAATACCCACTAAATGATAGATACTTGAGTTTTCTTTCCAACGATACCAGTTTTTCCTTAATTCGATACCCGAGTAAAAAGGTATGCCCATTTTTCTAAGAAATAGTAAGGGTATATGATATACTGCGATGCGATGGTCTCTCCCCTGGAATAAGGGGAGAAATGCAGAGCTCTCTCCCCAAGAATAAGAGACGCGATGCAGATCATATTCCCCTATAGTTTTAGCTTCTAAGGGTCAAGGGGCACTTTGGTCCTTTTTCCTCAACCCTAAACATCCAAGGCACGATTTATAAAACTAAAAAGGGCATTATTTGCCCATTTTCCTCAAAATTTCTCTTGTAAAGTTCCTCCCCTTTCCTAAGAACAATAATTCAAGCTTTTTCTCTCAAGAATACAAGGATTTAAGCTTCAACTGTAAGATTTCTTCAAGAATTCATCAGTTAAGGTATGTCGGATGTTCATCCATGGATTTCTTTAACCCATGTAGCCAAAAAACCCTCTTTTGGTTTAAACTTTGAGCTTATATATGTTTAAGATAAAATAACTCCATGAATCTCTTGTTAATTCAATTACAAGTTACGTTTACAAGTGTTTTCAAGTAGAATGAGTCATATTATTTTTTAAGTGTTGTAATTCCCATGTCATGATCAATTGATTTCAGGATTAATCCCCAAATTATGAATTTAGCCATGAAACCATGTTGTTTCCTCATGTTTAATTCATTCCCATGTTTGAGTTTATGATTTCACATGTTTGATGAAATGCCAATGTTTTGGGTCTTTTAACCATGATCATATATTACAGTATTTCAAGTTTGATATTGTATTTTATGATTATTCAGTGGTGGTAGGTTATGAACACCTGATACCTATATATTTTACATGATTTCAGATTCTCAAGTAATGATTTATTTAAACCACGAATGTTATCAGTTACTCAATTATTATGATCATGATGAGCAATGTTAGTTGTTATGTTCAGTTAAACGTAGTTCAGTTCAGTACCACTGTCACTTCAATTGGGAGTAGAATTTAGCATTGTATGAATGCATGGTTGGCGGCTCCCCTCATCAATTTAAGCAGAGTCGTTAGTAGCAGTCCATACATTCCAGAACTATATAGCCAACGTAGGATATGAGGGATCACCCATCAGTTTAGGGTTGACTTTTTCTTAGTGGTCACCCATCAGTTTAGGCTTGACACCCTGGTCCTTTGAGACAACAAATTAGTGGATCCACATAGCTTGTGTTAGTACCTGTGGTACAGTATTGACTCCCTTCCAACTGGGGTTACACGTTGGACCCTGATTAGCTCAGATTGGGCATATCATTTATATGATACCTCACACAATTTCAGTATAGTTATTTAGACTAAGTACTATTTAGTTTTACATGATCAGTATTCAGACATTGGTTAACAAGCATACAGTTATCAGATAATCAGTACACAAATACCAACAAATCAGTATTTAGATATCAGTAAACCAGTATCCAGGTGTTAGTTACTTAATATTAAGTTATCGGTTATATAGTATTTAGATATCAGTTAGTCAATTTTCATAAATCAGCTACTTAGTATATAGACGTTAGTTAACCATTTACTAGATTCTAGTCATTTAATCACTCAGGCATCAACTATTGAAGGTCATTGTATTATTATTTAGTGCTCACAGTAGGTACCAGTCATGGGTTAGCTTGTTGTCCTTCGGGGTCATAAACACTGTGTGACGTTCGGGGTGCAAACTCAGGGCGTTACAATATTGATATTTAATGAGGGATACATTAATTAAATTTGGCTCCCTTTATCTAGATGCCAAGGTATCATTTGGTATTGTACAATTGTTTCTGTTTTACAGTTTCTTTGTCAACAATTATATTAAGGTTGACCTGGATATAGATGTTTTGATTGTGATAAAGTGAATTTAAAATTATTGTTTGTGATGCAACTGACTATCTTTCATTGATGTAAACTTTCTTTGATAAAAATGGATTACTTAGAGTTGACATACAAACTTCATCCTCTTACTTTTATTACTAAAAGAAAACATAATGTACAGGCATTATGGTGTGGCTTGGTAATGTGGGGCTTTTTACTGCTAACCGTTTTGATCCCCTTACTCTTTCTAGGTTTTTATTATTGGTTCAGTACCCTTGAAGACTTATCTTTCTGATAGGGTTATTGATTTAATTGCCTTCTGTAATAACTAAACTTTGAAAGATACATGGGCTTATCAAGTCCAGGATATATTAGAGGAGGGGGAGAAAAATGAAAATGCTGAATTTCGTGTTAAGGATGTTCAGTATATCAAGCTGAAGTATGTCTTCAACACAACCCTTATTTAATTTAGAATTTTCATTCAATGTGCTCTTAGTTTTATTGTCGAGGGTCTACCAAAAAAAGCCTCCATACCTTCATAAGGTGGGTGTAAGGCTGCGTAAACACCACCCTCCCCAGACCCCACTTATCGAATTAAACTTGGTATGTTTTGTTGTTGTGCTCTTAGTTTTGTTGCATAGTAGGAAAACACAGGTGATATATGTAGGTTTTCTCTACTGCAATGATTAGAATTACACCCTGCTAATAGAGTTAAAGCATGTTGGTGCATCTTTCTCCATTTAGAGAGCTCTGTTCAGGTTTCATCCAATTTTGAGAACTATAGATGGGTGAAAGTAGTTTCCTGTCTAAATGACCCTTGAGGCACAACTTCCAGAAATGGGGAATAGACCTCGCATTGTGACTCCCATAAATAGGGAATAGACCTTGCAACGCGACTCTAAAAAATGGGGACTAGATCTCGCATCGCGAGCTTATCATAAGACCTTACTGTTTTGGACATCTAAAGTCACCCTTACGCTAGTCCAAAGATTCCAAAACTCACCCGATATGACCTATTAACAACCCTAATCATGAATAAATTGGAAAATCAACAATCCAAGGTCGAAAAAGATAAAAAATAAAGTCATTGAAATACTAAGCCCATAAAAGAAACTAAGTGTCAATACTTGGTTGAATTTTTCTAAGTCTGGGACCTCTTTTTATGCTATATAGGAATAAATTAGACTAGGACTTTTACGGGGTATTACATAAGCCAGGCCATAGAATTAGAAATTGTCCTCAGTTAGGTTCATAGGGTTAGTACAATTATCCCTCAGCTCAGTCCGGTCGCCCGAATCAGTAGGGTGCCACTTCTAGTGCCACCAGTGGGCAACGTCCAAACAGGCTCTATTCACTTCAGTCCAGACAAGATCAGGAAAGTTCTCCTAATTTGTTCACTGGTACATTACAGATCTTTCATTTACATATTTATTCCTTATTAGATCCAACATCTTCTCTATCTTTTGTAACTCCTTACATAGCAGTCAACTTTAAGGTCAGACCAGAAATCTTGATAGAACTTTTCTCAATATCTACCCCAGTGGGTCAGTCTATTATAGCCCGGTGGATATACAGGAACTATCCAGTTATGATATTTTAGAAAATCACTTTAGCAGACTTAGTAGAGTTAGAGATGATGGATTTCGACGTTATTCTTGGCATAAAATGGCTTCATTCATGCTATGCCTCAATTGACTTTTGAATCAAAGTTGTTCATTTTCAGTTTCTAAATGAACCAGTCCTTAAATAGAGGGGTAGTACTACAGTGCTTAAGGGTCAGTTGATTTCATACCTTAGAGTGAGAAAAATGATATCCAAGGTATATGTCTATCATCTTGTGGTCAAAGACTCTAGTTCAGAGATTCCCAGTCTTGAGTCAGTTCCAGTAGTAAATAAATTCTCAGATGTGTTTCCTGAGGATCTTCCTAGAGTTCTTCCTGAAAGAAAAATCAACTTCAGAACAGACCTTCTTCCTGACACTCAGCCTATATATATTTCTCTATACAGAATGGCTCCCGCTGAACTATAAGAGTCAAAAGAATGGTTAAAAGACCTTTTAGATAAAGGGTTTATTAGACCCAGCATTTTCTCATGGGGCTCACTAGTCTTATTCATGCATAAGAAAGATGGTTCACTCAGAATGTGTATAGACGATCGTCAGTTGAACAAAGTTATAGTCAAGAACAAATACCCACTTCCTTGAATCGATGACTTATTTGACCAACTTCTGGGCACCATTTACTTTTCTAAGAAAGACCTTAGATCAGGGTATCATCAACTTAAAGTCAGATGATGTGACATTCCAAAAATAGCTTTCTGAACCCGATATGGTCACTTTGAGTTTCTAGTCATGTCCTTTGGTCTCACAAATGCTCTAACAGCCTTCATGGACTTAATGAATCACGTGTTTAAGTAGTACTTGGACATGTTCATTATAGTCTGCATCAATGACATTCTTGTCTATTCTCGTAGCGAGAATGATCATGTATATCACCTCAGAATCGTACTTCAAACTCTCATAGCCCATCAGTTGTCTGCCAAATTTAGTTAGTGGGAATTTTGGCAAAGGCCAGTAGCATTCCTTGGTTATATTATTTATGGTGATGGCATTAGAGTTGATCCTCAAAAGATCGAGGCAGTGAGAAACTGTCTTAGACCCACTTATTCGTCAAATATCAGGAATTTCTAGGATTTAGCTGGCTATTACCAATGGTTTTTAAAGGGTTTTCATCTATTGTATCCCTTGTGTCTAGATTAACTCAGAAAAAAGTCAAGTTTTAGTAGTCAGATTCTTGTGAGAAGAGTTTTCAGGAGTTGAAGAATCGACTCACTACAACCCTAGTTTTGATATTACCAGATGGTTTAGATGGGTTTGTTGTGTACTGTGACGCATTCAGAGTTAGGTTGGGTTGTGTCCTAATGTAGAGAGGTAAAGTCATAACCTATGCCTCTAGACAACTTAAGCCCCGTGAAAGAAATTACCCTACCCATGATCTTGCTGTTGTGCTTTCCTTAAGGATTTGGAGGCATTATTTGTATAGGGTGAATGTTGATATGTTCACATATCACAAAAGGTTATAGTATGTGTTCTCTTAGAAAGATTTAAATCTACATCAGAGAAGGTGGTTAGAGTTGTTGAAAGATTATGATATGAAAAGGCCAATATAATGGCAGATACTCTCAGTAGGTTGTCTATGGGTAGTGCTGAGAATGGTAAAAAAAAGTTAGTTTAGTGTGTGGGTGCAAAATAGTTTAGAATTATCTCTAGTTTCTGAAGTGAAAGAGTCAATCAAAGATCAGAAAGTAGAGTTTTTCTCCCAAGAAAGAGATGGTATATTACGTTGCCAGGGTAGACTGTGTGTGCCATGTTTTGATGAGTTAAGGCAGTACATTCTTGCATAAGTGCATGGTGTGAGCTACTCTATTCATCCAAGGGACACTAAGATGTACCGCGATTTGTGGGAGATCTATTAGTGGAGTGGGATAAAGAGGGATATCTCAGATTTTGTAGCTAAGTGCTCTACGTGTCAGCAGGTTAAGATTGAGTACAAGAAGCCTAGGGGGTCCATCCAGGAGTTCAATATTTCCACATGGAAATAGAAGAAGTGAACATGGACTTTGTGATGGGTTTGCCTCGTACTCATCATCAGAATAATTTGATTTGGGTTTTCATAGATAGGATGACCAAATCTACTCATTTCTTGTCAGTCTATGCTTTCTATTCGGCCGAGGACTATGCCAAACTCTATATAAGAGAGGTTAGGTTAAACGGAATCCCAATATCCATTATTTCATATAGAGGTACCCAGTTTAACTCATTTTTGGAATGCATTCCAAAAGGGTCTTTGTACCCAAGTTTACCTCAGTACAACTTTTTACCCTCAAACATATGGTCAAGCAGAAAGGACCATTCAGACTCTAGAAGATATGTTAAGAGCATCCATTATTGATTTTAAAGGTAGTTAGGATGACCACTTTTCTTTGACCAAATTCGTATATAATAATAGCTATCATTCTAGTATTCAGTTGGCTTCGTTTGAGGCTCTTTATGGTAGGAGATGTAGATCTCTAATTGATTGGTTTATGGTAGGTGAGGCCATTATAGTAGGGCCTGATTTAGTGTTTGATGCCTTAGAGAAGTTTTAGTTGATCAGAGAAAGGCTTAGGGCAACCCAGAGCCAACAGAAATCGTATGCAAATGTGAGGAGAAAAGATCTTGAGTTTGAGATCGGCAATTTTGTGTACTTAAAAATCTCTCCCATAATGGGAGTGAAGAGGTTCTGCAAGAAGGGAAAGCTCAGTCCCCAATATATCGGTCCTTATAGAATTCTCAGTCGTTTCGAAAAGTTAGTTTATGAGCTAGTGTTGCCTTCAGACTTAGCTTCAGTACACCTAGTATTCCACGTCTCTTTAGTAAAGAAATCCATTGGTGACCCAACAGTTGTAGTCCCCTTCGAAGGCGTAGACATTCAAAATGATCTCTCTTTTGAAGAGGTCCCAGTATAAATCCTTGATCATCAGATTCATATACTAAGGAACAAAGAAGTTCCCTTGGTCAAAGTTCTTTGGAGGAACCAGCCCATTGAGGGAGCTATTTGGGAAGTAGAAGCAGATATGCGGACCAATTATTCTCACTTCTTTTTCGCAAACTCAGAATTAGAGCTACTTGGTATCAGTTACCATTGCATATCATCTTCATGATAGTCAAGCATTCATGAATCAGTTAAGTCATGTACTCATGCTTTAGTTATGCATGTTGAGTATGTAAACTTAGTCTATTAGTATTTCTTTGGTTAATCAGTCTCATTAGAGGACGAATGTTTCCAAAGGGGAGATATTGTAATACTCTGTATTTTCCTAGCTTAGTTTAGCTCTCAGTACACAAGAATTTCTGTATAAAACTTTCAAAATACTTAGAATTTTCCATTTTAAGACTTACTAAAGTATAGGAAATTCAGTCAGCTTTCCAACGATATAAATTTCGCCCAAATTCGATATCCCGATGAAAATTTATGGCACTTTTAGTGAAATAGTATGTCAAATTGAGCAGCACCGCATCACGGAGATAGGCCAAATAGCATTTGTCAGTTTCCAGTGAGACACCATGATTCCATCGTATTGCGGTGAAATTTCAGCTCCCAAATGGCATTTCCAGTGTGTCAATGCGATAACGGCGAGTTGCGCTAGAGTGCCATTTTGCAATTATCACTTTTCAGTGAGGCTTCGCAATACCTCCATGTTGCGCCAAAGTGCATTTTTACACTCGTCCTTGGACTACACTTGCCGACAAAAATCCAATGTTTCACCGCGATACCACCGCGTCCCGGTGAAATCCAAAATAGGGATTTTTAGTGATGGAAATTTAATTATTTTATGGGGTAATTTGGTCTTTTTCCATGGCCCTAATCAGTCTAAACACGTGATTTAACTCCTAATAACTTAGTTAAGTTATTATTCTATTCAATTTCCCCGAAAATCCAGAGCATTCTCTCAATTTGCCTCTAAGAATCAAGAGTAATCCTTAAGAATTCCACCAAGAAACTTTAAGAATTCATCTTCCCAGGTATGTTAGGTGTTCATCCATGTTCCCTTTCCCCCCATGGACTCCAAGAACCTTTTTTAAAATATAAGTTTTTAGATTTATGATTTCCATGCTTGAATTAGATTGTATGTATGTTCATGATGTTGTTTGGGTTTCAATCAATGATTAATTACATGTTTCATGAAATTGAGATAGCATGTGTGATGAATTATATGATTCTGATGTTAAATCCTTTAATTTACAAGTTGAATGTTGAAGCCATGATATTTATATATGTTTATTATTATGTGAAATAATCATGCTCCCCAAGTGTCAATTAGAATGCCTATGTGAATTGAATAGTGCAATCATGACATGTTAGCATGTGTTCCCATTCATGTAAAAGCTCATGCCTTGAAAGTGTTTGACAAAATGTCTCAATGAATGAATCATGACTAAGTGACTAGTTAGTATGATTTCAAGATTGTGCCATGTTTCTACATAGATGCTATCGAGTACTGGGGTATTCAATACTTGAAAAATCTAGTTGTTTACTTAGATCATAGTAGTTACAATATAGTCTCAGTAATGTCATGAACAGTAGTACTCAGTCAGTTACAGAACTCAGTGAAACTAAGTCCAGTTCAATAATCAGTGCTATTCAGTTGGGAGTAGGATTCAGCACTGCTATTCAGTTGGGAGTAGGATTCAGCACTAAGCGAACCCGAGGATGGGGGATCACCTGTTAGTAGAGGGTGTGATTCTTAGTAGCAGTCCTTGTGTTCTAGAACTAAGTAGCCAGTGTAGGTTGAGATATCAACCTGCTAGTTGAGGGTTGATAAGGTGTTTACCTTCCAGTTAAGGGCAATATCGTTCTCATTAGGGAACCTTCTATTAGAGGGTGGCCCTTAGTCCTTCGGGATGACATTTCAGTGGATCCTCATAGCCAATGTCTATACCCATGGCACGACACTGACACCCTTCTAACTGGGGTTACCGGTTGGACCCCAATAATTTTAGAAAAGAGCATGTCGGTTAGATGATTACCTCCTACAATTTCAATTTTAGTCTTCAGTATAGAACTAAGTTCAGCTTTACAAAATCAAGACTATTCGTAACAGTTACCCAGTTATCAGTAATCTCAGATATCAGTTACTAAGTTATCAAAACTCAGAACTCAGTGTTAGTATAAATCTCAGACTTGGTATATGTGTATATGCATAGTATGGCATAATCAGTGTTTACAGTAGATTTAGTTATCCATGTACTCTTATTCAATTATATTCATATCACTAGTCAGTTATAGTGCATGCGTATGAACCCATGCATTTTAGCCTTACCTCATCTAGCATACAGTATATTCTATATACTGATCGCATACTCTTTTCTTGCTCTATGATGTCTCATATCATAGGTTCGAATGCTTAGGTTCCTGACCACACTTAGCCAAATTCAGTTAGTAGCAGTAGATTCAGTAGTGAGTCCTCATCCATCGAGGATATTATTCATTTCAGTATTACAAAAAATTCAGTATTCTATTAGTCGAAGTTAGTTGGGGGATTGTCCCATCAACTCCACATCCAGACAGTTAAGTAGAGGCTTTTTAAACTAAACTAGTTCAGACAGTATTCAATTTTTAGATGTTATTATCAGTTGCTAAATTTATTAATACTCAAATTATGAACCTTATGGTACTTTAGCCTAACTTCTACATTATTTTAGTATTATTATTTAGTGCTTATAGCAGGTACTAGTCATGGGTTAGCTTGTGGTCCTTCAGGGTCGTAAACATTATGTGACGTTCGGGGTACAAACTCAGGGCATTACAATATTGACATCTATTATATCTTTAATGAGGGCTACATTAAATAAATTTGGCTCCCTTTATCTGGCTACCAAGGTATCATTTGGTACTGTACAATTGTTTCTGTTTTACAGTTTCTTTGTCAATAATTATATTAAGGTTGACCTGGATATAGATGTTTTGATGGTGATAAAGTGAATTTAAATTAATGTTTGTGATGCAAATGGCTGTATTTCATTGATTTAAACTTTCTTTGGTAAAAAAGGATTGCTTAGAGTTGATATAAAAACTTCATCCTCTTACTTTTATTACTAAAAGAAAACATAATATGCAGGCATTATGGTATGGCTTGGTAATGTGGGACATTTTATTGCTAATCTTTTTTATCCCCTTACTCTTTCCAGGTTTTTATTATTGGTTCAGTATCCTTGAGGACTTATCTTTCTGATGGGGTCATTGATTTAATTTCCTTCTGTAATAACTAAACTTTGAAAGATACATGGGCTTATCAAGTCCAGGATATATTAGAGGAGGAGGAGAAAAATGAAAATGCTGAATTCCGTGTTAAGGAGGTTCAATATATCAAGCTGAAGTATGTATTCTACACAACCCCTATTTAATTTAGAATTTGCATTCAATGTGCTCTTAGTTTTATTGTCGAGGGTCTATAAAAAAAGCCTCTATACCTTCATAAGGTGGGTGTAAGGCTGCGTAAACACCACCTTCCCCAGACTCCACTTATCGAATTAAACTTGGTATGTTTTGTTGTTGTGCTCTTAGTTTTATTGCATAGTAGGAAAAAACAGGTGACATGTGTAGGTTTTGTTTTCTGCAATGATTGGAATTACACCCTGCTGATAGAGTTAGAGCATGTTGGAGCATCTTTCTCAATTTAGAGTGCTCTGTTCAGGTTTCATCCAATTTTGAGAACTATAGATGGGTGAAAGTAGTTTCTTCGTTGTTTATTTTAGACTTGAATGGTATCTGCATTCTTTAGGCCTTAAATGAATACCAAAAAGAAAATGAAGGAAGAATATAGCATGTGTAACACCCTGAGTCTACACCTTGGATGTTACATGGTGCTTACAACCCTGAAGGAGCACAGGCTAACCCATGACCGATATCTGCTGTGAGCACTGAGTAATAATGCTAAAATAAATGCAGAAAAATAGGTTGAAATGCCATAAGGTTCAAACCTGAATTACTGATAAAGAATACCAACTATAATAATAATTTGTACAACTGAATATTATCTGAAAGTCTAGACCGAAAGCCTCTGACTGTCTGAATATGAAGTTGATGGGACAAGTCCCAAACTAACCCCGACTACTGAAATGAACTAAGTACTGAAATAATGAAATGATATGATAACTTTGTTCTCAAATTATGAGGACTCACCACTAGGTATGCTACTGATAGTCTGGGCTGGTAAGTACAGTCAAGATCCCGTGCGTCTGAACCATTGATATAAGACATCATAGCACAAAATAAAGGTATGCATCAGTACTTTGAATGTACTGGTATGCTAAGTGAGGTAGGCTGATATGCAAAGGTTCATATGCATGAACAATAACTGGCTGAATAACATGAACACAACTAAATGAGAGTACATGTATAACTGAAACTGATGAAACACTGATTATGCAATACTGTGCACCTATCTATATATACTGTGTCTGAGATCATAGTAACGCTAGATACTGAATTCTGATAACAGAATGACTGATATCTGAGTTTACTAATAATTGTATTACTGATAGCTGGGTGACTGATTCTGACAGCCCTAATTCTGTAGAAATGAACTGAGTTCTATACTGAGCTGAGTGACTATGTCCAATAGTCCTAATTCTGTAGAACTGAACTGAGTTCTATACTGAGACTAAAACTGAAACTCTGGAAGGTAATTATCCAAATGATATGCCCCTTCTCTGAACTGATTTAGGGTCTAACCTGTAACCCTTGTTGGATTGTATCAGTACCATGCCACGAGTAAAGACAAGTGTTGATTCACCCTTATCTGGCAGGTACTCTCAACGAGAACGATCGTACCCTCAACTGGCAGGTAGAATACTTCATTAACTCTTAACTAGCAGGTTGATGTCTCATTCTACGCTGGCTACATAGTTCTAGAATGCAAGGACTACTTCTAAGGATCACACCTTCTACTGGCAGATGCGTCCCCATCCTTGGGTTCACTTGGTGCTAAATTCTACTCCCAACTGAATAAACACTGAACTGATTTCTCAACTACTCTAGGCTAGACTAAACTGTTAGTGATCATATTGTCTAAGTGAACTAACTTCACTGAGTTCTATTGTCTAACTGAGTACGCTGAGTTCTATTAACTGACTGAATACACTGAGTTCTATAACTGGCTGAACACTACTATATGTGACATCACTGGGACTATTCTGAAACTAATATAATTGTAGGTAAATAGCTAGATTGTCAGGTATTAGATACCCCTAGGACTCGATAATATGGAAAGTAATGCATAGCCTGATCTTGAAAAGCATTACAATGTTCATAACTCATTCAACATTTTCTCATTCAACATTTTATCAAACACTTGTAAGATATAAGCTTGTACATATTCTAGCATGTCATGATTTCTCCATTTAATTCACATGAGCAATTTATCAAACACTTGGGGAACATAATCTATACACATGAGACTAAACAACATGTAGGAATCATGATTTCAAATACCAACCTACAAATGCAAGAGCTTAAACATGAATTCACGTAAGACTACACACATGTCAAATAAATTTACATGAATCTCATAATAAATCATGGATTAGAAACCCAATTAACATAATAATCATAAATATATTAAAACCCAATATGGAATTCATGAAATCAATAAACTTGATATTTTAAAAGAGGTTCTTGAACTCCAAGGGTGGAAGAAAACCATTGGATAAACGCCTAACATACCTTGGTGTTTGAATTTGTAAAGATTGATGATGTGTTCTTAAAACTTGAATTTGAAATTAAATCCCTTAGGGTTTGTTCTTGAGAAACTTTTTGAGAGAATGAATGAATTTTGCCTTTTGGATAACTTAAATACGTGTTTTGGGGCTGATATAAGGGTGGGAAAATGAATCAAATACCCCTATAGACGCAGGCTTTTAATGACTGAGAGCTTGCCCAGAAACGTGAAGATCAAAGCGCTGTGTCGATGGCATCAATGCGATGACAAACGCTCTGTGTTGAGTTCGCATTGGTTCATTGGAATGGCACTAAAAGCTGGGAGAAAATTATCTGTCGACGTGATCAGCGATGCGATGCATCGAGATCACATTGACCCACTATTTTGGTCACCTGAGCATAGTTCAAATAAGGTCCAAAAAATCCAAAACTCACCCAAAGTGATCTATTGACACCCCTGATCATGATTTAATCTAAAGATTGACATTTTAAGGTCATAAGGACTATGAAATAAAATTTCCAAATTATGAATGCTAAAATAATTCTAAGTAAGGACACTTAGCCGAAATTTCTAAGTCTGGGACCTCTTTTCATGCTTTAAGAGACTGAGTAAAGCTTAGAATTTTGTAGGGTCTTACAGCATGATATCTATATATTCTTATTTTCTTCTGACCTTTATGAATAAAAGCAAATGTCATACTAAAAGAATTTCCTTTTTCCCTTTTTAATTTGTTAATAGAAAGTCAAAGAATTGATTACCTTGTTCATATATCTTTCTTTCGTGTGATGTTTTTATATTTTTAATGCCTAGATTAGGTCTTTAAAAATGGTTGTCCATAGGAAGAACTAACTCCAGGCTGGCATAGCTTTGAGGTTCACTCAATATCAGGATTCCCACTAGATTATTAATTACTTTCCTCCTTCTCCTTTAGGATATGATGCTCCTTTGTCCTTTTTACATAATACTCTCGACTGCCCAAGAGGATTGATTATCTTTCTCTTTATATGCAATGTCTTATAAGGTAAAGAAAAATATCTACCTTGGCAGTGAACACATCATTAACTGATGGTTTCATTGCATTGGATGCCATACTCAGTTGTCAATGTATATTGCTATATATCATGACTTCTTGCTTTCCTAACTAAATAGAGAAAGCTGGAATTCTGACTTGCTTCTGAATTCAAAAATGTCTAGTCTGATCTTAATGACTGGTATGTTCGTAGGGGTTTACTTTAGCGAGGAATTAAAGTTTACTGTAAAATGGGGGTACACCGTGATCCCAATAAAAGTGCACCTCTTTGAGAAGGGCTCTTCCTAGAAATTTTTCCTAGTACCATTCATCAACAAATATTTCTGTGGTCAAATGTCTTGTCTATTACTCTCTTTGGATCTTATATGTTAGAGTTGTATATTTAATGAAACATTTTTCTCTTGCATTTATTTATGACTCATTTGTATTTCTTGTTTGTTAATTAGCATGTCATATTTTTCTCTTGGTTCGATTTTTAGAATCTAAAGCAGGAAATTTAAAACTTATATTCCTTCATAGGCTTTGTCCATTTCTTTATGAATGATGAGATGTGGATGATAAATAAAGTATGTTGAAAGATTTCAGTTGAATTGTTGTTATTTATCTAAGCGTTGGTTTAAGGGCATCTTCTTTTTCCCCTTGTTCTATTTGTTGGTCTGTCTGTTTGCCTAAATCTGTCAATGGGATCCTCTTGAGCTTGCTGAAGGGGTTCTGTATCCTGCAGTTGCAGTTATTGTTTCCTATTAGTATAGATCTTTCCAATTGGGTCTTTAAGTGTAGTTTTGTTTTTATGTGATGTAAGCTTCATATTTTTTCCAATTAGTTTGATTCGCAATACGGGATGCACTTGTATTCACTAAAGTAACCTTCCATTACCTACGTTTGCCTTGTATGAACAGTGTGTGAGCATTGTTCCTTGATATTTAACTCCATCTTTAGGACTTCTATTAGCTTAGGTTAGTTGCTTCTTCTAGTTACAGACCTTCAGTAATTTTCTAATGTTAATCTTTGCAAACTAGAGCATGTCTCCATATTGTATTGATTTTGCAATACAATCTAGTATGATCTTTCTCAACCTTTTGAAAGAATAGTTTCTTTTCACTAAAATTTACTCCCTTTAAACTTGGCACCAAAATAACCGGGTAATAGGTATACTTGTAATAAGTAGTGTGTATATACTTTAGCTTATTCTTATGCTCACATTATTTTTTTGAGCTACAAACCTCCGCAAAGTTATGAAAGAATCTGGGTGATCAACTTAATAGTTCCAATCTGTTTCCTCGCTCACAATTGTGAAGTTCAAAGATGCATGTTAACTAGAAAAATATGCTTTCCATTTCATCATATCTATACGATATTAGTTCTGTCTGCTACTGTCATCCCAAATACTCTCTCTTCATTAGAAGAAGTATCCATTGAAGGATTAGAAGGATTAATGGTTGCAAAAAATGACTTGACCTTTTCTAGAAATAGATTCAACATAATGAACAGACTGAATATATGTAGTCTATCTATTTATTTCTCTATATGGAATATATTTCCAATGGCTGAATTATAGGATAAGAGTATTTCAGCATAAGATGACCACTTGACCTCTCAATCAAATAATTAGGGGCATTGTTGTTTATGCTTGGATATATTCCATACATATCATGCACACACTTGTACTTCTCTGACATTATCATTGCATGTTGGTAGTTATTCCCATTACGGGATATTATCCCCAAACCACAATTCTAGGATTAGACTGGGTAGGTTGTTGTAGTTTTCGCTTTTCCGGGGATTGAACTTTGTTAATGAGGTCATTATAGTGTTGAGGAAGTGGCTTTTCAATTTGAGTTATTGAAATGTCATTTGGATTTGAAGTTAATATTTTCACATGAGCAATCAATAATTTATTTTTATATTATTGTCATATCATTATACTTGGAGAAGGCAATTGCTGTTTAAGTTCTTGGTTGTTATAATTTACATTTCCTTATTTGTATTCTTACCAAGGTCAGTACCTTGGTAAGAATCAACATGTTTATACAGTTGAAGTTCCACTACTAATTATCTTTTTAGATGGAACTATTATTATTTTTATTATATTATTCACAAATCAAAATTAGAATACATAATCCATAGTTATGAGCTTCAACGCTCAGCAAAGAACAGAAAATAGAGATATTAGTTTTGACTCATTCTCACCATTATAGTAATTTTGTTTAGTTTGTGGGGACTCTTAGTTATAGAGACGGATCCAAAATTCGACAATATGGTGCATTATTACGAAGAGGTGGATCTAAGATATAAATTTGACTAGTTTAACCTTTTGGATCTTATAGCCATTACATTTTTGAAATTATAGGTTCAAACATATGTAGCTATACTCTATGTCAAAGACTGAACACGTAATACATGGCATCACTGGGAGTGTTCTGAAATTATTGTAATTCTAGGTAAGCAGTTAGATTGTCAGGTATTAGATGCCCCCAGGACTCGATAACATGGAAAGTAAAGCATAGCATGATCTTGAAAAGCATTACTATGTTTGTAACTCATTCATAGAGATATTTTATCAAACTCTTGTAAGATATAAGCTTGTACATACACTAGCGTGTCATGATTTTCCCATTTAATTCACGTGAGCAATTTATCAAACACTTGGGGAACATAATCTATACACATGATACCAAACAACATGTAGGCATCATGATTTCAAATCCCAACCTACAAATTGAAGGGCTTAAACATGAATTCACATATTACTACACACATGTCGAATAAATTTACATGAATCTCATAATAAATCATGGATTAGAAACCCAATTAAAATCATAATCATGAATACGTTCAAACTCAACATTGAATTCATGAAATAAATAAACTTGAAGTTTTAAAAGAGGTTCTTGAATTCCAAGGGTGGAAGAAAACCCCTGGATGAACACCTAACATACCTTGGTTCTTGAATTCGTGAAGATTGATGGTGCGTTCTTGAATCTTGAATTTGAAATTAGATCCCCTAAGATTTGTTCTTGAGAAACTTTTTGAGAGAATAAGAGAATTTTACCTTTTGGATGACTTAATTACATGTTTTGGGGATGATATGAAGGTGGGAAAATGACTCAAATACCCCTTTGGACGCAGGCTTTTAATGACTAAAAGTGTGCCCAGTGACGCGCAGACCGACGTGTCGAGTCGATGGCATCAACGCGATGACCAACGTATCGCATCAAGTTTTCCTTGGTTCACTGGAATTGCACTAAAATATTGGGGAAAATTATCTATCAATGCAATGGGCGACGCGACGCGACGCGTTGAAATCGCATCGGCCCACTATTTTTGTCACCTAAACATGGTTCAAACGAGGTCCAAAAAGTTCAAAACTCACCCGAAATGATCTGTTAACACCCCTGATCATGATTCAATCTAAAGATCAAAATTTTAAGGTCTTAAGGACCGTGAAATAATATTGCCAACTTATGAAGGCTAAAATAATTCTAAGTATGGACACTTAGCCGAAATTTCTAAGTTTGGGACCTCCTTTCAAACTCTAAGGGACTGAGTTAAGCTTAAAATTTTGTGGGGTCTTACAATATCTCCCCCTTGGAAACATTCGTCCTTGAATAAGACTGACTAAGTGGAGAATACTGATAGACTGAACTTACTCACTAGACATGCACAACTGAAGCATGATTTCATGACTGAAACTACTGATATGCTAAATTTTCATACTGAACATGCATATCTGATGCATGAGTACATCACTGAACTAATTCATGAATTCATGACTGTATATACAATGGTAAAGAATACCAAGTTTATAACTGTAACTGAACACAAAACTGAGTACATCTAATAAAGACTGTTACCTCAAGCTGAATCTGAGTTTACAGAGAAAAGGTGAGGATACTTGGTTCGTATACCTGCTTCTGCTTCCCAAGTAGCTCCTTCAATGGAATGATTCCGCCAAATAATTTTGACTAAGGGAACTTCATTGTTCCCCAGTCTATGAATCTGATGATTGAGGATTTGGACAAAACCTCTTCGAAAGAGAGATCACTCTGAATTTCTATGCCCTCTGAGGGAACTATGACTATTAGGTCTCTAATGCATTTCTTTAGCAAGGAGATGTTGATTATTGAATGCATTGAAGCTAGGTCTGAAGGGAACTCAAGTTTGGAAGCTACCCTCCCAAAATGATTGAGAATTCTGTAAAGACTAATATATTGAGGACTAAGTTTTCCCTTCTTGCCAAACCTCTTCACTCCCTTCATGGGAGAGATTTTCAGGAATACAAAATCACTGATCTCAAACTTGAGATCGTTTACTGAATACGCATGAACGGAAACATGAGAAAATAATTGAGACTGAAACATGATACATGAACTGAATATCATGAACTGAACTGAGCCCCTGAATAAATGGATTACGGCTGATATTGGAACTTGAGGGTCTACTTATTAGTACCCACTACTCCAAAATGGATTTGTTACATAAAAAGAAAATGGAAGGTTTGGATCATAAAATCTCGGGTGACTATAGTGCATCTCCTCCTTAGGATAATATATCCCCTGTAGGATGTTGACTTGGATGAGCTACTGAGGAAAGATAAGGACAATGCACAGGGCACCAACGAACTGAATCGTGACTGCACATTGAGGATCAGAAACTAAGGCATGATACATAAACTGAGCTGAACTCAGAACTACTTGGTTGCTTCATCTTGGAATAATTAAATTCATGAGACTTCAAATAGTGAGATTAGATGGAGAGATGGGGAAAACCAAACCATACAAACTTGTCCGACTGATTGCTAAACTGGATTGCTGGGTTTGCAGACTAACTCATACTGGAAACTTATACTCGACTAGAGCCTTTCATTAACACCTTTTCTATAGAGTTCTAATGGCTTTAGGGGGCAAGGAATCTTGGCATGGGCTGAATAAAACATCTGAATAAGAAATCATTTCCTGGATAAAATTTTGTAGTGTGAGGCGAGGCCTATGAAACATCATATAAGATAGAGTGACTAGCCATATGCGCTGCATCTACAAATTGTTAAGCTTAGGCATATTCCTTGAATACCCTTTCAATTATATTCTCCACCTTAGTATGGTGCTTTGCCTGAGACTACTAAAAATGTTCACATCGGCATTGAGCATGAATGCATAAACATACTAACTTATCTAATTAACTGAATGGTTGATAGATGAATATTGGTCATGTAATATTGAACTGTACTTAGTCTGGACTAAAACTATTGAGTATTACGCGTATGAGGTAAGGACTGATGGAGCAACATAAGATAACCAAGCATGAATTTGTGAAAGTTGTATTATTTAAGAATGCAATACCAAGCGTATAACATTATTGTGAAATAGTCTATAAACTGAGGTACTAAAATACTGATAACTGAATAACTGATAATTGTATGCTATGGTCAAGAAAACCTAAAACTAAATTGAGTTACTGATCTGATTACTAGACTGGGACTGGGACTGAGACTGTAACTAAGATGGTAACTGAGACTATAATTGAGACTCATACTAGAACTAAATGCTAGGTTCTGATAACTACACGATGTATACTGACATAAATCGAGGATCTAAATAGACATTCACATTTGGCATTTTCTCAACTTCTTATCTCATGAAAAATTCTGATTTCCCTCCCATTAACAACTAAATACAACTTTTTTCTAGCCATTTACTTAGCACACTAACCTAGCATTCAGGCCTATTTTCATAACTACAGCCTCGTGTAAAACAAGCATACAAAAATCTTTCCTTATCATGAAACATTTACTCTCTCCCATCTAAGCAATCACTTATCACTACATTATTTCATAAGGAGAGTTCACTAAAGGGTTAAAACATGAGGACCTGAAGCATGAATGAATACTATCCCAAACTCGACACTTAACTGAGGCCTGAGGAATAAAATATCAACACCATGGATTTATCAAGAGATCTAAATTGAGGATATACATGACATAATCTAAATTTAGACAACCATTAGAAGTGTAGCATGAGTTATGGAACTGGGCATACTGTAAAGTATGACATAAGCACATGAGTCATAAGCTGAATGACCTGATTTTGGAGTTTCTGTATTTATGAAACATGATTCGTAATACTGAGTGAATTGAAACTTCTTACATTATGAACTGTAAGCATACATGATTTTCGCTAACGTGCACAAATATAAGCTATTACCGTAGAGCTGATATGTAAGACAAGAGTAGATAAGATACCATGATAACTAATGGGTTTTGAGAGTTTGAAGTACGATTCTGAGATGATATACTGGTTCATCCTCATTACGGGAATAGACAAGAGTGTTATCTATGAAGACAATGATGAACACATCCAAGTACTGCTTGAACACGTGGTTTATCAAGTCTATGAAGGCTGTTGGAGCATTGGTAAGACCAAATGACATGACTAGGAATTCGAAGTGACCATATCGAGTTCTAAAAGCTATTTTTAGAATGTTACATTCTCTGACTCTGAGCTGGTGATATCCTGATCTTAGGTCTATCTTTGAAAATTAACTAGCACCCTGAAGTTAGTTAAAAAAGTCATCGATTCTAGAAAGGGAATACTTGTTCTTGACCGTGACTTTATTTAGCTAATGGTAGTCTATACAGATTATAAGATAACCATTTTCTTATGCACGAATAGAACTGGTACACCCCAAGGGGATACGTTGGATCTGATAAATCCCTTATCTAGGAGATCCTTCAACTTTTTTTTAACTATTTGAGTTCTGTTGGGGCCATTATATATGGAAAAATAGAGATAGGCTAAGTATCTGGAAGAAGGACTATTCCAAAGTCAATTTCCTACTCAGGAGGGACTCCTAGAAAATCTTCAGGAAACACATCTGGGAATTTACATGCTGCTGGAACTAACTCAAGATTAGGGTTCTCTGAACTAGAGTGTTTAACTCAAACGATATGACAAACACAACCCTTAGATATCATTCTTCTCGCCCTAATGTAAGAAATAGGCTGACCCCTAAGTACTGAAGTACTACCTTTCCACTCAAGGACAGGTTCATTTGAAAACTAAAAATAGACAACTTTGTTTCTGTAGTCAACTAAAGAATTGCATGAATGAATACAATCCATGCCGAGAATGACATCAAAATCTGTCATCTCTAATTTTACTAAGTCTGCTGAAGTGACTTTCTGAGATTCCATAACTGGACAGTTTCTGTATACCCATCGGGCTATGATAGTTTACCTACTAGGGTATAGATTGAGAAGGGCTCTGCTAGGATTTCAGGACTAGCTCCAAAGTCAATATCTATATAAGGAATTACAAAGGACAAAGAGCTCCTAGATCTAGCAAAGCATAAATGAGCAAATGATAAACTTGTAACTTACCAGTGTAGGAGAAATTTCCTGAACCTATCGGGATTGAAGTGCATAAAGCCTATTTGGGTGTTGTCCACTGGTGGCACTGGAAGTGGCACCCTACTGATTCGGGCAACCGAACTGAGCTAAGGGGTGGATATGCTGACACTGCAAACCTGACTGACGACAATCTCTGATTCTATAGCCTATATTTCCACATCTAAAACAAAACCCACTACCAGACCTACACACGTCTTGATGGTTTCTACCACATTTTTGGCAAGGAGGATTTGTTCGGCCACTCTTAGGCTTTGGTATTCTGGCCCTCTTATTTTTTATACCTCTTTTCTTATGTCTCTTCTCCTCACTCTGCAGAGCTTAAGTCATAAGCCAAGGTAGAATAGTAGCCAGCTAATTTTTCTGTGATACTACTGAATAAGATAAGGCAGTGAAAGCAGTCCTGGGTTTGGAGTGAGACACATTCTTATTCAGTGGATCCAGCTGAACGGGCGGAGGTACTGGCTGATTTTCATTCCTTCTTCCATATACTTATCTGGGAGGCATGCTCTGTAGACAAAAGAAAGGAATGAATTACACTGAGATTTTAACTTGAGCTTATGCTCACTTGCACGACATAAACACTAATATAAGGGAAACTTATCCTAAAATGCCTCATAGCCTCTCGTCCAGAAGAGTGGTGCGCTACACACCTATGTACAAGACTCTATTACACATAGATTTCAGACTCCCAAGGACTCTATTAAACCTTAGGCTCTTATACCAAGTTTGTAACACCCCAAGTTTTCACCCCAGATGGTACACGATGCTTATAACCCCGAAGGACCACAAGCTAACCCATGACTGATATTTGTTATGAGCACTGAGTAACAATACTATAATAAATACAGAAAAATAGGCTAAAATGCCTTAAGGTTCAAACCTGAATTACTGATAAAGAATACTAACTGCAATAATAATTTGTACAACCGAATACTGTCTGAAAGTCTAGTCTAAAAGCCTCTAACTGTCTAAATATGGAGGTTATGAGACAAGTTCCCCACTACTAAAATAAACTAAATACTGAAATAAGGAAATGATATGATAACTTTGTTCTCGAACTATGAGGACTCACCACTAGGTCTACTGCTGATAGTCTAGGTTGGTAGGTATGGTCAGGAGCCCATACGTCTGAACCTATGATATAAGACATCATAGCCCAAAATAAAGGTACTTTGAATGTACCAGTATGCTAAGTGAGGTAGGCTGATATGCAAGGGTTCATATGTATGAACAACAACTGGCTGAATAGTATGAACAAAATTGAATGAGAGTACATATATAACTGAAACTAATAAAACACTAATTATGCAATACTGTACACCTATCTACATATACTATGTCTGAGATCAGAGTAACACTGGATACTGAGTTCTGATAACTAAATGACTGATATCTAAGTTTACTAATAATTGTATTACTGATAGCTGCGTGACTATTTCTTATAGTCCTGATTTTGTAGAACTAAACAGAGTTCTATACTGATCTGGGTGACTGTGTCTGACAGTCCTAATTTAGTAGAACTAAACTGAGTTCTACAGTGAGACTGAAACTGAAACTGTGACAGGTAATTATCTAACTGACATGCCCCTTCTCTGAACTGATCTGGGGTCCAACCTATAACCCCAGTTAGAATGGTGTTAGTACCATGCCATGGGTAAAGACAAGTGCTGAGTCACCCTCATTTGGCAGGTGCTCTCAACGAGAATGGTGATACCCTCAACTGGCAGGTAGAACACCTCATCAACCCTAAACTAGGGAATATAATCTATACACATGATACTAAAAAACATGTAGGCATCATGATTTCAAATCCCATCCTACAAATTCTAGGGATTAAACATGAATTCACATAATACTACACATATGTCAAATAAATTTACATGAATCTTATAATAAATCATGGATTAGAAACCTAATCAATATCATAATCATGAATACATTCAAATCAAACTTGGAATTCATGAAATCAATAAACTTGATGTTTTAAAAGAGGTTCTTGAACTCCAAGGGTGGAAGAAAATCCTTGGATGAACACCTAACATACCTTGGTGCTTGAATTCATCAAGATTGATGGTGTGTTCTTGAATCTTGAAATTGAAATTAGATCTCCTAGGGTTTATTCTTGAGAAACTTTTTGAGGGAATGAGTGAATTTTGCCTTTTGGATAACTTAATTACGTGTTTTAGGGCTGATATAAGGGTGGGAAATGACTCAAATTTCCCTTTGGATGCGGGCTTTTAATGACTAAAAACATGCCTAGTGACATACAGACCGACGCATTGTGTCAATGGCATCAATGCGATGACCAATATGCCATGTCGAGTTCGTATTGGTTCACTGGAATTGTACTAAAGGCTGGGAGAAAATTATTTGTCGACATTATGGGCGACGCAACGCATCGAGATTGCGTCGACCCACTATTTTGGTCACCTGAACATAGTTCAAATAAGGTCCAAAAAATCCAAAACTCACCCGAAGTGACCTATTGACACCCCTGATAATGATTCAATCCAAAGATTGACATTTTAAGGTCATAAGAACTGTGAAATAAAATTGCCAACTTATTAATGCTAAAATAATTCTAAGTAAGGACACTTAGCCAAAATTTCCAAGTTTGGGACCTCTTTTCATGCTCTAAGGGATTGAGTAAAGCTTAAAGTTTTGTGGGGTCTTACAACATCATATCTATATATTCTTATTTTATTTTGACCTTTAAGAAATAAAGAAAATGTCATGCTAAAAGAATTTCCTTTTTTCCTTTTTAATTTATTAATAGAAAGTCAAAAAATTGATTACCTTGTTCATATATCTTTCTTTCGCGTGATGTTTTTATATTTTCAATGCCTAGATTAGGTATTTAAAAATGGTTGTCCATAGGAAGAACTAACTCCATGCTATCATGGCTTTGAGGTTCACTTAATATCAGGATTCCCACTGGATTATTAATTACATTCCTCCTTCTCCTTTAGGATAGGATACTCCTTGGTCCTTTTTACATAATACTCTCGGCTACCTAGGAGGAAAGATTATCTTTCTCTTTATATGCAATATCTTTTAAGGTAAAGAAAAATATCTACCTTTCCAGTGCACACGTCATTAACTGGTGGTTTAATTACCTTAGATGCCATACTCAATTGTCAATGTATGTTACTAAATATCATGACTTCTCGCTTTCATAACTAAATAGAGAAAGCTGGAATTCTGACCTACTTCTGAATTCAAAAATGTCTAGTCTGATCTTAATGACTGGTATGTTCGTAGGGGTTTACTTTAGCGAGGAATTAAAGTTTTCTATAAAATTGGGATACACCGTGCTCCCAATAAAAGTGTACCTCTTTGAGAAGGGATCTTCCTAGAAGTTTTTCCTAGTACCATTCATCAACAAATATTTCAGTGGTCAAATGTCTTGTCTGTTACTCTCTTTGGATCTTATATGTTAGAGTTGTATATTTAATGAAACATTTTTCTCTTGCATTTATTTATGACTCATTTGTATTTCTTGTTTGTTAATTAGCTTGTCATATTTTTTTCTTGGTTCGATTTTTAGAATCTAAAGTAGGAAAGTTAAAACTTATATTCCTTCATAGGCTTGGTCCATTTCTTTAAGAATGTTGAGATCTTGATGATAAAAAAAAGTATGTTGAAAGATTTCAGTTAAATTGTTGTTATTTATCTAAGTGTTGGTTTAAGGGCATCTTCTTTTTCCTTTTGTTCTATTTGTTAGTCTGTCTATTTTTCTAAATCTGTCAATGGGATCCTCTTGAGCTTGCTGGAGGGGTTCTGTATCCTGCAGTTCCAGTTATTGTATCCTATTAGTATAGATCTTTCCAATTGGGTCTTTAAGTGTAGTCTTGTTTTTATGTGATGTAAGCTTCATATTTTTCCAATTAGTTTGATTTGCAATATGAGATGCACTTGTATTCACTACAGTAACCTTCTATCACCTACGTTTGCCTTGTATGAATAGTGTATGAGCATTGTTCCTTGATATTTAAGTCCATCTTTAGAACTTCTATTAGCTTGGTTTAGTTTCTTCTTGTAGTTACAGACCTTCAGTAATTTTCTAATTTAATCTTTACAAACTAGAGAATGTCTCTATGTTGTATTGATTTTGCAATACAATCTAGTATGATCTTTCTCAACCTTTTGAAAGTATAGTTTCTTTTCACTAAAATTTAATTTCTTTAATCTTGGCACCAAAATAACTGAGTAATAGGTATACTTTCAATAAGCAGTGTGTGTATATACTTTAGCTCATTCTTATGCTCAAATTATTTTTTCAATCTACAAACCTCCGTAAAGTTATGAAAGAATCTGGGTGATCAAATTAACAGTTCTAGTCTGTTTCCTCGCTCATAATTGTGAAGTTCAAAGATGCATGTTAACAAGAAAAACATGCTTTCCATTTCATCATATCTATACAATATTAGTTCTGTCTACTACTGTCGTCTTAGATACTCTCTCTTCATTGAAAAAAGTATTCATTGACGGATTAGAAGGATTAAGGTTGCAAAAAATAACTTGACCTTTGATAGAGATAGATTCAACATAATGAACGGATTGAATATATTTAGTCTATCCATGGAGTTCTCTATATGGAGTATATTTCCAATGGCTGAATTATATGATAAGAGTATTTCAGCATAAGCTGACCACTTGACCTCTCAATCAAATAATTAGGGGCAATGTTGTTTATGCTTGGGTATATTCCATACATATTATGCACACACTTGTACTGCTCTGACATTATCATTGCACGTTGGTAGTTATTCCCTTTACGGGATATCCCCAAACCACAATTCTGGAATTAGACTAGGTAGGTTGTTGTAGTTTACGCTTTTCCAGGGATTGAACTTTGTTAATGAGGTCATTATAGCATTGAGGAAGTGACTTTTTAATTTGAGTTATTGAAATGTCATTTGGATTTGAAGCTAATATTTTAACATGAGCAATCAATAATTTATTTATATATTATTGTCTTATCGTTATACTTGGAGAAGAAAATTGTTGCTTAAGTTCTTGGTTGTTATAATTTGTACTTCTTTATTTGTATTCTTACCAAGTTCATTCCTTTGGTAAGAATCAACATGTTGATACAGTTGAAGTTCCACTACTAATTATCTTTTTAGATGGAACTATTATTATTTTTATTATATTATTCACAAAATCAAAATTAGAATACATAATCCATAGTTATGAGACTCAACGCTCAACAAAGAATAGAAAATAGATATGTTAGTTTTGACTCATTCTCACCATCATAGTAATTTAGTTCAGTTTGTGGGGACTCTAAGTTATAGAGACGGATCCAAAATTTTGACAATATGGTGCATTATTATGAAGAGGTGGATCTAAGATATAAATTTGACCAGTTTAACGTTTTGGATCTTATAGCCATTACATTTTTAAAATTATAGGTTCAAACATATGTAGCTATACTCTGTGTCAAAGACTGAACACTACTTTACATGACATCACTGGGACTGTTCTGAAACTATTGTAATTCTAGGTAAATAGTTAGATTGTCGGGTATTAGATACGCCCAGGACTCAATAACATGGAAAGTAAAGCATAGCATGATATCGTTTGGAGTTTGTATGTAGACCTCTATATAACTTATGTTCAGAGGCATATTTGTTGATTCTACATGTTTTCTGTTGTCTCATTTGGTTCTTATGTTGTGATCATGTTGATTCATATTTAATTTGAGAAGTCAAAAAGATTTAGGAAGTTGTTTTATGATTTTAGTCGTGAAGAGAACTATATTTCATTGTGAAACCTCTTAGTGGAATGGAGTTTCTGGTTATTGCTCATTCTTGTAATTATATAAGGTCATCCAGGATTAATGTGCTTTCATTTTTCTGGCAAAGTTTTTCTTATGCTTTTATGTTCTCCATTGGTGCAGACAAAGTAGATTTGAGAATTGTTTGGGATAAATACTACAGAGTGGTTTGGTTCAGTATCATTGACCTAGGTAAGCATATAATGAAATTCCTTACACTATTCATTAATTTTTTTTGTCGCCTAGGCATTCATATAGAAGTTTTTTGACTTGTCGATTTGTCATGTCTTCCCCATTTTCTTCTATGGATTATGTGTGATTCTGGTATTGTTAAGAGCTTTCCCTCTTTCCCATTTTATATCAAGTATGTCCTCTTATGCTCTTGTTGTGTTATTTTAAAGATTGTTGACCCAAGATAGAATCAAAGTTCATTATAAAATTATAGTACTTACGCTTAAAGTTCTCTTTTGTCGTTTATCTTTTAAAAATAAATTAGGATGTCAAAGCAAATGAAGTTCTTAAAACTTAATGGCCTATGTAAATTATATGGATTCTTCACTTCATAAGTTATTCCTAAATACTTTGTGATGATTTTGAACTTACTGATGGTAGGTCAATTTGAAATTGAAGCGAAAGGAGGTAGAATAATGTCTTTGGATAAACAAATCTTTTGCATGTGTTGATTGACATAACAAAAAGGTATGTTCCTGTACATTGTTTCTTTTACTTGAATGATACATTTTATTATTGTGAAAGTGAGATGTCTTTATTTATTTCAAATGGATCATTAAGTATAATAGCACAGTGACATGCATTTGAATATATAGAAATAGGCTCAATTGTGACAAACATTATCTATATAAAAAACTAAATAGTGTAGAATCATTTAATTTCTGTCCTTTTTAGGCAAACATTAATTAGATTCATTGGTGAGCTATTTTGGAGCATCTTGTTTCCATGGATGCAAACATGGAAACATTTTATTTTGGAGCATCTTGTTTCTTGGTTTAGAAACTTCACTTTCCATATGATTTACTACACATCTTCTCAAGCGCATTTTTGTAACGCCCCATGTCTTCACCCCGGATGTCACACGATACTCATAATCCCGAAGGACCACAAGTTAATACATGACTGGTACCTGCTGCAATATCTGAATAATAATATTAAAGAATTGCAGAAGTAGGTTGATATTTCCATAAGGTTCACATCTGAACATCAAATACTGATAATGAAAACTGAAATCTAAATGTCTGTCTGAAATAATCTAGTCTGAAAAGCTTCTAACTGAACTATCTGAAAATGGAGTTGATGGGACAAGTTCCCAACTAACTCTGACTACTGATAATATACTGAAAATAATGAAATAAAAACTCTCTCCTCGAACTATGAGGACTCACCACTAAATCTGATGATGATGATTTGGGATGCTAAGTACGGTCAGGAGCCCATATATTTGAACCTATGATATAGGACATCATAGCGCAAAAGAAAGGTATGCATCAGTACTTTAAATGTACTGGTATGCTAAGTGAGGTAGGCTGGTATGTATGGGTTCATATGCATGAACAATAACTGACTGAGTAACATGAATATAACTAACTAAGAATATATGTATATCTGACACTACTGTAAATACTAAATATGCAATGATATGCTCATAACTACGCATGTTGTAACTAAGATTCATGTTAACACTGGGTACTAAATTCTGATAATTGAATGACTGGTATCTAAGTTTAGTGATACTGAATTACTGTATACTGAGTGACTATTTCTGACAATCCTAATTCTATAGAACTGAACTGAGTTCTATATTAAGCTAGGTGATTGTGCCCGACAGTCCTGATTCTGAACCTGAACTGAGGTTTTATACTGAGTTTAAAACTAAAATTGTAGGAGTGTTCATCTAACCAACATACCCCAATCATGACTGAGTTGGGGTCTATAACACCCCATACTTTTCCTAGCTTAAAACCGCTCGTAGAATGTCAAAGATTTACTTTAAAGATGAATACCTTTTAATTATGTGGGCAAGTGAATAACCTTTTCATCGATACCAAATTCTCCCAAATCTGATACTCGATTGAGGAGTTAGAGCATTTTTAAGTTGACAGTGTCCCACCTGAGCAACCACCGTGTCGCGGTCAAGGACAATTTTATAATTGTTAATTCCAATGGACCTTCGCGATATTGGATTATCCCGAAGAGGTCCAAATTCCTAATTGTCCCATTCCAGTAGCCCAACACAATGTTGGCGCGTCGCTTCTTTGGCCAAAATGGAAAAACTATAGGGCACCGCGATAGTCACGCATCGCATTGCATGCCCAGTTCCCAATTGTCCAAATTCCAGTAAGCCACCCGATAGTGGTGTGTCGCGGTGGCCACCCAGTTCGAAAAAAATAGTACATTTTTCAGTTCCATCCAGTAGTTTAAAGAGAGCATTTTGGTCAATTTCCAAGCCCCCAATCGGTCCAAACATAAGATTTAAGCCAATTCTAAGCACTTTATGCCCAATTTCACTCATTCTCTCTCAAAGTAAAACCCTAAAGCTCTAAAGCTCCTTATAACGCCCTGATTTTCTAAACCAGAATACTCCATG
The DNA here is from genome assembly GCF_002878395.1 of Capsicum annuum. Taxonomy (NCBI): domain Eukaryota; kingdom Viridiplantae; phylum Streptophyta; class Magnoliopsida; order Solanales; family Solanaceae; genus Capsicum; species Capsicum annuum. The sequence continues at coordinate 26,946,942 of NC_061122.1, forward strand.
GTGCTTATGACCCTGACGGACTACAAGCTAACCCAGGACTAATTTGTAATGGTAAACTGCAATTCATGATATAATAATGCAGAAAAACATGCACAATAGGCCATAAGGTTTAAATGAAATAATATAACATCCATATGGGCAAAAAATACCCAAAACAACTAAAAACTGAATCTAAAAGCTAAATCTGAGCGTAAATCCAAAAACCTTTAAGTATTGTCTAAAATAAGGAGTTGAAGGAACATGTCTCCAACTAACTCTGTAAAATTGAACTGAAGAAATAAATGAATAAATCAAATAATGTCATCCTCAAATGAAGAGGAATCACTGCAACTCTGTATGCTGAATGCGACTGCTACTGCTGGTCTGGGGCTCGTGCCTCTAAACCTATGGTGCAGCATGAAAAGAAAGAACCATAGCGTAAATGCATCAGTATAACTAGAGTACTGAGTATACGAGTGAGGTAGGCTAATGCAAGGGTTTACGTGCATGAATAATACTACTGACTGAGTGATATGAACATAAGAGTACAAATATACATACAAAGTAACTAAGATCGTGAGTACGTGATGGCTAAATCTGTACGCTAATACATGGATGGAACCGTAGTTCTGATAACATGGATGATTGTATCTGACAGCCTTGAATCTGGTTGAACTCTCTGAGTTCCGTGCTATAACTAAATTTGACCATATCTAATAGTCCTGGTATACTGATATCTGAAGAATTGTCTGAGTTCTTTTACTGAGACTGATACTGAAACTGTGGGAGGTAGTTGTTTAACCGACATGACCTATATATGCCATTATGGCTAAGATGGGGTCCAATCTCTGCCCTAACTGTAAGGGTGTCAATACCGCGCTATTGTTAAGGACAACATGTGAGCAACCCTCATATAATAGGTAACTCTAGTGAGAATGATGGGAACCCTCATATAATAGGTTAAGCCACCTCATCTACCGTCATATAACAGGCTACGATGTCTCAACCTATCCTGGCTACATAGTTCTAGAATACAAGGATGACTGCTAAGAATCACACCCTCATATACAGGTGAGTTCCCATCCTTGGGTTCACTCGGTGCTGACTTTCGTTGACTGATGGAGTAGTACTATTATCTGAAAGTTAACTGGGATCATGAGGTTTCTGAGGTTTCCTGAGTTACATGACTGACTGAGTTCTATAGATTATATCTTGACTGAGATTATCATGACAACATGACATGGCTCTAGGCACACAACTATGTTTTTCGAGTACGAATACCCCCAGGACTCGATAGAAGAGAACTGACACACATGACATGACTTGATCACAAGATTGGAGTTCGCAATTTGCTATATCATAAGTAGGGGATAGTATACTTCATGTATTTAATCAACACCTCAAACATGGTAGGGAAAGTATGGATATAATTTGCACACAAAATTCATATCTCCCTCATTATACATACTTCATGACATCACCATAAGAATACATAAATAGCATGGGCATTCATATTGAAGTGTATCGCTAACATGGACTTGTCATTTAAATATCATGAAATCATGTAAATATGAACTTCTAACATCCTAGGCATTTTATCAAACACCTTACATGCATTCTTTAAGGCATAGGTGGATTTCATACTTACATTAGCTCAACCTACCCAAAGTTCATGATTTTCAACCAACAATCACATATATTCCATGAAAAACACCCTTAGATATCATCTTGAAACTTGAACAACAATCATCAATGTGTACATGCTTATATCACCACAAAATTTTACAAAATAACATTTAAAAGCATGGCTCTTGAACTCTATGAACTAATTGAATCTATAGATGAACACCATGCATACCTTAAATCTTGATCTTGAAAGAGATCTAATATTTCTGAAGGTTCCTGAAGAAATCCTTAGGCTTTCCCTTGATTTTTCTTGACTAGGGTTTAACCTCTTTGGGAAAGAATGATCTTGTTCTTGAGGAGATGATCTTGAGAGGAAACCTTAATCTTGTGGTTGAAAGTGTAAGAGAGGGTTTTTAAGATATTTTAACTAAAGAGAATGGAAGATAATACATTCCTTGAGGGTTATAAGTCATGGAAAGTGAACAAAAATGACCAAAATACCCTTATGAAATAAATTCCCAGTTGCTGAAAATCATAGCTGACGATATTTGTGACAAGGCGTCAAAAGTGTGGTAAGCCATCAAAAATGTCGTCACACAGGAGCTGGAACTGATGGTTTCTGCCTAAGTCTGACGACCTTTGTGGTAGGGCGTCACAAATGTGGTAAGCTACCACGAATGTCGTCACTTAGGAGCTGCTTTCTACCTAAGGCTGATAGGTCATGATTCATTGGAAAGAATCTATCGTTTGATTCGTCTGATAGATGGGAGTTATTTAAAGCCTTAATATACATCTAACCTACTCATAAAACTATAAAAGAACCATGATGTACTATGCATGAGCTTGGTACATAGCTCTAATATTGGTTTGAATTTTTCGGGGTATTACACTCCTTCTCTAAGAAATTAAAAATTTTCCATAGATTCTCCAAAAAAGCTCCAAATTGAGGATTTCCAAGGAAAAATAATCAAGAACTCATCTCCAAGAACTCAAATAGGAATCAATAGATCAAGTTTCTTCATCAAATCTTCAATCAAGGTATGTGGGGTTTCTCAACTAGGATAATTCTTTCATCCTTGTACCCAAAACTTATTTTAAGTACAAATTTTACTGAATTTTATATGATTTCCCATGAAATTAAAGTTAGGGTTTATACCCAATATTTCTATTTATAAGATTATGAGATTTCAAGTGATTTAAGAGTTGATTTGCATGTTTATGCTTATATTTTTTCATGCATATTGTAGGAATTTCTAGATTTTAAGTTGATTTATAAATGATTATATTACCAAGCATGAATATTATGATGTTTTAACATGAGTTTGATGCATGGGTCATTAAGCCCTAATTAAAGATGGTTATTTCAAGATTGATTGTGCTATGAGCACTTTATGACCAGATTTTTTTTAGATTATTAATAAAGATTTGACCTTATGGTCTCAAGAATAGATATGAAATCCACTTTGCAGATTTAGATTACAGATTTAGCTTTACAAATATATAGTTGGTTTTCATTATAAACCATTATACTATTTTAGAGGCGAATTTCCATCAAAATGAGAATACAGATTTAATGAAAGTAGTATTTAGCAATGAGATGGGTACGTTAGTATGGTTTCATATCCCAGAACTACGTGCCAATGTAGGATTTAGATTGTTCCCACTTCTACGTGGATGATAGATATATGATCACTCAGATACGTTATACTCCCTGGCCAGAGTATGACTCCTATCCCTGACGTGAGAATTTCTCCTTAGGGGGACAAAAATGTTGGACTCCATGAATGATCACATGGTTTATATCGGTTAGAAGAATCTCCCATGCAGAATAAGTTTTTAGATTTCTAAACCCTTAAGATAAAGTATTTTCTCTAATAGAAAAGAGTAACAGAAAAGATTTTAGAAAACTAAGTGTAAAGGCTCTCAGTTAAACTCAGATTATACTTTACAGAAAGACAATAGTTACAGATTTTAGCTTTTAGATTTCAAATTCAGAAGTGAGCTCTTTTTACACTTAGACAGTATGATTTACAGACAGAACATTAGCACATCTTTTAGAACTAAATGTTCTGACTCACTAGATTTATAAAGTGTGATTTTCTATTCATGATTTTAGATTTCAGTATTTCAGATATTCTAGCTTATGTGAGTCATTTACATTTAGCATGCGTTGTTTTATAAATCATGATTATAAGATGATGTTTTACTAATGCATTTCACCCCCATATACTCAGTAATCCTCAAAGTATTGATCCACATATATGTCTATGTGCTACATTGTCTCATAATGTAGGTATAAGTTGTAGTATGTCCAGACAGAATCAGACAATTATAGATTCCAGCCAGCAGATGATAAGTTCTATTTTAGGGACTTTAGTTAGATATTATTTATGTACTTTACTTTCTTACTCATATGTATTGATTAGTGGTAGTTGGATTCGCGCCCTAGCTATCTATAGTTAGTATAGTAAAGGCTTCACAGATGACAATTAGAGTCAATTATATAATTTTAGTCTCTCTTTTCAGACCTTATCAAAATGTAAAAGTTGTATCAGTATTATATTTTCGCAGATTCTATTATTTTTATGTTTTTGAATAGTAATCTTAGTCATTTTAAATGTATTTATTCAATTACTTATGAGTTATACCAGTAGAAAGGTTAGCTTGGGACCACTTGTGGTCCTAAGCACCGTGTGATGTCCCGGGATAGATTTTTAGGGTGTTACAGTGTCCAGCCTGTGACCCCAGTTGGAAGGGTGTTAGCACCTTACCAAGGAATACTAACAATGGCTATAAGTTAACCCTCTCTGATAGGAAGATCTTTCGTCAACCCTCACTGGCAGGAAAACTCGTACGAGATGTATCAACTCTAGACTGGCAGGAAGACATCTCAACCTACACTTGATACGTAGTTCTATAATGCAAGGATTGCTACTAAGGGTCAAACCCTTTAATGATAGGAATGCCCCCATCCCTGGGTTTACTCGGTGCTAACTCCTACTCCCAACTGAATAGACACTGAACCGATTTCTAGTATGTACTAAGTTTGACTGAACTATTATTGATCATGCTGTCTATCTGAACTAAACCAAGTTCTATTAACTAACTGAGTACACTGAGCTCTGTTAATTGATTGAATACGCTGAGTTCTATAACTGACTAAGTACTACTGGATGTGACATTATCAAGACTTTTTTGAAACTACAATAAATCTAGGTAAACGACCAGATTTTCGGGCATTAAATACCCCTGGGACTCGATAGCATAAATTGTAAAGCATAGCATGATCTTGGAAAGCATTATAATGTTTATAACTCATTCATAGAGATATTTTATCAAACACTTGTAAGATATAAGCTTGTACATATGCTAGCATGTCATGATTTCCCCATTTAATCTACATGCATAATTTATCAAACACTTGTGGAACATAATCTATGCACATAATACTGATCAACATGTAGGCATCATGATTTTCAATCCCAACTTACAAATTCAAGGGCTTTAATATGAATTCACATAATACTACACATATGTCAAATAAATTTACATGAATCTTGTAATAAATCATGAATTAGAAACCCAATTAACATCATAATCATGAATACATTCAAGCCCAACATGGAATTCATGAATTCAATAAACATGAAGTTTTAAAAGAGGTTCTTGAACTCCAAGGGTGGAAGAAAATCTTTACATGAAAACCTAACATACCTTGGTGCTTGAATTACTGAAGATTGATGGTGAATTTCTTGAATCTTGATCTTGACTTTGATGGGTTAGGGTTTGTTCTTGAGAGAATTTGAGACAAAGTGAGTGTATGATGAATTTCGTGATTTAGGGGCTGATTAAGGGTGAGAAAAATAACCCAAATATCCCTCTGGACGCGGGCCTTTAATGAGTGAAAGTATGCCCTGTGACATGCAGAACGATGCACCACATCATGGCATCAACTCGATGACCAACGCATCACGTCGAGTTCGCATTGGTTCACTGGAATTGCACTAAAATCTGGGGGGAAATTAACTGTCAACGTGATGGGCAACACGACGCGTTGAGATCGTGTTGACCCACTATTTTAGTCACCTGAACATGGTTCAAACGAGGTCCAAAAAATCAAGAACTCACCCAAAGTGACCTACTGGCATTCTTGATCATGAATAAACCTAAAAATTGATACTTTAAGGTTATAAGGATCACGAAATAGGATCTTCAACTTATGAAGGCTAAAATACTTCTAAGTATAAATACTTAGCTGCAATTTCTAAGTATGGGACCTCTTTTCAAGCTTCAACGGATTGAGTTAAGCTTAGAATTTACGGGGTCTTATAATATCTCCCCCTTGGGAACATTCATCCTCGAATGAGACTAAATAGGCTGAGAAACACTGATAGACTGAGATTACACACTGAACATGCATATCTGATGCATGGAATACCTGGCTAAAACTACTAATAAGTTGAGTTTTCAAAATGAACATGCATATCTGATGCATGAGTACATGGTTGAACAGATTCAAGAATGCATTACTATCAGGAAGATGATATGCAACAGTAATGAATACCAAATTTATAACCGTAACTAAACATGGAACTAAACAAATCTAAGGAATACTATTACCTTGAGCTGAGTCTAAGTTTGTAGAGAAGAGATGAGGAAACTTGGTCCACATATCTGCTTCTGCTTCCCAAGTAGCTTTCTCAACGAATTGATTTCGCTAAAGAACTTTGACTAGCGGAACTTTTTTTCCTCAGACTGTGAACCTGATGATCGAGGATTTCTACTAAATTCTCTTCATAAGAGAGACTGTTCTAAACATCTATAACCTCTATAGGGACTAAAACTATTGGGTCACCTATGCTAAGTCTGAAGGTAACTCAAGCTTGTAAGCTACCTTTTCAAAATGGGTGAGGATTTGATAAGGACCGACATATCGGGGACTGAGCTTCCCCTTCTTGACAAACCTCTTTACCCCTTTCATAAGTGAGATTTTCAAATACACATAGTCACTAATCTCAAACTCAAGATCCTTTCTTTATACATCTGCATACGATTTCTGCCGGCTCTGAGCTATCTTAAGCCTTTCCCTGATCAACCAAACTTTTTCTAAGGTATCAAATACCAAGTCAGGCCCTACCACTACAGTCTCACCCACTTCAAATCAACCAATGGGAGATCTATATCTCCTCCCATAAAGCACCTCAAATGGAGCCATATAAATGTTGGAATGATAATTGTTATTATATGTGAATGCAATCAAGGGAAATTTGTCATCTCAACTACCCGTAAAGTCAATGGCACACGCCCTTAACATATCTTTTAAAGTCTAAATGGTCCTTTCTGCTTTACCATCTGTCTGAGGGTAAAAGGTTGTACTGAGGTAAACTTGGGTACCAAAACCCTTTTGGAAGGCTTTCCAGAAATGAGAGGTAAACTGGGTACCTCTATCTGAGATAATAGATATTCAGACTCCATGTAACTTGACCAACTCTCTGACAGAGAGTTTGGCATAGTCCTCGGCTGAATAAGAGGTATGTACTGGTAAGAAGTGGGATGATTTGGTCATCCTGTCCACAATGACCCAAATCAAATCATGTTGGCAACATCCATGTTTACTTTCTCCCACTTTCACATAGGAATACTGAACTCCTGCATAGATCCACTGGGCTTCTGATACTCGATCATAACCTGCTGACACGTCGAGCACTTAGCCACAAACTCTATAATGTCTCTTTTCATCCTACTCCACTAATAGATCTCCCTCAATTGCAGTACATCTTTGTGGCCCCTAGATGAATAAAGTAATGCACACCATGCATTTATACAGGAATTTGTTACCTTAAGTCATCTACACATGGCACACATAGGCAACCCTAGCAACACAACACACCATCTTTCCCTTGGGAGAAAACCTCTACTTTCTGATCTCTGACTGACTCTTTCAACTTGACTAAATTGGGATCTCGATCCTGCCTTTCCTTCACTTTGGAAACCAGAGATGATTCTAAACTATTCTGTACTCACACACTTCCCTTTACTGAATCGACTAAGCTGACACCTAGTCAGGAAAGTTGATTAACTTCCTGAACTAAATTCTTATTATGATCCTCCATGTGAGAAACACTAACCATAGACATCGTACTGAGAGCATCAACCACTATATTGGCCTTTCCTGGATGATACAGGACGCTCATGTCATAGTCTTTCAACAACTCTAACCACCTTCTCTGACGTAGGTTCAGATTTTTCTAAGAGAATACATACTGCAGGATCTTATAGTCTGTGAACACATCTACATGTACCCCATATAAATAATGCCTTCAAATCTTTAAGGCAAATACAACAGTTTCTAACTCAAGATCATAACTTGGATAATTCTTTTAATAGGGCTTAAGTTGTCTAGAGGAATAGGCTATGACCTTACCTCTCTACATCAAAACACACCCCAAACCAACTCTAGAAGCTTCACAATATACCACAAACCCATCTGGTAAAGTCAAAACTGGGGCTATAGTGAGTCGAGTCTTTAACTTTTGAAAACCTTTCTCACAAGAATCTATCCACATGAATTTAACTTTCTTCTGAGTCAACTTGGATATGAGGGATACAATAGTCAAAAATCCTTCAACAAACCATTGGTAATAGCCAGCCAAACCTAAGAAACTCCTGATATCTGATGGAGAGATAGTTATGGGCAAGTTTTTTACTACATCAGTCTTTTGAGGATCAACTCTAATGCCATCACCAGAAACTATATGGCTAAGAAAAGCTACTGACCTTAGCCAAAATTCATACTTACTAAATTAAGCAAATAACTAATGGGTTCTAAAGGTCTGTAACACTATTCTAAGATGGTCTACATGTTCATGTTCACTGCAGAAGTAGACAAGAATGTCATCAATGAAGACTATGGTGAACAAGTCCAAGTATTGCTTGAATACGCGGTTCATAAAGTCCAAGAAGGTTGCTGGAGAAATGGTAAGACCAAATAACATGACTAAGAATTCAAAGTGGCCATACTGAGTTCTGAAAGTTGTTTTCAGAATGTCACATTCTCTGACCCTGAGTTGATGATAGCTTGATCTGAGGTCTATCTTAGAGAAAAAACTAGCACCCCAAAGTTGGTCAAACAAGTCATCGATTTTAGGAAATGGATACTTTTTATTGAACATGACTTTATTTAACTGATGGTAGTCTATACACATCCTGAGAGAACCGCCTTTCTAATGCATGAATAGAATAGGTGCACCCCATGGGAAAATGCTGGGTTTGATGAACCCCTTATCTAGGAGATATTTCAACTATTTTTTTAACTTTTTAAGTTCTGTAGGTGCCATTCTATATGGAAGAATGGATATGGGCTAGTATCTAGAAGAAGGTCTATTCCGAAGTCAATTTCCCACTTGGAAGGAACTCTAGAAAGATCTTCAGGAAACACATCTAGGAATTCACATACTACTGATACTGACTCATGATTAGGGGTTTCTAAACTAGACTCTTGGACTTGAAAGAGATGATAAACACATCCCTTAGATATCATTTTTATCCCTAAGGTAAGAAATAAGTTGACCCCTAAGTGCTGAAGTACTACCCATCTACTCAAGGACAGGTTCATTCAGAAATTAAAAATAGACAATTTTATTTTTGTAGTCAACTATAGCATAGCATGAATGAATCCAATCCATGTCAAGAATGACATCAAAATCGATCATCTCTAATTCTACTAAGTCTGCTAAAGTGACTTTCTGAGATACCATAACTGGAAAGTTCCTGTATACCCATTAGAATATGATATATTTACCCACTAGGGTAGAGAATGAGAAGGGCTCTACTAGGATTTCAGGACTGAATCTAAAGTCAATAGCTATATAAGGAGTTACAAAGGACAAAGAAGCTCTTGGATCTACCAAAGCATAAACGTGCAAATGATAAACTTGTAACGTACCAGTGATTATATTATGAGAACTTTCTTGATCCTTTTGGGATTGAAGTACATAAAGCCTGTTTAAGCGCTACCCATTGGTGGCACTGGAAGCGGCACCCTGCTGATTCAGGTGATTGGACTGAGCTGAAAGATGATTATACTAACTCTGTAAACCCACCTGAGGATATTTTCTAACCCTGTGGCCTAGCTTGCCACATCCAAAACATACATCACTGCCAGCCCTGCAGACACCCTGGTAGTTTCTGCCATACTTTTGGAAAAAGAGATTCGTTCGAGCACTACTAACACTAACTTGGGGTTTAGGTCCTGGTGCCCTATCTTTATTGCCATCTCTGAATTTCAGCATAGGAGCACTGGCTGAGGACAGAGCTAGAACAGAAGATTTCAAGGGAAATGAGAACAATTTCCATCCTCTGACTTAGGTTAAGTGAAGTTAAATCTACCTGTTCTAGCTCTCTTATTCTCCCTATCCTTCTCCCTATTCTTAGCCTTTTTTACCTATTGAGCATAGACCATGAGTCTGGATATGTCCATCTCCTTAATCAATATTACGGTCCTACACTCCTCGACCATACTGTTAAATATGCCAGTCACAAACTTAATTATCTTAGATCTACTATTTGCTACCACGTGAGGAGCATATCTTTCTAGCTGAGTAAACTTGAGAGAATACTGCTTCACTATCATATTTCCTTACTTCAGATTAATAAACTCTAAAACCTTTGCTTTTCCCAACTATAGTGGAAAGAACCTATCTAGAAAAGCAGTGGAAAACTCTTTCCATTCAACAGGGCCTGCATCAGTGACCCTCTCTTCCTTTTACTGCTTGAACCATAAGTGAGCCACATCCTTCAACTGATATACATCTAACTCAGCACTCTCACTAGTTTTTACCCCCATAATATCTGTGACTTTCTACACATGATCTAGGAATTCCTGTGGGTCCTCGTTTGACTTAGACCTAGTAAAAGTTAGAGGGTTAATTCGGGTGAAGTCCCAAATTTTGGTTACAGCAGTATTAGCCACTGGGTTGGCCTGAACAACAGTTGGCCGTTTATTCTGATCTGCAACAAAATTAGCTAGGGTAGTGAAAATAGCTCTAAATTCAGCATGAAAGATATGCTTATCCAGGGGATCTACCTGAATGGATTAAGGTGCTGGTTGATTTCCTGTTCTTCTTCCATTGTTCTTTTAGAGAGGCATGTTCTGTAAACGAAAGTAAGAAAAGGATTAGGCTGAGACTGTAACTTGAGATCATTCTCACTCTCATGATATGAATGATGAAAGAAGGGAAACTTTTCCTAAAATGCCTCATAGCTCCTTGTCCATATGTGTGGCGCACTACACACCCATGCACAAGACTCTAGTAGACGTGGCTTTCAGACTTCCTAGGACTCTGTTGAACCTTAGGCTTTGATACAAATTTGTAATGCTCTAAGTCTGTACCCTAGACGTTACATAGTGCTCATAATCCTGAAGGACCACAAGCTAACCCATGATTGGTACCTTCTATAATATCTGAATAATAATATTAAGGAAATGCAAAAATGGGTTGATATTGCCATAAGGTTCACATCTGAACATCAAAAACTAATAATGAAAAATTGAAATCTGAAATTCTGTCTAAAATAATCTAGTCTGAAAAAGCCTTTAACTGAACTGTGTGAAAATGGAGTTGATGGGACAAGTCCCCAACTAACTCTGACTACTAATAAAATACTGAAAATGCTGAAATAAAAACTCTATCCTTGAACTATGAGGACTCACCACTAAATCTGCTACTGATGATCTGGGATACTAAGTATGGTCAAGAGCCCGTGTGTCTGAACCTATGATATACGACATCATAGCGCAAAATAAAGGTATGTGTCAGTACTTTGAATATACTAGTATGCAAAGTGAGGTAGACTGGTATGCATGAATAATAACTGACTAAGTAACATAAATATAACTGACTGAGAATAGATGTATATCTTACACTACTGTAAATACTGAATATGGAATGACATGTTTATAACTACGCATATTGTAACTGAAATTCATGTTAACATTAAGTACTGAATTCTGATAACTAAATGACTGGTATCTAAGTTTACTGATACTAAATTAATGTATACTAAGTGACTATTTCTGACAGTCCTAATTTTGTAGAACTGAAATAAGTTCTATACTGAGTTGGGTGACTGTGTCTGACAGTCATGATTCTAAAACTGAACTGAGATTTTATACCGAGTTTGAAACTGAAAGTGTGGTATTGTTCATCTAACTGACATAACAAGAGAATAACTAAGTTGGGGTCCAACCTGTGACCTAGATTGGAAGGGTATTAGCACCTTGCCAAGGGATACTAATAATGGCTATGAGTTAACCCTCTTTAACAGAAAGCTCTTTCGTCAGCCCTCACTGGCAGGAAAACTTATACGAGATGTATCAGCCCTAGACTAGCAGTAAGACATCTCAACCTATGATGGCTACATAGTTCTATAATGTAGGGATTGCTACTAAGGGTCAAACCCTTTACTGACAGGATTGCCCCCATCCCTGGGTTCACTCAGTGCTGACTCCTACTCCTAACTGAATAGACACTAATCTAATTTCTAGTTTGTACTAGGCTTGACTGAACTGTTACTGATCATGATGTCTATCTGAACTAAACTGAGTTCAATGAGTTTTATTAACTGACTGTGTACACTGAGCTCTATTAATTCATTGAATACTCTGAGTTCTATAATTGTCTGGGTACTACTAGACATGACATTACTGAGACTATTCTGAAACTACTATAAATCTACGTAAATAGCCAGATAAGTTAGGGTTTGTTCTTGAGAGAATTTAAGAGAAAGTGAGTGTATTTTGCTTATTGAGGGCTCAATTTTGTGTTTTAGTAGCTGATTAAGGGTGAGAAAAATGACCCAAATATCCCTCTGGACGCGGGCTTTTAATGACTGAAAGCATGCCTAGTGACGCACAGACCGACGCACCGCGCCGATGGCATCAATGCGATGACCAATGCATCATGGTGAGTTTGCATTGTTTCACTGGAATTACATTGAAAGATAGGGGAAAATTAACTGTCGACGCGATGGGCGATGCGATGCGTTGACCCACTATTTTGGTCACCTGAACATGGTTCAAATGTGGTCCAAAAATCCCAAAACTCACCCGAAGTGACCTACTGACATTCCTAATCATGAATAAACCTATAAATCAATACTTTAAGGTCATAAGGGTCATGAAATAGGATTTCCAACTTGCGAAGGCTAAAATACTTCTAAGTATAAACACTTAGCTGAAATTTCTAAGTTTGGGACCTCTTTTCAAGCTTTAACGGACTGAGTTAAGCTTAGAATTTTGCGGGGTCTTACAATTTTCTTATATTGACTCTTCATATCTAAGGTAATCTCCTCTGTTTGCTCTTCCTTTCTTTATATATATATATATATCTCTCTAAATTTCTTGGAAGTAGGACAAACTTTCTCATGTGTACTATCATGTATCTATTCGATGACCTTTGTTTGTGTTTCTGAGTTCACCGGGGGAAAGCATTGAGGTGATTTTAAGAGCTTTTACGACCTCATAAGTGTTGTTCCTACATTTCCCTATAAAAGACCTCAAAGTTTTAACAAATAACAAAAGTCAAATACTCATACAATATAATTTAATTATAGAATACTTTAAAAGGAAAAGGAAAATATATCTAAGTCAATTAAATGTAGAAGGATATAGTTATCGATAAATTAGAGAAGATTTATTTGTACACTACATTTGTATTTTCATTTGTTATTCTCTCATCTTCATCATAACATATGATCTTCAGCCCTTTTCTAGATGTTACGCGAGAAAGGGCAACATATAGTTGTCCATAAGTAAACACAGGCTTCTTAAAAAATAATTCCAATCTCCACAATGATTGACCTTGTCTTTTATTAATGGTCATGAAAAAAGATACGATCATTGAGATTTCCTTTGTTGGAATTTAAAAGGAGATCGTGAATCAGATGGAGTAAGTGACATTCTTGGAATAAAAACTTTGTTGCAAGATTTTTTTCTAGATAACACTTTTTCTTCAATTATCTGATTTTCTAGTCTTATGATGATTAATCTTATGCCACTACACAATCTTACTGATTGATCTGTATTTCTTAAAAACATCACAGGAACACCTACCTTCAAAGTGAGAGAGTGATTTGGAATATCTAAGCATTTAATACTATTTAGGAATTTAGGTGTATGTAAATATCCCAAAGATGTAAATGAATGATCAGACATACAAATTGTATTGGAACTTAAATATGACTTCTCCTGTCCACAGTTGAGAGAAACCATGTAATCATTCACTGATTTCACCATTTGAAGAGTAGGTGTAAGATTGCACTTTCTTGAAGGTTTTTCATATCAATAGAATGTTCTAAATAATTGAAATATGTACTTTCTACAATTTTAGCTATTGGATCATCATAATTATCTGTAATAAGATCTTTGGGTATTTTTACTTTCTCAATGCAATATATGGAAAATCCCATCCTTCCATCACTTATTGTCAAAATCCCATTAAAAAATTGTTTTAACTCACTCACATCTGCATCGGATCAAATATCTTGTAGTCTCATATTCTTTGTTAGCTTTAGAATATGAAAGTGTAGCCACAAGTAGAAAGAATTTATTGTTGCATTAACAATATCTTGCCTAGTTTCTTTTGTAATTACCGGCAAGATTTGTCTAAAATACCCTCCAAAAATAATTGTCTTTCCTCCAAACGGATGATCTAAATTTGATGGATTTTTAAATCTTAAAATATCTCTTTAAGTTTGATCAAGAGCTTCAAAACAGTAGCTATACATCATTGGTGCCTCATCCTAAATGATAAACTTTGCCTTAACATGACAAACAATTTTCGAAGAGAAGATGACATTCCCCAAGTACTTTCCTCCTTTATAGTATTGATGTATTCTTTGTTGTCATCCAACAAACCAAGTGTATAACGTGTATCTCTAAAATTAGCATGGCCATTGTTGTTGATTCTTCTAAGTTCTTCATAGAAAGTTGGCCTTTTAATTATAACCTGAGATAATATATCTCCCCACTCCCTGGAGTAATAAAGAAGATCCTCCCAATAGAAAATACAGAATTTGTTCTTCTTTCCCATATTTTTGAACTTCTGTCCCTCTATAATTTAAGAGGGAATTCTGCGTAAGTCAAATCTCTTTCTTCTAAAAACTTTTTGTTATCCTCAAACCAACTTAAAAATTGAGATTCTCTAATAGTTAGTTTATTGGTAATATTTTCAATTGGATCCTCATCAGAAAAGAAGACACATTGTTCATCTTCAAGATGGAATGATAGTCCTTCCACTGGTGGTTCTCTATGGTGAATTGAAAATTTAAATATTCTTCAAGTAGCTTCACATGGTGATATGTAGCAACAATCATAATACATGTTGATTTCATCAACAGTTGATGAACCATTAGCATATGTATTTTGTGAAAAAGCAGCAGTCGTACGGTCATATCCTTTATTGACATACTCGAATAAATATTTAATAGATCTTAATTGGTTGCACCATTCCACGTTAATGGGAGCACCATATGTTAACAACAAATTGCGATTGTGTGGAACCATATATCTATTATCCAAATGAATACCATTTTTCTCAATGGTTTTACCATTATCCCTTCTTTTGTGAATAGGATACCCTTCTTTATCAACTGTTTTTACGTGAACAAACATTTTAGGAAAGTGCTTTGTACATTTACCATTCTACATGCACTGTGAAAATTTGTTAGTAGAACTACATGGACCATGCATCATCATATTTTTCATAGCATCATAATAATGAGGATCATTAACTTTATCTGGTATTTCTGCTAAAATTATTTGATCAATATCTGATGCACAGGAAAATTTATTGCTCTCATAAAGAAAAAGCAATATATGGGCACGAGGCAATCCTCTTTGTTGGAACTCAATGGTATATATCACTGCATTATAAATCAAGTAAGTTTATTAGAAATAAATTGTTAGAATTATATATATATATATATATATATATATATATATATAATGATTTATGAGTGTCCTCATGTATATTCAAATAAAATAGTAAATATGACAAACCTGTTTTTACTTTTTCAAATACTTGATTGGCCTTCAAATTCTTTATCAAATGATCCAATTTAATTTTAAATATCCTACTTAGAATATCTGGACGATCTTTAGGATTCAACCCCATTCTTCCTACAAATCTGTTAATCTCTGGCCACTTAGGATTGCAAGTAAATATGATAAAAAGGTCAGGATATCCAGCCCATTTGCATATTGTCATAGCAACTTGATAATTTTGAGTCATATATCATTCACCTTCCGTGAAACTTGATGATAAAAATACACGTTTACCTTGGAATGAAGGATCAGTGTCTCCACATAAAATTGCATCAGATGGGACCTTATAAAACTCAAATCTAAATTATTTTTGATGAGTCTGAATAAACTTCATCCAAGAAGATTCCATCATTGTATAGGCATCAACTAAAAATTACTGAAATAATCTTCTTGAAGCCACAATGGTAGGAACTTCACCTTTTCTTTCTTGAATTTTACAAGAAAAAAATTCCGCGCATACTAACACGTTGTCTTCCCTTATCACCTAAACTTAAAGGAATGTCCTCTCTATTTGAATCTTCATCATAAGAAAAAAGTAAAGGATATTGTAGGCCTAAGTATGCAGTATTCAGTTCATGATCCTTTGCAGTTGTCCAGATTGTGTTTCTATAATGATATCGCAATCAGATCTAGAAACATCAAAATATCCAACCACCAAAGAAGCTACTTCTAGTATTATTGGTAGGTTGTATCTTCTACCATCAGTACCTTTTTTCCCTATTAGTTTTAGCTTCACATTGAAACTGTTATTTTCTTGAAATCTATCTCTCACCATTCTAAAAGTTTTGGCCAACACATTATTGTCATCAAGTATTTGTTTTAGATCAGCAACAGTGTCAGCATGAAGCTTATTAACATCTTGTCCATGACTACAAAAGATATAGAATATAAAATTGTTACCTTCTAAAAAAGATATATTATATTATATTAATAAAGTCTTTAAATTAATTTTTAATTCCATAGGATTATATAATGAAGATATAATACTTACTTGATAGTGTTAATTCTATTTGCAACTTCATTATTTGTATCATAAATATACAGCTGCGCAAATTCTGGAATAGATCCTTCAGGAGGTAGTAAGCTACTAATTTGATGATTATTTTGTCTAAATAATCTGAATGTTCTTGACCCTCGTGTCTGATTAATGGAGGCATCCACTTTTTCTCCTATTGATGTAAATGAGAACATAGAATTATAACTCCTAATTCTTTTCTTGAAAATGATTACTTTTAGGACCTATATTAAAATAATTGTAGGATGAATAAGGTTAACATATGTAGATTTGAATATGTTGATATTAAAACTGATGATTTCTCTAACCTGATCCAAACAGTAATTGTTCCAAAATTTAAGGAGGCTTCTTAAGATATGGAAGCTTTATTTTTCCTTATTGACAACACATTGGGAAAAATAATTTTTTTTATTTGTAATGTTTTTGTGTTCTTTCTTCATACCAAAAAAGAACCCCACAATTTTCACATTCATATGTAGGCATCACCTATATCCCAATATTCTATAATCGTAATAGTGTATACAATTAAAGAGATAACATTATTTATTTAATTGATCAAACTATTTTATCTTAATCAAGATTTTTTCAAAAGAACCTTCAATGCAAATGTCGCCACATTTAACATCAACATCTACAGACAGTAGTAAAAAATAAATTCATAGGTTTTGAATTTTCAATATATATCTATATTTGTCAAGATAGTTTTATATGTAATAATTAGAGAAGTAAGCAAAGTATGATTGTCATGTCTGAATACTCTTCTTCTTCATTTTCTATGTTATGTTGAATCTGTTCTGTTATGTATATAAATTTATGAGTGTATGTAGATGTAAATGTAATAATCTTTTTATAAACAAAGATTGTTAATTCAGAAATTCACTTCTACTATAATGTAATTTTTTAAAAATAAATATTTTCTAGGAACATACCTTGTACGACAATGTTGTTTATTGTTGCCTCAATTTCTAGTAAGAAAGATACACTAATTAACTGTCTGTACTGTTAAAAATGTATATTATTTTTAACTGATAACTAATGATAACTTGAACTACTTACCTTCTATTATTGGATTTTCATTTATATCTGGCAAAGAATTATGTGTTTGCACATCTATAAATTAAATGAAATATATTACTATATTATTTGTAAAATCATATTGAAGTAATAAAGTTTTAACTTAGGATATAGTTTGAAAAACTTGCATTACCTTCGGGTAATACATTTAAATCGGGCAATATGTTTTCACCACGCATACCTATATAAGAAGAGTATTAGAAAGTAAGTTCTAACAATACAATTGTAATTATATTAAATCAGGGATATTGTCGCTCACCATTTGTTATGTCAGTTAAAGGTCCTAGTATTTCTTCACTCTCATTAGAATGCTTTCTGTACTTTGAGGGTTCACCTTTTTCTGTAGAAGATATTTGTATGTTATTTTAGTTCATCCTTTAAGAAAAAATCAGATATTGCTAGTGATATTAAAGTAATTTCTGATTTTGCCTCTAAATTAGAGAAGAGAGTGGTAATGAAAGATCATACCTTTGTTAAAAGTGCTTTATTTTTGGTATTTTTGATTTCGTATGCTGCATTGACTTACTGCGAAAGCAGATTTCTTTTTATTTTCTATTTATAAGGATTTTAGAATTTTGATTTAATATTTAAATTTGAAAGATTTTGAAAGAAAGCTGGAGTCAGTTGATAATTTTGACAGAGAAAGCATCAGTAATTTGAAATATCAACTGTTATTGAAAATTTTAAAACAGGTTATTACAATGTAACTACCCTTTTTAAACTTTTTCAGAAATAAATTTTGATTTTTCATTATTATTACATAAAGTTTCATGTGTTAACTAACCTATAATCATAATAACTTTAATACAGTAATTAAAATTTATGAAAAAATAAAAGGACATGAAAAATTTAATCCAGAAAAATTTAATATGAGGATGAAAATTTTAGTCCAAGGTAAGCATATCTCTACCTCACAATTGTATATATTATCTCATACTTAATAGCACTTTATGCCTTGGCTTTGTTTTACATGGCATGCAAAGATCTGCTGCGGCCGTTTGATATAAAATGCTCCTCTCTAAATCTCCAGCTTAATGAAATGAATTATGCTTTTCAAAAATTTCTCGTAATGATCATTAATTAGAAAATCTCTTCAAAATTATGGATAATCCAGTTTGACTGGATCTCTACTTTAAAAAGGAACTTCTGAAGAGGGGATTTGTCACGCCCCTTTTTCGCCCGAAGGGTCGAAGGATTTTTTTAATTAAAGTAACGGTTTTGAATAGAAATTATTTATTTATTTTCAAAGTCACCACTTGGAATTGAGTTATGGTATTTCAAGTCACCTTATTGAATCTCTAATCAAAAGTAAATGACTCTTTATTATGTTCTGCAAAAATAGAAGACCGGGTAAGGAATTCTATTGACCGAGGAGAAGGTGTGAGGAATTCCTCTAGTCCCATGATTCTAACACGGTCTCTTTTATTAACTTATCTTGACTTAACTATTTTTCTAAATCGTGTTAAGATCTAAATTTACTCATTTTTATTATACCGAAAATAACTATCTACGTCGCTTATGTTAAATAAATCGATGACAATTAATTTTAAAAAGTTATTTGTCAAGGTGCATTATTGCATCCTTGAATTTTTAAAATTTCTCAAAAAATTACGTATGCCGCATTCTTAATTGAGACAAATATTTTAAAACGTTCCTAAAATTTATCTAACGTTAAAACATTGATTTTTCTTTTATAAACTCGTAATAATTTATCTGTTTGAAATGCTACTTAATTTTAATAATATTTCTGAATAAGATTTAATTAAAGCAATTAATTAATTTCACAAAATAATTATAAAGATTTATTATAATGATGAATAAACAAACTAAATAAATAAAATAAAACAATTATAAGTATAAAACTACCCATAACCATTATTTAAACAAAAGTCTATTTCAAAATGGGGTTCTGTGATTGATGAAGACGGAACAGATCTAGCGACGTCGAACAAGATATTTTCCACTGACGAAAAAAAGGGTGGCGCATGGAGTTAATGTTGGTGACTGACGTCGGGGAAGGGGAGAGGGAGGAGCGGCGTTGGTGTTGGATGGTTCTGGCGAGAAAAGGTTGGATCTGGTGGAGTTCGCTGAAGATGGTGACGGGACGGTTTGGTGGTGCCGTTTGGTGGAGAGACGCTGGTGTGACTATTTTTGTGGATCAACCCGCGAATTTTGGGTGATTACCGGTGGTTTTTGCCGATTTTAGGAGAGGGTTTTCGGCGGTTTGACCAGGCAGCCCACTAGTTAGTCTGGCGTGCGGTTGTCGGAGATGTTGATGACGGGAAAGATGAAAAATAGGGGCGGTGGCGGCTGGAGTGTTGTCCGGATTCCATGGTTGAGAAACAACTCTGGCGAAACACTTCGCCGGAAAGAGCGGAAGAAACTGTTTGCCCCACTTTTCGTCCACTGATTTTTCTCTTAATTCTCCTCCCTTAGTTCACTCTCTCTCGTTGTTTCTTTTCTCTCGATCTCTCTTCATTTCTCTACCTCTTCCTTTAACTATTTGATTTTTGTCCCTCAATTTACTCTATTTTTCCTATTGTTTCAACGATTTTATTCCTATTTGTTCCTCTGTTCTATTTTTATATCGCTTTTTGTATGTAGTATTAATTGATGGGAAAGAAAAGTATGTGTCTCTGTATGGTGAGTATGTGAATACAAGTGTGTATACAATGTGTGTAACAGAGTAAAAAAAAGAATATGTGAAATTGTGATGGTGCCAATTTTCTTTTCATGGTTGACAATATAAATAATACATAATTAAAAGACGATAGACATTGAATTAAATAATCACACAAATAAACAGGAAACTACAACAAACTCACATACTGAATAATACATGAAAATTATTCAAACAACTTCATTCATGTTTTGATTCCTAATAAAATTTATACAGTAAATAATGTAGGATTAAAGAGGAACCTGTGTAATAAACTAAGTAGAACAAAATATGAAATCGTCACTGATAATTCAAACGTAAACCTGCCTTCAACTTTTTTCTCTTCCCTCTTTTTGTCTGATGTTTTGTTTTTCTGGCTTTCACTCTGCCTTCATTTTTTACTTTTTGTTTGTATCTGAGTAGAATAATGTGTAGTCCTCTTTTGTCTGTCTGTAGGAAATGTCCTTAAATAGGGGTGTCTGGGGGAATATTTGGCTAGTTTAGGATTTTGAATTTTGAAAATTTTTATTTATTTTTTATTTATTATGTTTTTTAATTACTATTAATTTTAATAATAATAATAAAAATAAATAAATACAATAATAAAGTAATAATAATAATAATAATAAATATAATAATAACTAGTTAATTTTTAAATTTAAGAAAATGCAATAAAAGTTTATAAATATCCAACAATAAATATAATTAATGTAACATTAAAACTCCTAGCTTATTTATTAAAATTAAAAGAGAAATATATCTTTTTGAATTTTATTTTTATTTTTAAAACAAAAACAAAATAACAATTAAAAATAAAAATATTCCACAAATGTGATTTTATTTATTTATTTTCAAATAAAATCTATTAAAATGAAAAACAAAAGTTAAAATAAACATTAAACAAAAAATGAATTTTTTAATGCCTAAAAATTAGGTAAAAATTATGGGAGGGTCAAAATTACGTGTTTACATTTTGCCCCTTTTTGTTTGAAATCACGAAATATTTTCATACAAAGAAGTAGACAAGGAAATAAGTTTTGACACTCCATTTATTTAAAAGGATAGAAGAAAGAAAAATGAGACGTGATCGAGTCCTAGTTTTGGACAGTCTACATATCCCGAGTTATAAAGGAATTAGGCCGCGTGTAGTTCAACGGTAAATTAGTGAGAGAACGAGTTAGAGGTCGAGTGAGGTTTCGTCGAGTTTTCGATTCACGACTTCTGCTTTTTACATCCACATGAATAACAAAAATCAAAAATGAAAAATACATGTGAAAGATGCAATTTCTCTAAAATCTTGATTTGAATCTTCATGACTTAAACTTAAAAATTCACCCTATTCTTCAGAAGGTTCCTGACTTGCTATTTTCAATGTTTACCCTATTCTTCAGGCGGTCTCCTAGACTTGCTTCTTCTTCATCCTATTCTTCAGGCGGGCTCCTGGACTTGCTTTTTGTTTACCCTGTTCTTCAGGCTGGCTCCTAGACTTATTTTTGTTTTACCCTGTTCTTCAGGCGGGTTTCTGGACTTGCTTTTTCTTCACTCTCTTTTTCAAGCGGGTCCTGGACTTGATTTTTCTTCACCCTTTTCTTCAGACGGGCTCCTGGACTCAAAGTAAATAATGAAACAAAAAATAATACCCCACTCTTCAGGAGGGTCCTAGGCATATAATAAATTCTCATTCTTCAAGAGGGTCCTGGAGGAGGGTCTTGGAGATAAAATAAATTCTCATTCTTCAGGAGGGTCCTAGGCATAAAATAAATTACTATTCTTCATAAGGGCCCTAAACATAAAATAAATTCTCATTCTTTAGAAAAGTCCTGGACAAAAAGTAAATTTTCATTCTTCACACCTTTTTTTTTTGCCCCAGTTTGTACTGCAAAAATTTGTGCGTGTCACCAAATCTTAATGTCTTGAAAAATATAATGAAAGGATAAATCAAAGCCTAGAATAACCTTGATAAGTACATCTCGTAAAGAATAAAATTTAACATAACCTAGATCTAGCATTGTGTGTTGTAACCGTGCTTCTTGCATTGACAGAAGTGTGAAATTGCATTTTTTATTTGAAAACTTTAATGTGAAAACAACATCCCATCTCTGTTTCAAACAAACAAAAATTACTAGTCTTAAAACATGTGGTTTTTTGTGGCATTCGTCTTTTGAGGTAACTGCTCTTGCACTTGTCATGCTCAACTCCTTTCAAATTCTTGATAAATATTCATTGACTCATCATACTTCTGACCCTTAATTCTGACTACTGAGATTCTTGATTCGAATCATATCTCTCATGTATGATGTCTCTAAGTTCAAGTTCCAATACACCTTTTATCTTTCTACGAGTCCAAAGTTGTCATATTGCAATCATTCTGAGCACCTTACTTTACTTTGAAATGTTATCTTTGTGTGTCGACCCTTTGTCTTGCTTTGTACCATTGAAGGAGTTGGTAGCAAGTTTTAAAGTCCTTTCTCACTTTGACTTGACGTGAATTTGACTCAAAGACACATGAAAGATGACAATAATTTTAATTTGATGACAAAGATATCCAAAAATCAAAAAATAGAAATAAAAGAAAAAAAAACTTATCTGGGTGTGGTAGCGGATTCCAGCAAATATGACATGCATTTTGAATTAAACAACCTGATCTACCCACACTAATCATAACAACTTTTGTACACTTACTGAGTTTGAAATGGAATCAATCTTGAATATTCCCCTTCTAGATCACAATACTCCTTTAGCTAGTGGTACCTCAATGGATCTTTTTCAACGAGCCTTCATTTTCATTTTTTTCTCAGTTCACTGTCATCTTATGCTGCCCAATAGTATTTTCACCAATAAGTCTCTCTCATTTTTATTCTTTTTTTTTTTCATTTTTTTCAAAAATAATGCCCAACATACAAAACATCATGCACCCATAACATATTTTGCCTTGACATTCTCAAAGATAGATCTGAAGGTTTTTTTTTTGGTTGTAACTTGGTTTTTGGAAAATGTTAGAAATGAAGGGCAGTATGAGGCTCAAAAATTTACATAACATTGGATGAAGCATACAACTTTTGGAATCAATTTTTTAAGGAAATAAACTTTTGCCCTAGTTTTATTTCATTTTGGGTAACTTAAATTTTCTTTTGGTTGGACCAAATCTCAGATTCGGGTTGCCTATGTATCTTGTCATAGCAACTTTTGGAATCATTTTTTTTGCTTGGTTTTGATTGTTTGATTGATTTTTTGATTCATCATCATTTTTTTCATCATTTTTTTTATCATTATTTTCATTTTTTCATTTTGAACTTTTGACTTTAGTTGATTCCAAAAGAGGGTTATGAAAGAAAAATCAAATCAAAGCTCAAAGGGGTAAGCAAGGGTTGACCTAATATTTGGATAGTAGAACAAAATCATTTCAATCTTTTTTAAAAATGCAAGTAAGAAACATACATGACATAATTGTACATGAATATCATATAAATATCTCTTAACTGCATCAGCATTGACCGGCATTTCTTTCATTTTGCCTTCTACATCAGTCAGATATAATGCACCATTAGGTAACACTTTTTTCACCATGAGCAGTCCTTGCCAATTAGGAGAAAACTTGTCTTTGGCTTCAATCTGATGGGGAAGGATGCGTTTTAGTACTAACTGTCCAGCTTCAAAATATCTGTGACGCACCTTACTATTATATGCCTATGCCATTCTCTTCTGGTATAGTTTTCCATGACATACTGACGTCGTCAATCTTTTTTTATCAATGAGACTTAATTGCTCAAATTGAGTCTTGACCTATTGATAATCATCATCAATTTTGGCTTCCACAGCTACTCGAAGAGATGGAATTTCAATCTCTGTAGGTATAACTGCTTCAGTTCCATATACCAATGAGTAAGGAGTTGCACCAACTGAATTTCGAACTGTAGTACGATATCCAATAGAGCAAAAGGTAACTTTTCATGCCACTTTCGGGAACCCTGCACCATCTTGCAGAGTATTTTCTTTAGGTTCTTGTTGGCAGTTTCTACAGCCCCGTTCACCTTCGACCAATAAGGATCTAAATTTCAATGCATAATCTTAAATTGTTGGCACACTTTTTACATCAGTGACTGTTGAAATTTGGACCATTATCTGTGGCAATTATCTTTGGAATACCGAACCGACAAATAATATTAGAGTGAACAAAATCAACCACCGCTTTCTTAGTCACTGACTTGAAAGTCACTGCTTTCACCCACTTTATAAAATAATTAATGGCTACCAAGATGAGCCTATGTCCATTCGAGGCCTTCAATTCAATTGGTCCAATTACGTCCATCCCCAAGCCAAAAAAAAGTCATGGAGCAGTCATTGCATGCAACTCAGATGGGAGGAATGTATTAAGTCCCCGTGTACCTAGAATTCATGACATTTACAAAAAAAACGTTTGGAATCTCACTCCATGGTGAGCCAATAGTAACCTGCTCGAAGTATTTTCTTTTCCAAAACATATCCATTCATATGCGGTCCACAAATCCTAGAATGTACTTCAATCATGATTTTAGAAGCTTCTTTATTATCTGCACACCTCAAAAGTCCCAAATTTGGAGTCCTCTTATACAAGATTCTCCCACTAAATAAAAACCCACGAGCCATTTGTTGAATGTCTCTCTTTTGGTTACCATCAGCATGTAATGGATATTTTCCAACCTGAATATATTCTTTGATGTCATGTAACCATGGCTTCCTATAAAGTTATTCCTCAACTACATTAAAATATGCATGTTGATCACAAATCTATATATGCAAGGGGTCGATATAAGTTTTGTCGGGATATTGGAGCATCAAAGATAAAGTCGCCAAAGCATCAGCAATCTCATTATGAGCTCTGGGAATATGCTTGAACTTTATCGATACAAATCATTGACAAATATTTTGCAAACAACCTCAATATGGTAGGAGTTTTGAATCAAACATCTCCCAATATCCTTGGATTTGGTGGACTAACAAATCTAAGTCTACTAACACCAACAGTTGTTGGATTCCCATGTAAATGACTAGTCTCAAATAAGAATGCAAGCTTCATATTCTGTCATATTATTGGTATAGTGGAATCGAAGTTGGGCTATTACAAGTTAGTATTGTCCTTATTTAGAAATAAGAACTGCCCTTATCCCTACTCCTTTTACATTAGCAACTCCATCAAAGAACAACTTCCAACCTGAGTAGCAATCATCAGAAATAATTTCATCAACACATAATACCTCTTCATCCTGAAAGTAAGTATTCAATGGCTCATACTCCTCATCAACTGGATTTTTAGCTAAATGATCTGCTAAGGCTTAAGATTTTATTGCAGTTCGCATCACATAGACAATATCAAACTCTATGAGCAGCATCTGCCATTTCGCGAGTCTGTCTGTAGGCATAGGCTTCTTTGAAGCCTTTCGAAGAATTTTCTCAGATCTTTGACATTATCAAACTGCTCTATTGATTTAATGATCACGTTATCTACATAAACTTCAATCTCTCAGCATATCATGTCATGAAATATTATGGTCATTGCCCTGATGTAAGTTGCCCCAGCATTATTTAGTCTGAATGGCATAACTCGATAACAATATGTCCCCCATGATATGATAAATGGTTTTTTTCTGCATCTTCTGGATCCATAATGATCTGGTGATACCTCGCGTAACAATCCACAAAAGACGCAAGATTATGTTTAGAGCGGTTATCCAAAAAAATATGGATATTGGGAAGTGGAAAATCATCTTTCAGACTTTCTTTATTTAGATCACGATAATCAATACAAATCCAAACTTTTTTGTCCTTCTTTGGAAAAGGGACAATATTTGCCAACCAAGTAGTATATTGGGCCACTCGAATGACTTTAGCCTCAAGTTGCTTCATGTTTTCTCTTTTATTTTTACACTCATGTCAATTTTAAGCTTCCTTAACTTTTACTTGATGGGAGGGAAAGTAGGATCAATTGACAACTTATGAACTACTAAATCAGTGCTCAAACCGAGCATATTTGTAATACCCCGTATTTTCATGCTAGAATTCTAGCCGTCATTCCTACACGTCTAAGATCTAATCCAAGTGATTCTCACATGAATACAAGTTTCATGATCATTATCCTAGTCTATGGAGTAGTTTCTAGGAGGAAAATGTTTATAGAAATGACCTAGAACAAGGTTGAGCTAAGACCAATTGCTTCATCCAAAGTTTGACATTCGATTCTACAAGGGTAAACTTAAAACACGCATATATCTTAATATACATGCAATTTTTCATCCCAAGACCTATCAAATTGTAGATAATTGAATTATCTTTCCAATGATACCAATTTCATAAGATTTCGATAACCGAGCAAAGAATTATGCCCATTTTTGTGAGAAGAGTAAGGGTGTGCGATGGGCAATGCGCCGCCCAATCAAATTTGTGCGATTGGGAGTGTGAGGCATACTTAAATATCTGGCATAAGGTGTGCAACACACACCTTAAGGTCTGCCATGGGTTGTGCGCCGTATACCTCACTTCCAAGTGCTAAAAACACCCCAATATATGTCTATAACACGGGATTAAACTCCCATAACACCAAAATAAGTTTACTTTCTCTCAAAATCACCAAGAACATTCATTAGGGTTTCAACCTAAAAATTCAAATATCTCAAGACTCAACCATGAGTTTTCAATAATTCTTCGAGTTTCGGAATCCTCATTCCGAGGGCTACAAGAAGCACCTATTATTTTCACGAATAGGTCCCAAGGTTAAGAGTTCATCCAAAGCTTCAATTTTAAGGTATGTGGGGTTTTTCAACAAGAACACCCTTTCGTTCTTGTGCCCAAATGGATTTTTCTTTGATGAATATACATGATTTTACATGTTTTGATATGAATTTGAAGCATGAATTTATACCCTATATGGTTTTACATGAGATTATGATACTCTATACATTTTGAAAGTTGAATTGAATAAGACTGATGACATTTTTTTACATAAAGCTGAATTTTCCAGATTTTAAAGTAAGTTATATATATTTATGATGAAAAGCATGAATCTTGAGAAAATTTAATATGATTTTGCTGTATGAGACCTTGAGTCCTAATTGGGATTGTACTTTAAGAAATTATGTGCTATAAGCACAATGAGATTTGAATCCCAAAGCTAATTTTTTTTTTATCAAGATGTATGATTATAAAGCTGAAATTTTAAGTTTTAAGTGATTATTTTTGTGCTTATGTCATAAAGTATGAAACTTTGGAAGGTTTTATGGTGATATTGATGTATGATTTTTTGGAACCCTATTTGAGATTATTATTTTGAGAAAATCATGTGTTATAAACACCTTGTGTTTAAGTAATTTGAGATGATAAAGAAGCTTTGACCTTTTGGTCGTAAAAAGGGTTGTTTTTGAAACCGAGATGAGAAAAGAAATCCACTTTTATTGATTTATTATGAAAGGGGTAGCATGATGGCTCCCGTTATGAATTGTGGAAATATTTATTAGTGGATTTTTTTTTGAAAAGATCTGAGCTAAGTTCGGGAGTAGTCTTTAGCACCGAGTGGGAGGTATAGCAGGATTGGTACTTCCCTAAAACTACGTGCCACCTAGGTTGTGAGCCTGAGACTGATTTATATATAGTAATCACTAGTGAATAAATGATTAAGGTCCTACTCCGATGGCAAGTATAGGACAGCTCTCCCCAACGTGGGTTGGACGTTGAACTTCATGTAGCTCACATGGTTTATGTTGGTTATGAGAGATTCCCAATGTGTGTGTGTATTCTTCTATCTAATATGAAAAGTCTTATTCTTCTATCTGAGATGAAAGCATATTTGTTTGAAAGACTGAGTTTGAGAAAGTCACTGTTTTCGAAAGATTTAATGAACATATATCCCAAAGAGAATTGTTATGAGATTTGATTGCTTTGATAATTTGGAATCAAGATGGAAGTGAATTGAGATTTATTATGATGACTCATATGTTTCACCTGATATATTTTACTCTCTTATAATTATGATAATTTTAATTCGAGCTAAGTGAGTCATTTATATCAGCATGTATAATTTTATAAACTGTGATGATATTAAGATATTATTTTATATATGCATTGCACCCCCATATGCTCGGTATATTTTCATGGTATTGACCCACACACACCCTTTGTGTTGGGCTAGATTTTCTCATAATATAGGTACAAGGTATAGTGTACATATTTCGATCCAGTCAGTTCGCAGCATCCAGTCAGTAGGTGATGAGTCCTTTTGATTCAAGGGCTTAAGTTAGTTATACAGTTTGAGAAGTATTGTATTTTCTTTATTCAGTCATATTGGGTTGGGTTAGTCGGGAGTCATGACCCGGCTACCTACAGTCAGTACTAGTAGAGGCTTCATAGACAGTTAGTAGAAGTTGATGTATTCCATTTCAAATTTGGTTGTAAAGCAAAGTTGTAATCTTGTAAATTCAGTTTTGTATCTATCATATTCAGAAAAGAGTTATTTTTCGCAGATTTGTATAGATTTATACTTTTTGTTCATTTGCTTATGAGTTATGGCAGTAGAAGGGTTAGCTTGGGGTCACTTGTTATCCTAAGCACTGTGTGACGTCTCAGGACCCAATTTTGGGGTGTTACAAACTTGGTATTAGAGCACAGAGTTTAAGTGTCTTAGGGTGTCTATGAATCTATGTCTAGTAGAGTCTTGCGGAATAGTACAGAGACGCTTTACTTTTCTTCAAGAGGCTACAGGGCATTTAGGAAATGTCTCCATTCTTTAAAGTCTTAAATTGTGCTATAGAAAAGTTCTCCAAGAAACTTATACAGATTCTCATCTTACCCTAGTTAGGCCATTTTTGCCTTATTTCCAAGGTATCAGAAACAATTGAGCTTAATTCTCCATAAATAGTTATGGAATTGTAAGAGAGCTATAAAAGTATCCTATCAGTACTTTTGAGTTCCAAAAATTGAAGTGCTTTATCAGGCCTGTAGAAATCATGCACTAAGCCCGAGTCAGATATGCTTTCAAATTTCTCCTCAGAATCCATAACGATAATCTATACTTCTCTATATATGTACTGTTCTTGAGGTAACATGTTCGGCAAGTTCCAATTTCCTCCCCAGATAATGCTCTTATATTTACTGGCAGAAGTTTCAGAAGTTTCATAAAGTGGCTTGAGAGGAGCCTTCTAGTGTGTGATAAGTCCCTCAAATTTAAGTTATGCCCTCGTTCTTATGAGTTATTAAATTAAGACAGAGTAGTGTCTTCTTAGATTATTGAATGTTGTGTGTCAAGTCTCTATCTCTTGTATTACGTAATTTTTTTATCAATGTGTTTGTGAAAAATTGCTTTGTTATTCATCCAACTTTCTTGTTCAAAATACAAAACCAAAGTCTAGTGAAGCCGTGTGGGGCCTATTTTGATTCACTTGCAAGTTGTTGTTTATCTTGTTGTTCTTGTGTTAGTTGAAAGTGTAGGTTTAGAAGTGTAGTGACAAGAAAGGTGGTAAGGGCAATTTACTGAATATATATAGCTGAATTTTGTTGCTTATGCTTGAATTATTAATGAAGTGATATACCTTTGTTTGTTAGTTTAGTCAATATAGAGAAGGAGATTATTAGTTAAGGTAGATTTTTGTTTGCTTGAAGTATGAAAAGAATTATTGATGGTATTTGTTGTGCTAGGAAAGTATAGGTTTTGATGAAAGTACTTGGTGGTTGAGTATTTTTAATTTAGACTTTCCGGAGATTGCAAGAGGAAGTTTAGTTGAAATTTGTAGAGCTATGAAAGTAATTTAGGTGTGAAGATAGGTAAATAGTAATAATGTGAAGAAGGAGGATATGTTAACAGATTATGAATAAGATAGGCCATATGATTATGATTGATTGTCATTGTGTACTAGTTTTTCTTAATACTGTGTTCTATAGTTTTGAAGTAAGAATTGTGTGTGAGATTGGGTTGTAAATCATGTTTAGCACTAGACATTAAGTTGAACAGTGGATGGTTCGGTTGTTGATGCTAGTTATATGAAGGTTATCTATTAGGCCTAAACAGTGTATGCAAGAGTGCAAGATCATGTATTCATAATTAAGTATGATATAGAGGTGTGCCCAAGGTGCTATGTGGCTGCATTTTTTTTGAGGATTGTTGCATATTGTATGGTTAGTAGTAACGTTGAGTTTTTAGGTGGAGAAAGGCTAGTTAGATAATTTATGATGTTCTTGATAGCTAAGTTAAGGAGTTATGATTGAAGATGTTGAGCCTTTTAAGTATGATTATTATTCTCATGATTTGGGGAAAATAGAAGTATAGAAGTGTGATCTTGGTAGGATATGATTATGTGATTAGAGATGTAGATATGGCTGCAAATGAGAGTGTAAGTTTTTGATGATGATTATTGAAGCTAGGAATTAAGGATGGCATATGGGTGGGTTGTTCAAGAATGAAGTCGGTAAGTTCGAAATTTATTTATTCTTGTGAGTTTGTCATTTATGTATATATAATAGAATGATGAAATTATGGCTTAATCTCGAGGGTATGGAGTAGAGTATCATACTTAGAATACCAGTTTTGACCTAAGAGGGAGATGGTTAGTGAAGAACCAAACCGAGTTTTGAGAATTAGATTGTGATACATGTCAATAATGAGTTATGATGAGATAGTGATCCCTTCTTACTCTAGAGTATTCCTTAGATTTCAGTCATTACGACACCAAATCCATGCCACAGGCCTATGCTCATACCTATCATGTGTGCTCAAGCCTATTCTCAGCTTCTAGCAAGCATGTAATAGCTTCACTTTGTGATTTGAGTTATCTCTTATGAATCTATGAACCCCAGTCTTATGTTGAATAGCTCATGATAAGTATAAACTCATGTTTCAGAGTATGACCAGTTTTTAAACTCATGATACTAGTGAAGTTCGCATTATATCATGCATGTCCTCATTATAGATTTCTTTAATGAATCCATGACTTTGATACTTTATTTCTCAGGACAAAGATAAGTGTTAATGTTATGTATTGTAGTTTTCATGCTTCTGGTTCATATGTGTTTGCCCTTTGATGACCTCTTCCTATGTTAAGATAGTGGTGATGATAGTGGATAAGCAATGGTTTATATGTGAGAGAGTTGATGACCCTTATTAAGAAAGATTATTTATGCTTTTCTATCTACGACTAAAGTGTGAAGTAAGATTGAGGCCAAGTCTTTGATACATGTCATGGTTAGTTAGAAATTGTGTGTATGTTTTTAAGAATAGTGCAAGAAAATTACTGTTGATAAAGGTTTAGAGAATGTATAAAGTATGCCTTTAGGGGTATTTGCCTTAAAGTTATATGTGATTTTTAATGATAGGCTTGAATGTCATGTTGGGTGTAAGATGATGAATGCAATATGCACTAGTGAATCCATATCAAGAGTTTTAAATTAGTCATTGAAGTAGTAAGGCATGTTATGCTTAGGGTGTGAGCTCTAAGAAGATATAGAATATTGAACCTTGTGGTTTAGACTAGTATTGTGGTTTGGCATGTTGTATCTTGTGATTTAGTGTTAGGCTTGATCATGGTGAGAGAACTTAGTTTAGTTTAGACCTTAGTAGAAAGATTTCACAGTGCCCAAATGAGAATTATAAGTTGAAACAAATGAGTATGGTATTTAAGGGGAATAGTATAGTTGAGAGAGCATTTGAGAAGTGATGCTAAGCTTGAAAGTAAAAAGTTGCGTTGCCTATGGTCTAGCAATCCTATCCTAGTTTATGAGTTATATAATTATATTCCATGCTATAGATTTATATCAATGTTGTGATTCCTTAGTCAGATATTTTGTTCAGATCATGCCCAAATCCGTTGCTCCGTAATTTTAATAGAATTTCTTAGAAAAGTACTGAAGAAATACTCTATTTGAGTATGGGTAGTCAGTATGATCCAGTCCATATAGCCTGCAATCTAGTTTAGCAAGCAAGGAGATAAGCTCCTATAGATTCTTAATTTTCAGATAGTCTTACTATCCGCAGTCTTATACATATGTATATTCCAAGAGGTAATGTGTTTGCGTCCAAGTAAATTATAAATTCAGCTTAGCTCAAGCATCAGTTTCAGTTTCAGATATTAAGTCATGATTCAGTTCGTAAGTATCATGTGTAGTATCATAGTCTCTTCCTAGTATTTTCATCAAATTATTATCATTCGGGGACGAATGATCCCAAGAGGGGGATGTTGTAATACCCCGAGTTTTCATGTCATAAACCTCTCATCATTTCTCATGAGATCAGATCCAGTGCAAAGTAATGGTTACTCATAAGTTGACACTCTCGTTTCTATCTTAGCCATATAGTTATTTTTCTTGAGGATTCATGCACTTGCAGACCAGTTCAATAGCTCATTATTCTTGAGATCCAGTGATTCAGTTCTATCAGTTACACATGATATCTTGAATACTAATATTCCTCTGTGTTTCAAGTAAATTATCCACATTCGAGGACGAATGTTCCCAAGGGGGAGATAATATAATACCCTATATTTTTGTACTAGAATTCTAACCGTCGTTCCTGCACGTCTAAGCTCTAATCCAAGTGATTCTCACATGAATACAAGTTTCATGATCATTATCCTAGTCTATGGAGTAGTTTATAGGTGGAAAATGTTTATAGCAATGACCTATAACAAGGTTGAGCTAAGACCAATTGATTCATCCAAAGTTTGACATTCAATTCTACAAGGGTCAACTTCAAACGTGAATATCTATTAAAATACATGGAATTTTTTATCCCAAGACCTATCAAATTGTATATAATCGAATTATCTTTCCAACGATACCAATTTCGCAAAAATCTGATACCCGAGCGACGAGTTATGACCATTTTCATGAGAGGCAGTAAGGGTATGCCATGGGCAATGCGCCGCCCAATCAAATATGTGCGATTGGGACTGCGAGGCATACTTAAATGTCTGCCATAAGGTGTGCGACGAACACCTTAAGGTCTGTCATGGTTTGTGTGTCGTATACCTCAGTTCCAAGTGCCAAAAACACCCCTATATATGTCTATAACACGGGATTAAACTCCCATAACACCAAAATAAGTTTATTCTCTCTCAAAATCACCAAGAACATTCATTAGGGTTTCAACCTAAAAATTCAAATATCTTAAAACTCAATCGTGAGTTTTCAATAATTCTTCAAGGTTCGGAATCCCATTCCGAGGGCTACAAGAAGCACCTATTATTTTCACGAATAGAGTCCCAAGGTTAAGAGTTCATCCAAAGCTTCAATTTTAAGGTATGTGGGGTTTTTCAACAAGAACAATCTTTCGTTCTTGTGCCCAAATTGATTTTTCTTTTATGAATATACATGATTTTACATGTTTTGATATGAATTTGAAGCATCAATTTATACCCTATATGGTTTTACATGAGATTATGATACTCTCTACATTTTGGAAGTTGAATTGAATGAGAATGATGGAATTTTTGTACATAAAGCTGAATTTTTCAGATTTTAAAGTAAGTTATATATATTTATCATGAAAAGCATGAATCTTGAGAAAATTTAATATGATTTTGATGTATGAGACCTTGAGTCCTAATTGGGATTGTACTTTGAGAAATTATGTGCTATAAGCACAATGAGATTTGAATCCCAAAGCTAATTTTTTTTTTACCAAGATGTATGGTTATAAAGCTGAAATTTTAAGTTTTAAGTGATTATTTTTGTGCTTATGTCATAAAGTATGAAACTTTGAAAGGTTTTATGGTGATATTGATGTATGAGTTTTTCGAACCATATTTGAGATTATTATTTTGAGAAAATCATGTGTTATAAACACCTTGAGTTTAAATAATTTGAGATGATAAAGAAGCTTTGACCTTTTGGTCGTAAAAAGAGTTGTTTTTAAAATCGAGATGAGAAAAGAAATCCACTTTTATTGATTTATTATGAAAGGGATAGCATGATGGCTCCCGTTGTGAATTGTTGAAATATTTATTAGTGGATTTTCTTTTGAAAAGATCTGAGCTAAGTCTAGGAGTAGTCTTTAGCACCGAGCGGGAGGTATAGAAGGATTGTGCCCCCGTAGGTTGTGAGACTGAGGCTGATTTATATATAGTGATCACTAGTGAATAAAAGATTAAGGTTCTACTCCGATGGCAAGGATAAGACAGCTCTCCCCAACGTGGGTTGGACGTTGGACTCCATGTAGCTCACATGGTTTATGTCGGTTATGAGAGACTCCCAATGTGTGTGTATTCTCCTATCTAATATAAAAAGTCTTATTCTTCTATCTGAGATGAAAACATATTTATTTGAAAGACTGAGTTTGAGAAAGTCATTATTTTCGAAAGTTTTAATGAACATATATCTCAAAGAGAATTGTTATGAGATTTGATTGCTTTGATGATTTGGAATCGAGATGGAAGTGAATTGAGATTTATTATGATGACTCACATGTTTCACCCGATATATTTTACTCTCTTATGATTGTGATGATTTTAGTTCAAGCTAAGTGAGTCATTTATATCAGCATGCATAATTTTATAAACTGTGATGATATTAAGATATTATTTTATATATGCATTGAACCCTATATGCTCGGTACATTTCCATGCTACTGACCCACACACACCCTGTGTGTTGGGATACATTTTCTCATAATGTAGGTACAAGGTATAGTGTACATCTTTAGATTCAGTCAGTTCGCGGCATCCAGTCAGTAGGTGATGAGTCCTTTTGATTTAAGGACTTGAGTTAGTTATACAGTTTGAGAAGTGTTGTATTTTCTTTATTCAGTCGTATTGAGTTGGGTTAGTCGGGAGTCATGACCCGGCTACCTACAGTCAGTACTAGTAGAGGCTTCATATATAGTCAGTCGAAGTTGATGTATTCCGTTTCAGATTTGGTTGTAAAAGAAGAGTTGTAATCGTGTAAATTCAGTTTTGTATCTATCATATTCAGAAAAAGTTATTTTTTGTAGATTTTTATAGATTTATACTTTTTGTTCAGTTGCTTATGAGTTATGGCAGTAGAAGGGTTAGCTTGGGGTCACTTGTGATCCTACGCACCGTGTGACGTCTCGGGACCCAATTTCCGGGCGTTACAATATCATCATAAGACCACGCAAAGATGTCTTTGTACTCAAGAAAATCTTCAATTATAGATTTCTTTTGTTGTGGTCGAGCATATACACTTATCTTAGTCTCCCTAATATTTTCATGATCCCCTAAAAATGATCGCCTTAGTTCCATCCAAATTGGGATTTTACTTATTTTCAAACTGTTCAAAATCTTTGCTTATTTCCTGAAATACATCCACTTCATCGTATTCAACCTCTTTATTCATTATTTCATAATTAGATTTGAATTTTAAAATCAGGTTGATAATTCTTCATGCATGTCATATCATTAGAATCGGCATGTAAAGAACTATATAATAGAAAATAAATTAGTAAATATTAGACACAAAATAAAACAAAGGGAAATTAAGTTTCATTAAAAACAAAGATAGACAAAGTTTTAACCTAAAATACCAAGGTAAAAATCTGAATTACAACTCTAGAACAATTCAAATTGCAGAAAGACAAACAAACTACCAAGACTCTTTCATAGTAGGGAGTGGAGTGGCCTCCCAATTGTTAAGCTTGACATCTTAGCCACTGGTTTGCATATCAGCATGACTAGAACTTCCACCCTGTCCAACACATTTTCTTCAACAAATAAGTTCTGGATCCCCATGCTTAACTCATTACTTCCCACTTATTGTGCATTACTGTGTGTTGGTGACGGATTCTGTGTGACGCTCGTAGTGTCAATGTTTTGCAAAAAAATCAATTTTTCTTGAATCATCCTTTCTATTTCTCTTTTCAAAGTACAACAATCCTCAATACTGTGACCATGAATATTAGAATGATATGCACATCATATATAAGGATCAAAATTTCTTGAATGTGTATCAGGAGTACACTCTAGGAAAGAAATAATTATGCCTGACTCTCTCAATCTCTGGAATAAACTGGCTTATGACTCCTTAATTGATGTAAAATTATCCTTTGACTTTCTCCTCTTTGCAAACTCTGGCCTCGATTGAAACTTGGACTTAAAAGTTCCTTGATAAATATGTGAGGGTTAAGGATAATGTTGAGGGACTGGTGCATGCCATTGTGGATAAGAAAATGGATGAGCATACAACTGTACATTGTTTAAAGGATACTGGGAAATGGAATGGAAATATCTTAGATTTTGATAGGATCAACCTTGTTACAGGTGAGCATGTGGATTTGATGGTCAAGCTCGGTATTGAGACTGACAATATTGCTTAGTTGGACCTCTTGAGCTCTGCTTTGCCTGTGTAACGACAATAGGTACGTTTTTCTTATTCTTCCCTCCAGTCTCTCTCAACTAATGGCAATATTATCCCAAGTGTTTTACAAAATCCTCGTATCCATCACGTTCCTCAAATTTTGATATCTTAAGACTTGGAGAAAGGTTAACACATGAAGGCATGCCCCAGTCTTTGTATGCAACATCTTTAAAATTCGCAATTCTAGAGAATTTTTCATAGCTTTTTCTGTGCTTTTCATTTTACTAGCCATTTTCCCTTACTCTTCTACCATTTTAGACTTCTTAGTAAGAAATTTTGGTAGTCCAATAAACATAGATATGGGATCAGGAGTTGTAACGACTTGGGACTACCCCCTAGTCATCACACGATGCTTATAACCCCAAAGGACCATAAGCTAACCTATGACTGATATCTTCTGTGAGCACTGAATGAATATACTGAAATAAATGGGGAATAACAGGTTAAAATA
This sequence comes from Capsicum annuum, assembly GCF_002878395.1. Classification (NCBI taxonomy): domain Eukaryota; kingdom Viridiplantae; phylum Streptophyta; class Magnoliopsida; order Solanales; family Solanaceae; genus Capsicum; species Capsicum annuum. The sequence goes on from NC_061122.1 coordinate 26,984,173, forward strand.
CCATAAGGTTCAAAATATCTGAAATACTGATAATGAATAATAACATCTAAATCTAAAATACTGTCTGAGTCTAGTTTGAAAAGCCTCTAACTGAAACTGTCTGAACGTGGATTTGGAGGGACAATCTCCCAACTAACTCCATCTACTAAAATACTGCTAAGCTGAAGTACTGAAATAAAAGCATATCCTCGATAGATAAGGACTCACTGCTAAATCTGCTACTACTGGCTGAATCTGGCTAAGCGTGGTCAGGAACCTGATCGTCCAAACCTATGATATAAAACATCATAGCGCAAGAAACGGGTATGCGATAAGTACATGGGAATGTACTGGTATGCTAAATGAGGTAAGGATGAATGCGTGGGTTCATATACATGAACAATAACTAACTGAATGATATGCAAGAGATAGATTAGCACACATAGAGGATCTATAACTATTGAACATACTGCCCATACTGTTGACTGCGTATACTGGAACTGAATTTGATAACTGATAACTAAATATACTGATAATTTGAGATCACAGATTATCTGAGTTACTGTATCTGACAGTCCTAATTCTATAGAACTAACCTGAGTTACTGTATCCCAGGTTCGGAGGCACAGTCTAGGGGTCTAGACAACCAGTAGATTCCTATCGATAGATCGCAGAATCAAGTGGTGAGCCTTCTATATTTCGGAAGGCCTGATGTCTGAAGTTTAATTTATCATTTATTAGTTTTGGGTCTACTAGGGGCCTTGTCCCAGTTTTCAGATAGATATTTTTTTCAATCATGTAGTAGAGATTTGATAGAGATGTTGTGTTGAGATTGTGGGACATTATTCCCTATTATTACTTTCGTATGATTCTTGACCATGTTTTTGTTATATTGTGTATCTTCCGTATTTCTTTTATCATATGAATTGTGTGCGTGATTACTAGACAGATAGGGGTGTTTCGGGCCTCATGGTTCGAAATACTCGTCATGGCCAGGGCCTTGCTTAGGTCGTGACTGAAGTGCACCGTGACGCGGTGTAATCGCATTGGTACACTAGAAATTGATAATTGTGAACTGGGTCTATGGTACAACACGCCAATATCATGGAGCAATACTGAAAACTAAAAATTGCTATTTTAACACACTCTGCAATGCGCTACTGGCCTGAATGACGGTGTTTAACGACTGAAACTTAAAATTTCCATAACTTCTTACCTTGTTATCGGATTTAGGTGAAATTTATATCGTTGGAAAGCTAATTCAATTTTCCACACAACAAAAAAGTCAAAATCTTGAAATTTTCACATGTATAAAGTGTATTCATCTTTAAAGTAAGTCTTTGACATTTTTGGGATGAATTTAAGCTAGGTAAAAGTACGAGGTGTTACAGGAGTTAATGGTGATCATCAAGAATATTGAACATCAACTCACTAGTAGATTGGGGAAGAACAATTATCAGACAAAAAGCCAAAGTGGAAGCCTAAGTAGAGGGTTGAACAATAGAAGCAGAGACTATAGGTGGTGCTATCAATGTGGTAGATTTATACTAAAGAGTTAGAGAATGAGTGATGGAAACATCGGGATGCTATTGGCTTGGAGTAAATTCTGAGGCATGTTGTGGAGCATAACCAACAGCAGAAAAATGACCTTGCAATTTTGGTGAAAAACACAAGATATTTATCGGGTCAATAGTGGAAAATAGAGGAGGAGGTAGACCATTGACCCAAGCTCAATTCATTTCCATCATTTGTTTCCTTAAACTCACAATCTCTTGCTTTAAAATCTCATTTTCCTGACTCTTTGTCTGATCCATGATTTCACTCTCTATATTCTTATTAAACATGACTCTCTTCCCTGGACTTGGTGTAATATGGAGGACCAGCCAAAATACCACAAACTAACCACCTTAAACCAACTGTGATAAGAAATAACAAAGGCATCAAAATGCAACATTTTTTTCAAAACACTTTTTCTTTTATCTTCTTTTTGAAAAGATCACCGAACTCCCGAAGGGCTACCTACATATCTCACTAAGATGAGAATCAGGTGTACATAATTCTTGAAATATATGTCGTACAAAACTCAGCCTCAAGACCTTTAAAGATTCAGGACTGTTAAGATTAATATATAGTTTATCTTTTATTTTGTAAGAACTTAGCCTCATGATCCCTAAAGATTCAGGGTTGTTAAGATTTATATATTTTTTATTTATTTCATAAAAACTTAGCCTCATGATCCCTAAATATTCAGGGCTACTAAGATATATGTAAAAATTAAATCTAAGAAAAATAATTATGAAAGTACTCATATTTTTAAAATATTCTCTGATAAATCTATGAATAATTTTTCAAAAAATAGGGTCGTATCCAAGGAATTACTTCCTACGTATCCTACTAAAGAATGAGAATCAGACCCTCGTAGTTCATGAAGACCTTAAAAACGTTATATATATTTTAATTTATTTGAAAAATGATTCGTTAAATTTGAGTAAAAAAATTCTCTTACGTTTCACGATGTTGCCTAAAAGCCAGTCAACAATTAAATGTCCTTCCAAATAAATTTCAAAGAGAACGTAGGATGCACAAGTTGGTCAAAATAAAAAGAGACACATGTCCTAGACAGACCAGGCCCCTGCGCCGAGTCCCGCTAAGTCAAATGCTCATGATGCAAACAAAGCGGAACCTAATAGGGATAAAAAGATTCTGAGTTTCAGTTCTACTAAGTTTATCCTGAGAGAGATAGGTGTCTAGACTGGCTTACCCGACCGAACACTCGAGTCTGGGAGGGCTAACTTATTCGGTAGCAGTGCTACTCCATCTTTGTTTCCGATCTGAACCCCGCGTAACATGTGACTGATAATCCTTCACTAGGTTCCTTGACACTTTGGCTATCTCAAAAAGAAGGTAGGATGCATACTCTGCATTCCTTCTATCCTATTTTCAGAGACTCAGAGGGGGTGCGCAAGAGAAGACAGTTTATAATACAGTTCAACAATATCAAAGTAGTAAATGAGCGACAAGTAACACATAAGGCCAACAAACACAATATTAAAATAATTAAAGCAAGTAAAAGTTAATATTAAAAACTTAAATTCTGGTTAATCCCCAGCAGAGTCACTAGAGATGTCACACCCCTTTTTCGCCCAAAGGGTCGAAGGGTTTTTCCAATTAAAGTGATGGTTTTGAATAGGGATTATTTATTTATTTTTAGAGTCGTCATTTGGAATTGAGTTATGGTGTTCCAAGTCACCTTATTGAATCCTTAATCAAACAAAAATAACTCTCTATTATGGTCTACGAAAATAGAAGACCGAGTAAGGAATTTTGATAACCGAGGAGAAGGTGTGAGGCACCCCTCGATTCCTGTGATTCTACACGGTAGCTTTTATTGACTTATCTTGACTTAAACTATTTGGCTAAATCGTGTTAAGGTCTAAATTTGCTCATTTATATTATACCGAAAATAGCTATCTACGTCTCTTATGTTAAATAAATCGATGACAATTAATTTTAAAAAGTTATTTGTCAAGGTATATTATTGCATCCTTGAATTTTTAAAATGTCTCGAAAAGATGCGTACACCGTATCCTTAATTGAGACAAATATTTTGAAACGTGCCTAAAATTTATCTAACATTAAAACATTGATTTGTCTTTTATAAAATTGTAACAATTTATCTATGTGAAATGCTACTTAATTTTAATAATATTCCTGAATAATATTTAATTAAAGAAATTAATTAATTTAACAAAATAATTATCAAGATTTATTATTAATAATGAATAAAATAAATAAAATAATTATAAGTATAAAACTACCCATATCCATTTTTTAAACAAAAGTCTATTTCAAAATGGGGTTTTGTGATTGATGAAGACGGAGCATATCTAGCGACGTCAAACAAGATATTTTTCACTGGCTGAACAAAAAAGGCGGTGCATAGAGTTAATGTTGATGGCCAATGTCGGGGAGGGGAGAGGGAGGAGCGGCGCTGGTGTTGGATGTTTCTAGCGAGGTGATTCATCAGTTTTAATGGGTTTTTCAATGAGAAAAGGTTGGATCTAGTGGAGTACGCCGGATATGGTAACGGGATGGCTTGGCGGCGATGTTTGGTGTAGAGCCGCTGGTGCAGCTACTTTTGTGGATCCGCCGACGAATTTTAGGTGATTACCAACAAGTTTTGCCAGTTTTGGAAGAGGGTTTTGGTGGTTTGACCAGGCAGCCCGCTGGTTGGTTTGGCATGGGGTTGCCGGTGATGTTGGTGACAGGAAAGAAAGAAAAATAGGGGTGGCGGCAGCTAGAGTTTGGCCGGATTCCATGGTTGAGCGACAACTCTGGCGAAACACTTTGCTGGAAAGACTGGAAAAAACTGTTTGCCCACTTTTCATCCACTGATTTTTCTCATAATTTTCCTTCCTTAGTTCACTCTCTGTTTCCATTGCTTTTCTCTCGATCTCTCTTCATTTCTCGACCTCTTCCTTTTACTATTTGATTTTTCTCCCCCAATTTACTATATTTTTCCTACTGTTTCGATGATTTTATTCCTATTTTTTCCTCTGTTCTATTTTTATATCCCTTTTTGTGTGTAGTATTAATTGATGGAAAAGAAAAAATATGTGTCTCTGTGTGGTGAGTATGTGAATACGAGTGTGTATATAATGTGTGTAACAGAGTAAAAACAAAAACGAATGTGTGAAATTGTGATGGTGTCAATTTCCTTTTCATGGTTGACAATATGCATAATACATAATTAAAAAATGATAGACATTGAATTAAATAATCACACAAATAAACAGGAAACTACAACAAACTCACATACTGAATAATACATGAAAATTATTCAAACAACTTCATTCATGTTTTGATTCCTAATAAAATTTATACAGTAAATAATGTAGGATTAAAGAGGAACCTGTGTAATGAATTAAGTAGAAGAAAACACAAAATCGTCACCGACAACTCGAACGTAAACCTGCCTTCAACTTCCTTCTTTTCTCTCTTTTTGTCTGATGTTTTGTTTTTCTAGTTTTCACTGTCTCCATTTTTTTCTTTCTGTCTATATCTGAGTAGAATAATACGTAGTCCTCTTTTGTCTATCTGTAGGAAGAGTCCTTAAATAGGAGGTGTCTTGGGGGGATAGTTGGGTTGTTTAGGATTTTGAATTTTTAATTTTTTTTTTATTATTATGTTTTTTAATTACTATTAATTGTAATAATAATAATAACAATAATAATAATAATAAATGAATAAATAAATAAAATAATAATAATAACTAGTTAATTTTTATATTTAAGAAAACACAATAAAAGTTTATAAATATCCAAAAATAAATATGATTAAGGTAACATTAAAACTCCTAGCTTATTTATTAAAATTAAAAGAGAAATATATCTTTTTGAAATTTTTTTTTTGTATTATATTAAAAACAAAATAACAATAAAAAATAAAAATATTTCACAAATGTGATTTTATTTATTTATTTATTTTCAAATAAAATCTATTAAAATGGAAAATAAAAGTTAAAATAAACATTAATCAAAAAAAATGAATTTTTTAATGCCTAAAAAGTAGATATAAGTTATGGGAGGGTCAAAATTATGTGTCTACAGATTGAGTGGGGGTATTTTGTGCATGGTATCACCTCTTACATGATAGCTACTTCTCCATTTGAGGATTTTTCTTGACATTTGCCTCATTCAATTATTTGTCATCCTACAGCTTATAGTATCCAATGTCTTTCTTTGGAGAGAGATGCAAAGCTCACTGCCTCCTAAGATAAAGATGGATTGGAAGAGTGTTTGTTTATACCTGATTCCATCTATCATTTATCTTATCCACAACAATGTGCAGTTTTCTACATTGACTTATGTGGATACATCGACTTATCAGATAATGGGCAACTTAAAGATTGTTGCTACAGGAATAATATTCAGGTGCTTGGTTATGTCTTTTCTGCCTAGTTTCCCTACCTCTTTTCACTTCTTTTTATTCAGAATCAATTCTTTATTTCTTGTATTGAAGTATGTAAAGTAAATTAAGAATTATTTTTTGATATTTTAGGTTGTTTCTTAAGATGAAGCTTACGAACTTGCAGTGGATGGCAATCATATATTTGGTTGTTGGAACAACCACAAGCCAAGTGCTTATGGAATCTCTTACACTAATTTATTATGATTAAGTTCCACCAGTCGAATAATGTACATAGTATGCCAGTTGCTCCTTCATCCTTGCTTGGGATGACAACCTACCTTTCATCCAGATAAATTGTGGCCCTGCATCCATATGTAAAGCATCAACAGGGAATTCCTCTTTTATCATTACATGTTCCTCAGTCTCATTTTGGGTATTTTCACTCAGTACATACTTTTCTTCAGCATTGGCCAAATCAATAGGTAAAGTAGAGAATTTTGGTTTAGTTCTCCTGGTTACTTTTGCTTAGTAAAGGTAAATTACTAATCTTGTGGTTTTCAAGGCTTCACCAGAGAGTTCATAGATCTCTAGTCATAATCAGTACTCCATGCAACCTCAGTCAACCTTGCCAAGATCCGAGTCTCAGTATGATCATGAAATAAATGGAAAAACTTTTCATTCATATTACAGTGATGTCAATATGAACCAAGGAATTGAAACACAAGATGCAGGGGCTCCAACTTCAAGTGAAGGGGGATAAGTTGAGCAACCGAATCTATTGCTTGCAGTTATCTGTAATTCTTCTCATGTTTTGTATGCCTAGATTCTTGATCGACCATAATTTTGTAGGAACTTAAGTATGTGGATAAGAATTACCTCTCGGGTGTATAGACACAACAGTCTTTGCATCTGATTTCTTCGTAATTCAATGGTGCTTTAAGATTGAATTCTCATGGACATAACAATGAGACAGAGGTACTCCTCTGAAAGGGAATTTGTTTTTTTTTATTTCTACTTATGTTCGCATTTTTTTTTTGGGGGGGGGGGGGGGGGTTAAACGATGTGAATAAGTAGAATCATCTTGAACAAATTACCAATGCTGCAGGTGAACAATGTCAACTCTTCAGCTAATTACATGCTAGAATATTAAGGGCTACATATGAGAGAATTTATTTTGAATGATGATAAATCATCAGTCGAAGTTCTAAATAATGTGCATAATTCAACTGAGTTAGTAATGGGTACTGTGTCAAACACTGTTTTGACATAAACTTATGTTGTTGAAGGATAGAATGCATATGCAGTTGGTAAATCAGTAGAGGTTAAACTCCTGGATGAAAAAGCATTGTTGGCTTGCATAGTTCGAACAATTCCACCTCATTCTCGTGGTATAATCAGGATTAGTTCAACGATTAGTAACATTTGAATAGTGTGTAAGCTGTTTTTTGGATTCTGTCACTTCCTACTCTTAGTTTATAGTTATTTTTTTATTTGGTCTATTGATTCTAGCTCCTAATGCGCCTTAAAATCATTTTATCTATCATTTATCTCATCCATAACAATGTGCAGTTTGCTATATTGACTTATATGGATATATCAACTTATTAGATAATAGGCAACTTAAAGATTGTCACTATAAGAATAATATTTAGGTGCTTGGTGTTGTCTTTTCTGCCTAGTTTCCCTAACCCTTTTCAATTCTTTTCATTCAGTATCAATTCTTTATTTCCTGTATTGAAGTACGCAAAGTAAACTAAGAATCATTTTTTGATATTTTAGGTTGTTTCTTAAGAGGAAGCCTACGAACTTGCAGTGGATGGCAATCTTACATTTGGTTGTTGAAAAAACCACAAGCCAGGTGCTTATGGAATCTCTTTGTCTATTTTTAAGTATTATGATTTGTGAAGTGGTAACTTAGCATGCCAAACCATGTCATGCATATAAAATTTCTTTTGGAGACCCGACCTAAAACCTAACCATGTATGGGGTTAGAACTGGCATGGAAAATTGATGTCCTCTATTCGAGATATTTAATTGAAAACATTACCTATTCATCATGAAATATGGTTATGACACTATGGTTGCTATGTGTTAGTAGAAATGGGAGATTGTTGGCATCTCCCCCGACAGGGACCTAAACAGCCTTCAAGCTTCTTGTTATTAGGACACTGTGCTGTGAGTATGTAACAGATTGGTTCAATTATAGTATTAACATTGGCAGTGAACTACCTGATGGATATACCAGTTTAGTTTGTTCTGGACAATTTGTGTCATTCTACATAATATCTCATAAAGCAGTTCTTTAAAAAAATATGCCAAAAGATTTATTTATGCTAACAGTCTAGCTACTGTTTTGCTAGGGCAATCATAAATCAAATTAGAGAAAATGAAATATTTTTTGATATTGCCTGTCTGCATTATATTTCAAGTTTAATCTAATGACTACCCTCTCCACTACACTTATATTCAAGTATGCATATAAGTAGAAATCATAATTTTGCTTCTTTTGACACCTTTACAAAGAAATAAAGTATATTTTCCATTCCAACATATGGAACACCCTATTTTGAGATAACAAAATATTTGACCCTAATATGTTTCTGAAAACAAAGTCACAACTTTCAAGAACACAAATTCTTTGGACTGTTCAAATCTTAAACTTTGATGTGATGTTTTCTCTGTCATAGTAGTGTGTTCTACCATTTATTTAGTATTTACTTTCACTATTCCTAATATAACATATAGGTCAAATTTAACTCTTTTATTCAGTCAAATAATGTGATGGGAAATTTGGAGTGAGAGAATATTAACAATTGTTTCACATTTACCTGGTGTTCAACACAGGTGAAAGGTTGTGAAGAGGCTTCTTGTGACTCATTCTTTTCATCACCCATTTAAGGATATTTGTTTGGTGTTCTCTCTATTTGTCTTTCAGCACTGGCAGGTGTTTATACTGAGTTTTTGGTGAAGAAGAATAATGATAGGTAAAAATTAATCATAATAAATTAGTGTAAGAGATGGTTAAAATAAAGGATAGATTGTATAATTTTTCCAATTCACTATTCTTATAGGACTGGTTACTATGCCACTATACTCGGGACTTCCTCGAGCAGATCTAGTAGGGTAATGCATCATGCAGTTTATAAAGTTAAGATTCGTTGAACTTTTCTCCAAATGATTTTATTTTTTCTCAATTGTACAGGACCTTGTGTTTTCCCCAACTCAGAGGAAAAAGAAAAGTGATATTTTCAACAAATATTGTTGAGACATCATTGACTCTAGAGGTATAAATCTGAAACATTTGTGGTCAAATTTTGAGGCATACATGTTATTAGTTTGTCTTTATCATATCCCTGAGCCAAAAATTTTCTTTTTCTTCAGGGTATTGTCTATGTTGTTGATAGCGGGTTCTCAAAACAACAATTCTACAACCCGATATTTTGTTTCTCTCTGTTTGACTCGACTCTTGTTTCGTGCTTTCTAATCAGCTTGTTTTGGCTGATCTTGCTGATGTTATTATGATAAATTTCTACACATATGTCAATGTTGGACCTCATTTAGTAGCAGTTAAAAAGAAAAACTGATATGAATGTATAAACTTCACAAATACATGAAAGGCATAAAAATTAGATTCATACAGTAAATTAACTAATATTAAAACACATTGTTAACATAAGGAATGAAAAACCTACTTATGACTGTAACGACCCACTTCGCCGTTACTAAATTATTAGTAATAAATTCATTCCTCAATATTAATTTGGGTCCAAATTAGCCAATATTTTATTTATTGTGTCACCTTAAACATCCGTCAAAGATTTTAGCCTTCGGATATGTCTAGATAGACTCAAGCCCGATGAATTTAATTATTCATAAGTGATAATATCAATACTTTAGTTTGAAATTTTTTTAGGTGTGAATTAAGGTCGTACAATATTCCTAATACAAAGTTAAGTATAAAAATTTCTTTTCGATATGTGTTTCTATCAGGGCCAACTTTAAACGATCATATCTCATAGAATATAAGGAGTTACGAAACCTATAACCTGTAAAATTAAACATCTCTGAGTCTTCTTTCCAATACAACTAAACCGTTCCTCAATCTAAATTTGGAGTAAAACTTTATGACTGTTTTACTTAGCACTATTTGGGCTAAAACGGGATTTCGCTATAGCGAAAATTTTGATTGAATTTAAATCAACTTCAGCCGTTTTTTAGGCCTAAAAACCAAAATTTTCATCCCCCAACCCTAAGACGTGATTTCCCAAAGCTTAAGGTGAAATTCCTTCGTTGAGGTAAGTTTGTTTCATTATTTTCGTCTTTTAATCCTTTAACATCTTACAATACTTAGAAAGACCTCTAATGGTGGAATCCTTTTGGGAAATACTCATGGGTGGTTTTAATATGTCATAGATTTGGTTCTATACTATAAATTAAAGATTTCTAATATGAATTTCATAAACTAGATTATGAATTTTGATGGTTAGAAACCTTGAATTCCATAAAGATGAGACCTTTAGTATAAAAATTTCATTAATGGAGATGGGTTAAGCTTGAAAGAGCTAATTAATGGTTAACTGACATTGGGGAATGATATATACCTTGAATTAATGATAGAACTAGTGAGTTTGAATCCCCAAATTATTTGTTTAAAGAGCAATTATTTAATCACTCTTATTATTGCTTGATTTTAGGTGGTTGATTATTCCAAGGCATGAAGGAAAAGAAATAGCATTCTTATTGCAGCTTGCTTCATTCAAAAGCTTGGCGTCCAGGTAGGCTAGGTTTAATGAGTAAAAGATTGTGTTATTTATATTTTTATAATTTAGAATTGATGGGAGAAATCATGTCTAGGCCTGCGGGCATGGAGTTGAGGTGGATAACGACACGAGTACTTAAGTTTAATTTCAAAAACTATATTATTGATTAATTATGTGATAATTATGCTATTATTTGTTATGTGCCCGAAAGGAGATTATTGTAAATGAAGTATATGAACATGATTTATTTTTAGTTGTTTTAGTGATAAACCTAGTTGAGTTGTAATGGTATTAGGTTATATGTATTATGCAATAATATGGTGAGGAGAATTATGTTAAGATCAACTATTGATGGGCATAGTAATATATAAGGGAAAGATGACTTGAATTAGTGTGATGATTGTATTATATGGAATGTGGTAGAGGATAATGATACGCGTGAATCTGCTAGTTATAGGTGGTGATGCTAGAACCCAAATTACGGTATTTGAGAAGATAATTATATTTTTAATAATTAATGAGTAATTAAGGCTTCAATAGTGACTTGTATGCGTAAGAATTAAATAGTGGCTTATGTTATGATATTCTTATTTTGATATTGATAAAAATACTATATCTATTTGATGTCCATGAGAGGCTAAATTGGTGATAATGATGGTTTATTGAATCGTATTTATGAGTGGCTTGTTTGATAATGATAACTCCTTAAAGTAATGATATGAATACTTGTTGATTGGTATTCGGACATGCTTGATATTTTTGATGTTTGGATTGTTAATGCGTGTATAAAGGTTTATTGAAAATTTACTTGATGGAATTATCTTATGACTGTAAGTGTACTTGTAAACTTGGTACATTGTATTGTATGTTGTGAGGTTTTGTAATTTTGATATTATAATACTTTTTTATGTTGGATCGGGTACCACGCCGATACGGATATGTATATATTGGATCAGGTACCATGCTGGTATGGATGTGTATATGTTGGATTGGGTACCACGCCGGTACGGATGTGTATATATTGGATAGGATACCACACCGATACAGATGTGTATATGTTGGATCGAGTACCACACCAGTACGGATATGTATATGTTGGATCGAGTACCACGCTGGTACGGTACATAAACATAGATTGTTCCCTGCAGGTCATGACTATTTGGGCATAAATAAGTCTCATAGCATGTGTGTACATATTTGTGTTGAGTCTGTGGATGTTTACAGTATGGTTGATACTCATGATAGTTATGTGGCTTGTTTGTGAGCACTGTTTGACTTGTTATTGTTCTATTATTGATTCATTTGGTATTTCATTTTGTGATATGTATTTAAAAAAGTGAAACTTTGTACGTACTTGTATGTTGGTTGACTTGCTTCATTTATACGTGTTTTAATCGTGGCTTACCAGAATAGCTAGCTATCATTCTTTAATATTATAATAGGGCATTCGGTTGTTATCCCGAGAGTTTAGTGTGGGTTGTGTATGATTATGGGTTTGTTCCTGTGAATTTGAGTAATGAAAAAGATAAGGTGAATAAATAGGAATAGTGAGGTAAGATAAGTTAAATAAAGAGGAATAGTGATGTATTAGCGTTGAATTGTGCTTGATGGTGTGAACTAATGAGGCTAGAGTATGTTAGTAGCAAATATAATGTTGATGGAGTTGGAAGAGTAGTTGGATGTTGTAACTTATATAGGTAAAGTAATAATATTATTACAACCTTAGCTGAGTTATATTCCATTAAGGATGTCATAATTTATTTTTCTTAATTCTATTTTATGATTATATGGACTAACACGATCGGCCGATGATGCCTACCAGTACGTGTGGTTGTACTGACCCTACTCTTGTACATTTCTTTTTGGGGTGTAGACTGGAATCAGGTTAGTTTGCAGTTACTAGATAGATGACGATATTCTACACTAACTTCTGCACTTTCTTCCTGGCAGATGTTAGAGTCCTTGTATTATTTATTTTACTATCATTCTATGTTGTAATAGGTAGCTCGTGTACATGTCTGACCAAGTCTTAGGTCCTGTTTGACCATGGAAATTTTTCCCTTTTTCAAGGAAATTTTTTCAAAGTTGGAAATTGTGGTGTTTGGCTATGAAAATTCAGAAAATAATTCCAAAAAATTTTTCTGAAAAGGGAAAATAGGTTTTTTGTTGTTTTTACAATTTTCCAACTCCAATTTCAACTTTTATTATTATTACATATAACCCCAATCTTTTAAATTTTTACATAAAACTCTCCTTATAACATTACTTTTTCAATATTACCTATATAGAAGTTTTAAAGAATAAGATAATTATAATTTCAAATTTAATGCTACCCTAATTAATATATATCTCTTTTTCTCTCCGTCATTATTTTTATCCCTTATTTAATTTTCTCCCTTATTTAAGACATTATTTTACTGCTAATTATATTTATACCCATAAATATATAAAGTGTTATATTTATACCCATAAATATATAAAGTATTATATTTATAATAGAAATATACAAAGTATGTTATATATGAAGTTTATACCATGTATATACCATATAAACACATATATGAAAATACAAAGAATAAAGAAACATACTAAGCATATTTATATATTTATGGTATATGATATAATATACCATAAATATGCAAAGCATGTTTTACATAGAAATAATTTATTCACACACAGTAAAATCTTTCATGTATAAGAAAATTAAAGAAATAAATTAGCGGCACCCTAAAATTTAATAACAACTCATCATTTCCTATTTTTTAGGAATGGAAAATGAAGTAAATAAATTAAATAAATTCCTAAAAAATAAATTTATTTGAAAGATAATATTTGTTACCTAAAAAATAGGAAGCAGTGATCTGTTAATATAACATCCATATTTAAAATTTTCAAATATGAGAAAATGGCTATTAATGTAAATATTATATATGTCATAATTGAAATTCATTAAATATGGTCATGTATATGTAATTATTTTTATAATAGTGGCTAATTGTATTCTTTTTCCATTAGTAGGTAAATTTTAGTTGGGTGATTTTGATAGTTTGTAAAAATTAGGGCATAAAATCATATTTAAATTTTTTTTTTCAAAAGTCAAAAAAAAAAATTCAAAAAAGACATGGCCAAACACAACTCCAACTCCAATTGCAACTCCAACTTCAACTCCAACTCCGAAAAAATTTTAGTTTTAATGGCCAAACGGCTACTTAGGATAGTGAAGGATATTTGTAAAAAGTTTTTGAAGAAATTTATGTAGTAGTATTTAATTTATTTATTATATTTAATCTAGTATTTTCTTAAAAACAGAAGTCTTCCGCATATTTTTAGTTAGGTAAGAAGGGTTCTCCTAGCTACTTAGAATAGCATAGGTGCCCGCACGATCTATTAATCTGGGTGATGACAATGATAAAGTCATGATTCTTAAAAGAAATAAAACAAACCAAAAAACTAAAACTAATTCAGGATCATACCTAAATCTAGATTGCTAGAAATTTAAAAAATGTAGCTAAGTTTTGAAAGGAAAATCATCACGTGTCCACTTCTTTAGGGATTCTTCTCCTTCTTAATAACCTTCTTGGCCTTGTTACTGGATAGTTGGTCAACATAATCAATAACTTCTGATATAGGTCCTCCAATTTTTTGGTCGACCTCTCTTTGAGATATAAATTTTTTTAGGAGAGATCTTCTCGTTATCATACACGGAATTCTAAGACAAAAAGGAGAATGGTGAAAGTTTATTTAAAAAATATATAAATATAGTAATATTCATTATCAATTTTTATTTTTCAATCGTTAAAAGTTGAATACCTTCTTAGCATCTGTGGCTTCTTCAACATTGAAATGAAGTTTCTATTTTTACAAATAAACAAGATTAAACACCCCTTTTGGTGATAAAATTAGCATGCTACTATAAATTACTCTTTTTGCTAGTAAAATCATACATACAGTGACAACATCTTCTTTTGGTGACTTATTGTATTAATTTATTAGTTCTTCATCATCATTGATCTTCGCAAATCCATAGACTCAATCACATGATTTAATATTTTCTTGCTTAACATTTACTCTAAACATGATGATTCTATTAAGAAGAACATCCAGCTCGATTGGATAGGAACACTCGTATGGAGAATTAAAAATCTAATATGATATTAGTTTTATTAGTGTTAGGATTCATAAAACAATTTAAAAAAATCACATACCTCTAATGGACAATCTCTTAATTCAAAAGTAAATTTTTCAATGAGTGTGATTGCTTCGTTGTCTCAAAGCAATAAAGAGACGACCCCAGTATCATACATAACCTTAATTTGAATCCTATACCTGATAGAATTTTTTATTTAAATATAAAATCTAGATAAAATTTCTAGTAATTAGTAAATAATATTAACATCAAACCTATGAGTAGCTGTTTGTTAATCACGACCATATTTCTTGCACTAAAATAGATTTTTGGCAACTTCATCGAAACTCTTCTGGCACTTGATGCAACCTAAGTATGAACAATTATTTTTAAGTTCCAAATTCACTACTTTTGCAACAATCCACAAATGTCCAACCTGTAAAAATGAAAAATAGTCATAAAACAGTTTGATGTATGTTGCGTGTAGATAAGCTAGTTGAAATATAGTTTGAAATTAATAGAGACTTTTACCTGCACAAAATCAAGTAATTCTTCAACCATTTAAGTTGTACAATTTCAATAGCCAATTCTTCAGTAATAGAAAGACTACACTGAGATATTGCTTGACTTAGCATTTCAGGGCTAGCTTCAGACACACTTCCTAATCTGCACTTTTTATATTAGTGATGCATATAATTTTTATTTTAGTATGGACATAAAAGTATTATAGTATAAAACAAAAACATTGATTTGAAATCATTTAACTTGGGGAAGATTAGGATTAATCCAAAGCTTGAAGGAATTCCATGTATTCTGCACAGAATATACTCCTGTGAATTTTAACATAGCGTTAGAGTAGTAATTTTTTTAAAATTGAATATGATATTTGAAGTGTAAGTTAGATTATTGATATACCTTGAAATTTATGTGCTCTTATAAGCTGCATAACTACGATGATAGGTTCATCGATCAATTTGTGCAAGTGGGGCATGACTTTATCAACAAACTCTCCCCAAAATGTTGTTGTAATTGTGTTCCTTCTACATTAATAATCAAATATTAGAAATTAAGATTATAGGGAAAATATTAAAAATTACTAACTGAATGATAATCTTACTCATGATATTCGATAACAATATTCAAAAATTGACTAGTTGTACCATTTAGGAGTTGATGAGTTTGTTTTTTAGCATGACAAACAGCTTGCTCGATGACATCTACAGGATAGACATAGTTATACAAAAAAATTAAATAGTTATATTTTGTTAAAAAAAAATCAGTTAGAGTAACATAGGAAAAAAATATTACCAAACAGTTGAGTATCATCAATGTCTATGTGATTTTTCAAATCACTAAACAATCGAAAGTTAAAAATAGTTGAATCAAAATTTGGATCAGTTGTCTCCACAATAATTGTCTTGGGTGCAAACTCCAACTTAAACTTATGTGCAGTTGTTTTGTAATGCATATTGTTAGGCTCAACAACAAAAGTATTCATAAGATACAATTTCATTTCTTTTATTAGATTTTTTTATCCTCTAAAATGATGGACAACAGATCGTAGAATTGTTGCATGAATTCTTTCTCCCTACAAATAAATAAATGAGAAATTAAAGTCAGTACTAATAATTCAATATTTGTGCAAAAAATAAAAAACTGTTGAATAATTTTAAGTACCTTTTCATCTTGAAGAACCAACTCAATTGATAGAAGAAAATTTGATTTGTCCCTTAGTGTAGCATGCCACATACGTACAACCCTTACCTTCAAGTTCCAATCCATTTTGTAATTTGAAATTTCACTTATATAATCAACTCTTGCCATGTTTTGGAATCTGTGTTTTTAGAAAATTGGAGTCTAGAAAAGTTTGTATGTGTTGGATATGAATTTATAGAAGAAAATTTTAAATATTAAATAAGAATACTGCGTAGAAACTTATCTTGCAGTTTGCTTGAAAATAGGGAATGTGATTTATTAAAAATTAAAATTGTATAAAAAGAAGTTACAAACTGTTAAAACAATGTGTTGTGGAAGTGATTGTGAGGTAGGTTAGTAGGAAACCTGGGTATGGATGTCACAATTACTGTAAAAATTCTGTAATCTTTTTAATTTTTTAATGTATTTTTTAAATTATTATAATTAATAAATAGGTGTTTTTATTTTAGAAAATAACTCCTTGTGTTTTGTATTAATGTATGTATTTATATTTATGTGGAACTTTTTTTAAACAGAATTGTAATTTGTGAGATGATTGTGAAAAATTTGGGTATTTACAATGAATATATTATGACTTTTAGTCACAGTTATGTTCTTATAAATTTTTTATTTATATTTAAAAATTATTAATTATTTAATGAAATATTAAAGAATAATTGAAACATGCAATTTAGTATTAACTATTTTACAGATAACAAAGACTTTGTTTTAATTATAAAAAAATGTACGAAATAGGAATGTAAATATCAAAAGATAAATATGTAAATTTCCTAGATGTTATGATATATATCAATTATAGTGAATGTCTATCAAGATCTATTTGATGTCTATCAGGATTTGATGTATTAGTCTTTTAGTGTGAAACTAGGGGAAAATTCTCTCTATAAATAGAAGGGCTTCCTTCATTGTAAATCATCCCTCAAGAGAAGAAATAAGAATTACTCTCTCTATTCTCTCTAATCTTATTCTTTATTCTTTCTTGTTTTATAACACATTATCAGCACGAGACTCTATCGTCTCAAATTTGAAGGTTAAGGCTAAGGTATTATTATTTTTCTTCCTTTTTTCCATATGGCTAACAATCTTACGAAGTGTGAGTTTGTTGCCCTTCAAAGTTCGGGCAAGAACTATATTTCATGGGTGTTGGATGCTGAAATCCACCTAGATACTATGGGTCTTGTAGGCGCCATAAAGAATGAAAATACAGCATCTAGTCAAAATTGTACTAAGGCTATGATTTTCTTGCATCATCATCTTGACGAAGTTCTAAAAATTGAGCACCTTACTACTAAGGATCCACTCCTATTGTGGAATAGCCTAAAGGAATGGTTTGACCATTTAAAGATGGTCATCCTCCCAAAAGCACGATATGAGTGGATACATCTAAGATTTCAAGACTACAAGTCTATTCATGAATACAATTCTGCCATGTTCAGAATTTCTTCTCAATTGAAACTTTGTGGAGAGACGGTCAATGATAATGATATGATGGAAAAGACGTTTTCCACTTTTCATGCCTCGAATGTGCTCTTACAGCAACAATATTGAGAAAAAGGTTTCAAGAAGTATAATTAACTGAGTTCTCATCTTCTCATGGCTGAACAAAATAATGATTTGTTGATGAAAAATCACGAGAACCGACCAACTGGATCTGCACCATTCCCTGAGGTGAATGATGTGCACGCTCACCATGCTAGGCGTGGAAAAGGTCGCGGACGTGGTCATGGACGTGGTCGTGGATGTGGTCGTGGTCATGATGATCAAGAAAGAAATCCTGTTCCGGGTGTTAATCATTCATCGAATAAAAAGAGAAAAGATGAGAAACGTGAAGCAATTACTTATTTCCCATGTGGTGGAAAAAGACATTATTCATGTGATTGTCGTGCTCTCAAGCACTTGGTTGATCTTCATCAAGCATCACTAAAGAAAAAAGAGAGAAATACCGAGGCTAACTTTCTCTCTGAAAATAATGTTGACATCACATGCTTAGATGTAGCAGACTTTTACGAGCACCCTGAAGGAAAGATTGATCAGTTGATTGGTGATGGTTCCATAAAAGAATGAATGTTTTTATTTATTTTTTTAAATTATTGATAAGAGTTAGAGAATAAAAATCATGTAAAAGTAATTGTTTGCATGAGTATTTGTTTTTTATTAGTATTGATTAAGTTCAATTATATTATTGTTGTTTATTATTGAATTGAATTTATTTTTTCATTATTTATTGGAAATAAAAAAGAAAAAAAAAAGAAAAACGGCTACTCATTAAGGAAAAACCTAATGGTAGGTTAATACTGATTAAAAGTTATTGTTTGTGGACATTTTTACAACATGTCATAATGAATTTATATAGGCGTTAATGCATGTTAATGTTGTCAGGATAAAATTAATTTTGTTTTTAATTATTATCATAGTTTATTACACAATATTTAAAAATATAAATATGGTAACAGTTGCATAGCATGGACACTATTAAAGACAAAATAGTATAAATCTATTTATTGTGTAATACATATGTATTGTAGTTTTTATAATAGACAATACTACATGATGACAAAAACAATTAACACGTTTTTGTCATGTACAGTTTAAATTACCAAATCAACAACAAGAATAATGCATAATCATGTACTAATTGGACATATTTTTTTTAATTACTTAGTTAAGTGTGATTAACAATATCTTATAGTATAAGCTTTCACTTTGTACAAAGATTTAATATATATTTGCTGTATGTCATTTATTTGAAGATATGGATAATTTTCAAAGTAAGCTGTCCAATAATGAAGATATTTGTTTGATTGATTCTGGCACTACACATACGATATTCAAAGACGAAAATATTTCTCTCATCTAAACATGGGCAAGATTAATGTTACTACAATTTCTGATAGTGCTAATTTGATTGAAGGCTTCAAAAAAGCCATCATAATCTTGCCCAAAGAAACTAAACTCATCATAAATAATGTTATGTTCTCTCCCAAGTCTTGGAGAAACTTGATGAGTTTTAAAGATATCCATGAAAATGGTTATCATATCAAGACATTTGATGAGATGAATCTTGAATATCTTGGTATCACCAAGAATGTCTCTGGGCAGATATGTGTTGTTGAAAAGTTCCCTACTTTATCTTCTGGCCTGTATTGGACAAGGTTTGTGCAATTGAGGCACATTCTATAGTAAATCGGAAGTTTACAGATTCCAATACTCTGGGACATCCAAGATCAATAATGATAAGACGAATAATAGAAAATTCAAATGGGCATCCATTAAAGAACTTGAAGGTTCTTTTAAATGGTGAATTTTCATGTAATGCTTGTTATCAAGGCAAGCTAATTGTGAGACCATCGCCAACAAAAGTTAGGATTGATTCCCCCGTGTTCTTGGAATGCATACATGAGGACATTTGTGGACAAATTCACCCACTAAGTGGGTCGTTTAGATACTTCATGGTCCTAATAGATGCTTCTTCTAGATGGTCTCATGTGTGCCTTTTGTCATCTCGCAACTTGGCATATGCAAAATTGTTGGCACAAATAACTATTACAGGCTCAATTTCCTAATAATCATATTACGTCTATTCGCCTTGATAACGCTGCAGAATTTTCATCCCAAGCATTTAATGACTATTGCTTATCGATTGGGATAAGAGTGGAATATCATGTACCCCATGTTCACACTCAAAATGGACTAGCTGAGTCATTAATTAAATGTCTTTAGTTGATAGCAAGACCATTACTGATGAAAACTAAGCTTCTCACATCTGTTTGGGGTCATACAATTTGGATGCTGCAACACTTGTTCGTCTTAGACCGACAAATCATCATAAATTTTGTCCTTTGCAATTGGTTTTAGGTCAAGATCCTAATATATCTCACTTGAGAACTTTTGGGTGAGGTGAATATGTGCCTATAGCACCACCAAACCGCACCAAGATGGTCCCCCAAAGAAGGTTTGGAATTTATGTTGGGTTTGAATTACCCTCTATTATTCGCTATCTTGAACTATTAACGGAAGATATGTTCACTGCTCGATTTGCAGATTGTCAGTTTGATGAGATACTTTTTTCAAAATTAGGGGGA
Organism: Capsicum annuum; assembly: GCF_002878395.1. Classification (NCBI taxonomy): domain Eukaryota; kingdom Viridiplantae; phylum Streptophyta; class Magnoliopsida; order Solanales; family Solanaceae; genus Capsicum; species Capsicum annuum. The sequence continues at coordinate 27,004,746 of NC_061122.1, forward strand.
GAAGATAGTGATATCAAAAGAGAAATTTTGTGGAAAAATCCATCATTATCTCCTCTTGATTATAACGACCCAATTTTCTGAACCGAAATGCTACACGGTGCTCATCACCAAAAAGACCACAAGTTAACCCATGACTGATATTTGTACCTGTATACTGCATAAAAGACTAAAAAATACAAAAACATGAACTAAAAGTCCATAAGGTTCAAACTGGATAAACATCTAATAAGAAAAATGTCTGAAAGTGGTATAACAATACCAAAACAAATCTGAAATAAATGTCTGACATGCTATAGTCTGAAAGCCTCTAAACTGTCTGAATAAGGAGTTGATAGGACATATCCCCAACTAACTCTGACTACTAAAATAATCTAAAAACTAAAATAATAATGTAATCATTATGTCCTCGAAGGATGAGGACTCATTGCTAACTCTGATCGCTGAACTGGGATGCTACTGGTTCTCTGGAGCTCGTGCTTCTAAACCTATGGTACAAGACACCATAGCTGTAAAGCCCCAGAAAATGAGTTCCGGAGCATCACACGGTGCTTGAGGCTACGAGTAGCCCCAAGCTAACACTTTGATCCATTTTCATTCAGTTCAACACAAATCAATGGGGTTTCCATAAATAACCCTCAAATATCAATAGAGTAATCATCATCCAAGAATAAAATAATTTTAGAAAGATAACAAAATATGACTTATTAGTCAACTCCCAACATCTATACTAGTCTGACAAGTATCTAAGAAAATCAATAAAACCAGTGAGCTATTGAGACATGCCACAACTGACTCATACTCAGTTATCAAATGTAGACAATTCCGTGAAACCAACATCAGACATCACTTCCTCGAAACATGAAGACTCACCACAACAAAGGATATAGAAAAGCGTGCCTGAAGAATCACTGTCGAACCTGGAACTGAGCACCTAAACCTACATTCCGAGAAAATACAGCCCATATCCGAAGATGTGAGTCAGTACCATGGAAAGGAACCGAGTATATGGGGGTGTATGCAGTTGTATAAACATCATCATCATAAATATTTATAAAAAATATGCAGGATGTATAAAAGACTCACATAGGCCAAAGAAAATCATCATAATCATGAGAGGATGAAATAAGTACAATAACACATGTGAGTCATCATATAATTTTTCAATCACTTTTAGTTCAACAAGAATATCAATTCTCATAATGTAAATATCATTTAAATCTTTCGAAAGAATAACTTTCACAATTCCACTTTCAAATCACATCACCATTCATCATAGACACAAGGAAACACACACACTGGGAGATCCTATAACCAACATAAACCATGTGAGCTACATGGATTCCAACGTACAACCCACGTTGGGGAGAGCCATCCTATCCTTACCATCGGAGTAGGACTATCTATATCAAATCCACACAAACTAGTGATCACTATATAAATCAGCCTCAGGCTCACTCCTACGGGGAAACATAGTTCTAGAAAAGTAAGGTCACTTTATACCTCCCCCTCGGTGCTAAAGATTTCTCCCAAACTTAGATCAGATTATTTCAAAGACAATCCACAACAAAACAATTTCAGTAATATATAAATATACATCGGGAGCCATCATGCTTCCCATCTATCAAAATCAACCACGTTGTGGATTTCTTTCACACTCGAGTTCAAAACAACTCCATTAAGATCAAAAGGTCAAATAATTCAAAATATCTCAAATATTCAACATCAACATGCTTATAACACACACTTTCTAAAAAAAAAAAACACAATTTCCAATGGGGATTCACAATCCAAATATCAAAATCATGATAAATATTGTTCAAGATTCATGCTTTATATCTCCACACATATAAATTCATCTTTCAAAATCATAAACATCAAGATTTCAAAATAATCATCATAAGATATGGGTTCATGATTCAAATTCATAAAAATCAAATAAAAATCATGCCTTTGTAAAGAAAATTACTTTTAGGCACAAGAACGAAAAAGAGTTCTTGTTGAAAAATCCCACATACCTTGAATGATGAACTTTAGATCGATACTCGTTTTTGAGATGTTAATCGTTCCTTTGAATGATGGTTCTTGGAGTTCTTGAACTAGGAACTTGGAATCTTGAATAAATTTGCAGAAATAAATGGTGAACTTTGGAGGTTCTTGAAGTTGGATGAAGGAGCTTAGGATTTTCTTTTTGAGGGAATTTGATGAAATATAACATATAATGCTTCTAATAGACTTTAATTGGGGTTTGGACGGATTTTGGGTGAGGGGGAATGACCAAAACGCCCCTAAAAATCAAATAATTCCCGAATCTATCCTTTGGTGGACTGTTTTGATAGTTTGAAGTAGATCAACCATAACGTTTTACTCCGTTATCCAAATTGAATGAAACCAATTTCATTAGAAAGAGGACTCTCATATATTTCCGTTGATATATAGTATCTCACCCAGATCATTGTGTACAAGGAGTTATGATCGTTTGAAGTTGACCCAAAAATTCACTTTTGATGGGCTGAAGTAGATCGACCATAACTTTTTTCTCCGATAGACAAATTGGATGAAACCAATTTCATTGGAAAGAGGACTCGTAGAGATTTTTGTTGATATATAGTAGATCATCCAGATCATTATGTACAAGGATTTAGGATCATTTAAAGTTGGAGCAAAAATACGTCATGCCTCAATACTTTTTCCTGCATGTTTTACTGTTCACTACTATTCATGGTTCGATCGGAATGTTCATAACCTATCGCTCGGGTGTTCGTTTTGGATGATCTACATATTGTTGGAAAGTTTATTCGATACTCTACATAATTTTGGGTCATAATCTAAGACATTCTGCATGAAAAATTTATAATTTATTCTAGAATATAGAACCCAACACGTTTACGCACAAAATTTCAACAAAAAATTTCTCGGGGTATTACAATAATGCAAATGCATCAGTACTTTGAATGTACTGGTATACAAGTGAGGTAGGCTGAATGAAAATGGTTCATATTCATGAACAATACTAACTGACTAACTAACATGAACGTGAGAATACATGCATGACTACGTAACTGTAATTGAGATCGTGATAGGACTAAATACTGAAATTCTGACTACTGAATTTACAGATATAGCCATCTGAGTCACTAATGAATGACAAAGATTGATACTGTATTACTGATACTGAGGGAATGATACTATGCTATGGATACATGAATAACTGTGTCTAACAGTTCTGATTATGAAAAACTAGTCTGGTTGACTGTATCTAATAGTCCTAAAGTTGAATACTGATAACATAAGTTCTGATAACTGATATGAATGATAATATGAGTTTTGAGAACTGATATAACTGATAACATGAGTGACTGTATCTGACAATCCTAAATCTGATGGAACTAGCTGAGTTCTGTACTGTATCTGAATTAACTGTATCTGACAGTCTTGAAATTTAAAGAACTATCTGAGTTCTTTTACTGAGACTGAGACTGTAACTGACATTGTAACTAAGATTGTAACTAAGACTGTGGGAAGTAGTCATCTAACCAACATTCCCCAAATGTGTTATAATAGTTGAGCTGGGGTCCAATCTATGCCCTGATTGGAAGGGTGTCAATACCACGCCACTGGTAAGGACAACATGTGAGTAACCCTCATATAATAGATAACTCTAATGAGAATGGTAGGAACCCTTATATAACAGGTTAAGCCACCTCATCTACCCTTATATAACAGGCTATGATATCTCAACCTATGTTGGCTACATAGTTCTGAAATGCAAAGATTGCTTCTAAGAATCGCACCCTCAAATAACAGATGAGCTCCCATCCTTAGGTTCAATTGGTGCTAATAACTACTCCCATCTGAATAGACATTGAACTAATTAATTGTGCTTAACTGATTAACTAAACTGATACTAATGGTATAGTTTAGCGGAGCTAAACTAAATTTACTGAGTTTCGTTGACTAACGAAATGCAACTAAGATCTGAGGACTGACTGAGGGTACTGTAGCTACTGAGATTGACTGTGAATATTGAGGTTACTAAGATTACTGAGTACTGAGATAATTGAGATTACTGAACTACTGAGCTTACTGAGATTTCTGAGATTTTTGGGTTTTCCTGAGTCACATGACTGACTAAGTTCTATGGATCATGGCTTGACTAAGGATATCATGAAAACATGACTTTGCTCTAGGCACAAAGCTATATTTTTAGGGTACAAGTACCCCCAGGACTCTATGGAAGGAAACTGATTCAACGTGACTTTCTTGAATACATGACCATCAATAATAATCCATAATACATGAGTGAGGGATTGCATGAAGTACATGGTCATCATAATGTCTAACATGAATAGGAATGCTTGTAATTAAGTCGTCAACCTCATATCTAATATCATGGGCATTCCAACAACATATACTTTTCATAACGATTACATGGAAACTGTTTAAACATAAAGGAATGGCAAGCATGTAACATTTAGTTCATATTATAATAATTGGTGGATAACTCATGTGGTACTTCATAATCATGATCTTGTACATAAAATGGAATGCATATGTACACACTATGAATCCATTCTCCAATCATTATGTACATTCCATTAACACATATTTTGTACAACAACAACATGTGAGCCCTTTGAACATAATAGACTAGCATGAATTTATCATGTAGTTCATCCCTAAGCTGTAATACATGATTTCTATCATTCTAGGAATTTTATCAAACACCTTACATGCACAACTTTGGGCATAGGTATACTTGTTAATTTAACAATCTTACGCCACCCAAATTCATGGATTCCAACTAATATGCTCACATACTTCATGAAAATACATCAAGATACCAAATAACAACCATCAACATTAACATAATCATACCACAACATCATAATCACAATTCATGATTTTAAAACTTGATTCTTGAGCTCCATGGATGAAAGGGATCCATGGATAAACACTACGCATACCTTAGATGGAAGATTCATGAAAATTAACGGTGAAATCCTTTGAATCTTGAAGCTCCTATGAAAACCCTGTGGAGTTCTTGAGAGAATTTTGAGAAAATAGACTATAATGTGGTTGGATTGGGGCTAAATTCCGTGTTTATGGAATATATATAGGGGTGGGAAGATGACCCAAATACCCCTCCAGATGTGTTATTTAATTTCTATGAAAATTTCCCGATTTAGGCCCTTGGCGTGACGCGGAGATATCACGTTGCCACTTGTTTGCAACTTGGAAACTCATTGCGATGCGGTGGAATTGCGGAGAGACACTGGAAATTGACAAACGTCATTTTGTCTTATGGCGCGATGTGCCACTGACTGAAATGACGCTGCTAAAACTTTAAATTGCCATAACTTCTTCACCGGGTGTTCGTTTTAGGCAAATTTGGTATCGACGGAAAGCTTATTAAATTCTCTACAATTTGAAGGGTATAAATCTGTCAAAATACCACATATAAACTAAGTTATGCTCGTTCAAATATGACCTATGTGAAATCACACACGAAAACTTGGTGGATTCAAAAGTTCTTAGCTTGGCTTACTCTAAGTGACTCTTATGAACATTCTTAACACATCATAAGCTCAATTATCACTAGGTTAATCATCCTAATTCATGTACTCAAATATGAATCACAGTATAGGAGGTTTCATGCGTTGGAACAATAGTTCATTTTCTAGCGTAGAAATATACGGGGTATTACAATATCTCCCTCTTGGGAACATTCGTCCTTGAATGAGACTGAGTAGGACGGGAGAAATGATAAACTGAAATACATACAAGACATACACTATTGAAATGCAATTTCTTGATTGACATGACTGATAAGCTGAATACATATCACACTGAACATACATATCTGATGTATTAATAAATAATTCATGAATACCCAACTGAGCATTATGATAGACTAAGTTTTCTTAAAATAAGAATACATATCTGATGCATAACTGATAAGATAAATCCATGCATATCTAATGCATGATTATAAGATTGACATGATACATGAATGCATGATAGAAAGTACAGATAAGCTGATCACGCATATCTGACACATGAATATATGACTGAAAGGGCTCAGAAACATATGGCTGAACATGTAATGATAAAGATACCAAGTTTGAACTGAAAACTAAGCATGGCACTGAATACAAAGTTTGGTACTAAAATCTGAACATAGGAACGAGTAAGATCAAATAATAATGTTACCTTGAACTGAAAATACCGATGAGTCTAAGATTAATTACTCAATATGCATGAGCGGAAACATAGGAACATAACTGAGTCTGGAATGTGATACATGAACTAAACTGAGTCTGTAATGCATAACATGGATAGAGTATCATAGCATGGACTAAACTGAGCCATTGAGTACATGGCTTACTGCTGAGTTTTGGATCTAGAGGGTCGGCTCATAAATAACACTTCCTCTAAGATAGATTCATCAAATAAAATGACATGTTTAAATCATGAAAGTTTGGGGGTTATAGTGTATCTCCCCCTTGGAACACTATGTCCCTTGAAGGATGCTGGACTGACTTTACTGAGATATTGAAAAAGTTGAGGCGATGCACAAGGCACTTAGTGATGAAATTATGACTAATTATCTGAGATCTGAAACTGAAGAGTGGTGTATGAACGTATTGACATACTGACTTATCTGATTAACTGAGTAACTGGTAACTGAATGTTGGGTATATAAGACTGAATTGTACTTAATCTGAATAATTGGGCTAAGGCCATAAAGTATTATGCATATGAGAAGGGACTGACTAAGTAACATGAGGTAACTATTCATGGATTTCATGGAAGATATATTGTTTGAAAATGCAGGACCAAGCATATTACATAATTTTGAAACACTCCATAGACTAAGGTATTGAAATACCTATAACTGAGTAACTGATAACTGTATGCTATGGTCAAGCAAATCTAAAATTGAACTGAATTTCTAAGCTGAATACTGATCTGAAGCTGACACTATAACTTAAGACTATAACTAGGATCCATACTGGAACTAAATGTTGGGTCCTGATAACTGAATATTGAAACTGAGATTTAGACTGATACTGAAGTGCTTAATTCTGAGATTGAACACTAATTACTGAGTACTGATTACTGAACTGTAACTGAGATGGAAACTAAGTTATGATAGTTGCACAATGAAGGCTAACATAAGTCAAGGCTCTGAATGTACACTCACACTCTGAAATTTCCCAATTTCTAAGTACTACCTCTTGCTAGCCATTTACTTGCACACTTATCATGACATTCAAGCCTATCTTCATAACTACACCCTTGTGTAAAGAAAGCATGCAACAACCTTCTCTTAACATAAATCATTCACTCTCTTATTTAAGCAACTACTCATAGCTACACTACACTATTTTACAAAGAGAGCTCACTGAAGGGGTTAAGTCAGGAGGATCTGAAACATGAATAGAAACTTAACTGAACTTGGCACTTGACTGAAGTCTGAGGGATAGAATATAAATACCATGTGTGTACCAAAAGGTCTAAACTGAGGATATACATAACATAGTCTGAATTTAACTGATCAGTAAAGACGTAGCATGAGTTACGAAAGTTGAGTATACTTTAAAATATGATATGCGTACATGAGTCATGAGCTGCATAACTTGAATTTGGAGTTTATATTTTATGGGACATGATCTGCATTACTGAGGGGATAGAACTGAACCCCTTATGCTGGGAACTAGAATCGTACATGATTCTATGAAAAGCGCGTGAATATAAGCTAGGTTTATGGAACTAATTCATACTGCAGGGTAAACTGGGACCCCTTATACTGGGAACAAGAACCGTACATGATTTACGAAAAAATACATAAGCATGATTTCTGACCATAGAGTTGACACGCAAGGCCTGAGTGGATTTCGTGATAGCTGAAGTGCAAAACTCTACAATGAGATAAATATAGGTCGAGAATTATCTTTCCTGCTGCTTTCTATACATACTAGAACTACTACTAGAATCTAGGAGCCTGAAATGGGTCACTCGATCTATCATCTCTCCCTTGGTTTTAAGCATCATCATAAGTCTGTAAATATTACTAAATGCTGAACTGAACCCCAATCATCATCACATACTTACACTCTGTTCAACGCATTCTTGCCTTAATAAATGCATCATCTGGTTCTATTTCTTCATATACTACTAATATCACATCCGCATCTTCAAGCCTAATGTCATGTCAATAAACTTAAATTCTTGCTCGCACTGTTCAAGCCTACTGATTAACTTTGGTACAACTATCCCCATGAATACATAATCTATTCAATGTGGATCATGTTATCTCAACTCTACTACTGCTAAACTCCGGAGTTCATGCTTCTAACTCTAGGTCATATGCTATCATAGAATTAGTAGAAGGGATCTAATGACATATGAGTTCTATGATCATGAATAAGAGTTGTACAACTCTGGAACATAATTGAACTGATGGGATACTTTTGAGCTTATGGTCAATCTAATAACTGACTGTAGGGTTTGTCTGAGAAATCCCTATCTCTAGGACTCGAGCTTCACTTCTTTTGTTACCTTAAAAGTAAGGTAAAGTTGACATGCATGAAGCATGATGAGAATCTGCAAGAATTTCTTAAAGAACCTTTTTATAGCATGATCTGAGACATGAAAGAAGGGAAACTATTTCTAAAATATCTCATAGCCTCTTGCACATAAGTGTGGTGCACGACACACGCATGTACAAGACTCTACTAGATGCGGCTTTTCAGACTTCCTAGGATACTATTGAACCTTTGGCTCTGATACCAAGTTTGTAACGACCCAATTTTTTAAAACGAAATGCTACACGGTGCTCATGACTCCGAAAGATCACAAGCTAACCCATGACTGATATCTACACCTGTATATTGCATAAAAGACTAAAAATATGGAAACATGAACTAAAAGGCCATAAGGTTCAAACTGGATAAATATCTAATAAGAACAATGTCTAAAAGTGGTATAACAATACCAAAACAAATCTGAAAAAACTGTCTGACATGCTATAGTCTGAAAGCCTCTAAACTGTCTGAATAAGGAGTTGATGGGACATATCCCCAACTAAATCCGACTACTAAAATAATCTAAAAACTAAAATAATAATGTAATTATCATGTCCTCGATGGATAAGGACTCACTGCTAACTCTGATCGCTGAACTAGGATGCTACTGGTTCTCTGGAGCTCGTGCTTCTAAACCTATAGTATAAGACACCATAGCGCAAATACGTTAGTACTTTGAATATACTGGTATGCAAGTGAGGTAGGGTAAATGCAAATGGTTCATATGCATGAACAATACTAACTGACTGACTAACATGAACATGAAATACATGTATGACTACGTAACTGTAACTAAGATTGTGATAGGACTGAATACTGAAATTCTGACTATTAAGTTTATTGATATAGACATCTGAGTCACTGATGAATAAGAAAGATTGATAATATATTATTGATTACTGAAGTACTAATACTATGTTAGGGATACATGAATAACTATTTCAAACAGTTCTAATTATGAACAAATAGTCAGGTGGACTGTATCTAATAGTCCTAAAGTTGAATACTGATAACATAAGTTTTGATAACTGATATGACTGATAACATGAGTTTTAAGAACTGATATAACTAATAACATGAGTGACTGTATCTGACAGTCCTAAATCTGATGGAACTAGCTGAGTTCTGTACTGTATCTGAATTAACTATATCTGACAGTCTTGAAATCTGAAGAACTATCTAAGTTCTTTTACTAAGACTAAGATTGTAACTGAGACTACAATTGAGACTGTAACTGAGACTATGGGAAGTAGTCATCTAATCGACATACCCTAAATGTGCTATAATAGCTGAGCTGGGGTCCAATATGTGCCCTGATTGGAATGGTGTCAATACCGCACCACTGGTAAGGACAACATGTGAGTAACCCTTATATAATTGGTAACTCTAATGAGAATGGTGGGAACCCTCATATAATAGGTTAAGCCACCTCATCTACCCTCATATAACAGGCTACGATGTCTCAACCTATGTTGGCTACATAGTTCTGGAACGCAAGGATTGCTTCTAAGAATCGCACCCTCAAATAACAAGTGAGTTTCCATCCTTAGGTTCACTCAGTGCTAATAACTACTCCCATCTGAATAGATACTAAACTGATTAATTGCGTCGAATTGATTAACTAAACTGATACTAATGGTATAGTTTACCGGAGCTAAATTGAATTTACTGAGTTTCGTTAACTGATGGAATGCCACTAAGATCTGAGGGTACTGTAGTTACTGATATTGATTGTGAATATTGAGGTTACTGAGATTACTGAGTATTGAGATCACTGAGATTACTAAACTACTGAGCTTACTGAGATTTCTGGGTTTTCCTGAGTCATATGACTAATTGAGTTCTATGGATCATGGCTTAACTGAGGATATCATGAAAACATGACTTTGCTCTAGGCACACAGCTATATTTTTAGGGTACAAGTACTCCCAAGACTCGAAGGAAGGAAACTGACACAACGTGACTTTCTTGAATACATGACCATCAATAATAATCCATAATACATGAGTGAGGGATTGCATGAAGTACATGGTCATCATAATATCTAACATGAATGGGAATGCTTGTAATCAAGTCATCAACCTCATATTCTAATATTATGTGCATTCCAACAACATATACTTTTCATAACGATAACATGGAACTCATTTAAACATAAGGGAATGGCAAGCATGTAACATTTAGTTCATATTATAATAATGGGGAATAACTCATATGGTACTTCATAATCATGATCTTGTACATAACATGGAATGCATATATACACACTATGAATCCATTCTCCAATTATTATGTACATTCCATTAACATATATTTTGCACAACAACAACATGTGAGCCCTTTGAATATAATAGACTAGCATGAATTTATCATATAGTTCATCCCTAAGCTATAATACATGATTTCTATTATTCTAGATATTTTATAAAACACCTTACATGCACAACTTTGGACATAGGTATACACATCAATTTAACAATCTAATGCCACCCAAATTCATGAATTCCAACTAATATGCTCGCATACTTCATGAAAATACATCAAGATACCAAAAAACAACCATCAACATAAACATAATCATACCACAACATCATAATCACAATTCATGATTTTAAAACTTGATTCTTGAGCTCCATGGATGAAAGGAATCCATGGATGAACACTACACATACCTTAGATGGAAGATCCGAGAAAAGTAATGGTGACATCCTTTGAATCTTGAAGCTCCTATGAAAACCTTGTGGAGTTCTTGAGAGAATTTTGAGAAAAGAGACTATAATGTTATTGGATTGGGGCTAAATTCCATGTTTATGGAATATATATAGGGGTGGGAAGATGACCCAAATACCCCTCTAGATACATCATTTAATTTCTGTGAAAATTTCCCTATTTAGGCCTTTGACGCGATGCGGAGATATCGCATTGCCACTTGTTTACGACCTAAAAACTCACCGCGATACGGTGGAATCACGGAGAGACACTAGAAATTGACAAACATTATTTTGGCTTATGGCGCGACGCGCTTCTGACTGAAATGACGCTGCTGAAACTTTAAATTGCCATAACTTCTTCACTGGGTGTCCATTTTAGGTAAATTTGGTATCGAAGGAAAGCTTATTAAATTATATATAATTTAGAGGGTATAAATATGACAAAATAACACATATAAAACAAGTATTCTCATTCAAAGATGACCTATGTGAAATCACACACGAAAACTTGGTTGATTCAAAATTTCTTAGCTTGGCTTACTCTAAGTGACTCTTATGAACATTCTTAACACATCATAAGCTCTATTATCACTAGAATACTCATCCTAATTCATGTACTCAAATATGAATCATAGGATAGGAGGTTTCATGCATAGGAACAATGGTTCATTTTCTAGCGTAGAAATATACAGGGTATTACATTGATCCACGTGCTTCTATTTGTGAACAAGAAGTTCAAAAGATTATTCATCTACAAAAAATTACAAATCAAATGTTAGACACATTTACTGATCTTAAAAGGTTTACCAAATCACATATTCCTACAAGAATGTCCCAATTCAAATTGATGTCGCTAAAGGACCATCCACTAGTGCCATAGCTAATGATTCTAAAGCACGCTTGAAGCGTGGTAGACCATTAGGTTCTAAGGATCAAAATACTAGAAAAAAAAAACAAATGGTCAAGATGACACCACGAAAGATCCACGTATGGAAGTTCAAGATTTTAGCAATATTGAATCCCTAAAGAAATAAATAAGACTGAGACTCAAGAAAATGAGGAACTATCCATAAATTCAAGTGATGTTGAAACTAATTTGAATCGATCTGATATAATAGTGGATTATGTATTTACATATAATGTTGCAACGAAAATCATGCAAAACAGTGAGGATCTTGAACCTCGATCTGTCACAGAATGTCGACAAAGAAATGATTGGCCAAAATGGCAAGAAGAAATTCAATTTGAATTGAATTCACTTGCCAAACGTGAAGTTTTTAGACCTATAACTTAAACACCTGATGGTGTTAAGTCCGTTGGCTATAAATGGGTCTTTGTGTGAAAAATAAATGAGAAAAATGAAATACAAAGGTATAAAGCACGCCTTTTTACACAAGGATTTTCACAACAAACTGGTGTCGATTATGATGAGACATATTCACCAATTATGGATGAAATAACATTACGTTACCTTATTAGTTTCACTATCCATGAGAGACTTGAAATGCATTTGATGGATACGGTAACAGCCTATCTATGTGGATCACTTGATAATGAGATATACATGAAGATTCTTGAAGGATTTAAAATGCCGAAAGCATATAGTTCAAAGCCTCGGGAAATGTATTCTATTAGATTACAAAGATCATTGTATGGTTTGAAGTAATCTGGACGCATGTGGTATAACCGTCTTAGTGAATATTTATCTAAAGAAGGTTATACGAATGATGAAATTTGCCCATGTGTTTTCATAAAGAAAACAACGTCGGAGTTTGTTATACTTGCTTTCTATGTCGATGACATAAACCTTATTGGAACGTCAATAGAGCTTCAAAAAGAAATTGATTACCTAAAGAAAGAATTTGAGACGAAAGATCTCAGAAAGACAAAGTTATGCCTTGGTTTGCAAATTGAGCATTTGACAAACGGCATCTGTGTTCATTAATCTGCCTACACAGAAAAGGTGTTGAAATGATTCTATATGGATGGAGCACATTCATTAAGTACTCCGATGGTTGTTCGATCACTTGATGTGAATAAGGATCCATTCTGACCTCAAGAAAAGAATGAGGAACTCCTTGGTCTTGAAATACTATATCTTGGTGCAATTGGTGCACTAATGTATCTTGCAAATACTACAAGGCCTGATATTGCCTTTTCAGTAAATTTGATAGCAAGGTATAGTTCTGCTCCTACTAGGAGACATTAAAATGGGATCAAACACACATTACGGTATCTAAAGGAGACTACCGATATGAGCTTATTTTATTCTAAAGATTGTAGTTCCGATCTTGTTGGTTATGCTGATGCTGGGTACTTATCTGACCCACGTAAAGCTCGGTCTCAAATAGGATATGTATTCATATGTTGGGGTACTGTCATATCTTGGAGATCAATAAAGCATTCTATCATAGCCACTTCATCGAATCACGCTAAGATTATAGCTATTTATGAAGAAAGCTGAGAGTGTGTGTAGTTGAGGTCCGTAATACATCTAATTCGATAAAAATGAGGCTTGAAATGTGACAAAGTACCCACTATTTTATATGAAGATAATGAGCATGCATAGCACAACTTAAAGGAGGATTCATAAAAGGAGATAGAACGAAGCACATTTGGCCAAAGCTCTTCTATAAACATGAGATCCAAAAGAATGGTGATATTGATGTACAGTAGATTCATTTAAGTAACAATGTGGCTGACTTATTAACCAAGTCTCTTCCAACTGCAACTTTCAAGAAGATGGTGCACAAGATCGGAATGCAAAAGTTCAAGGAAATTCTTATTAGGGGAAGCTAATACGCGCTATACTCTTTTTCCCTTACAAGGTTTTGTCCCACTGGGTTTTTCTTGTAAGGTTTATAATGAGGCAGCCTATATGCGTATTGTTAGACATTCAAGGGGGAGTGTTATGATATATATCAATTATAGTGAATGTCTATCAAGATCTATTTGATGTCTATCAGGATTTGATGTATTTGTCTTTTAGTGTGAAACTAGGGGAAAATTCTCTCTATAAATAAAAGGATTTCCTTCATTGTAAATCATCCCTCAAGAGAAGAAATAAGAATTACTCTCTCTACTCTTCTCCTTTATTTTTTCTTGTTTTATAACACTAAAAGAGATTTTCATCAAATTTACTTAAAAATAGGGAATCTGATTCTGCTTTAAAATAGAAATTTGTATTTAAAATATAAATTGTAAACAAAGTGTGTTGCTTTTTGTGATTGTGGGGGAGAGTAGTAGAAAACGTGGGTAGAGAAAATGTGCTTTACCTGTAAAATTCAAATTGTACTAAAAAAATATAAAATGCCAAGCATATTTGTTGTGGAAATGGTGTGGGATTAGTAGAAAACGTGGCTATGCATGTGTCATATATTATGTGATGTTTAAAACATATTATCTTCTTAATTTCTTAATTAATTTTTAAAAAATAAATCATTATAACTGTTAAATAGGTGTTTTCATTTCCACCATCAACTCCTCTAATGGATGTATTTATGTACTTGTATGGATTTCTTTAAAAAGAAAGTAATGCTTTTGAGATGATTATTAGGAATGTGAATATGTAACATGAATATAATGTGACTTTTCAATAACAATTATGTTTTTATGAATTTTTTATTTACATAAGTAAATTTTTAATTACTTAATAAAGACTTTAAGAATAATTGAAAAATGTAATTTAGTAATAAGATTTTGCAGCAGAGATATGTTTGTTTTAAATAATTCAAAAAAAAAAAATAGGAATGTAAATAATTCCCTAGCAGATTTTTGTTGAATTTGCTTGAAAATAGGGAATGTGATTCTCCTTTATAATAGAAATTGTATCAAAAAAAATTATTAACTAAAAAGTAAATGTGTTCCCTTTCGTGGCTGTGTGGGAGATTAATTAGGAACGTGGTATAAGATTATATAAAAAAAAAACAAAAAGAATTTTAGAATAATAACTTATTTTTTAATTTAATGCTCCTAAATATTTACTTCACTTTGTCTCCTTTAGGAAAAGCAACATACATATTTTAACTGCTATATAGGGTAATATTTTATTGCTTCTACAGAAAAAAAGAAATATTTCATTGCTGTAAAATTACTGCTTTGCTATTTCTTGTGTTATTATTGTGGAAAGTGTTTCATCTTTCTCGCTAATATTTTGAAAAATCAGATGAAAAATCTCGTGGATAAAAGTTTTAATGTTTAGAATTTACCGCGTTCTATCAACATGGAAGTGGGAAAGGAATGAAAGTTGTGTTGAATGAAGAAGTTTTACCTTTAAATTTTGTATTTAGAAGTTTTAGAGATAATTATCAAGTGAGAGAACTACTCTTTTGTGATTGTAATTATGAAACTCTCCCTATATTTTGCTACTTATTCTTAGATGTCGAAAGAACTGTAATTATGAAACTACTCCTGAATTAGTGGATATAATTTAATTTATTTATTTATTATTTTAATTTTTTATTTAATTTACTTGGTAGTAGGTGCCTTGGGGTATGCTTTTTGCAGATGATGTAGTTTTGATTGATGAGACGCGGGCGGGCGAGGGGGGGGTGAATGATAAATTAGACATGTGGAGATAAACTCTTGAGTCTAAAGGGTTCAGATTGAGTAGGATCAAGACAGAGTATTTGGAATGCAAGTTTAATGACGTGAGGCTAGAGAATGAGGTGGTAGTGAAGTTGGAATCACAGGTGGTATGTAAAAGGGATAGTTCCAAGTATCTTGGGTCCGTGATTCAGGGTAACGGTGAGATTGATGAGGAGTTCTCGCACCGTATTGGGGGGAGATAGATGAAGTGAAAGCTCGCTTTAGGGGTGTTGTGTGATAAAAAGGTGTCGCCCAAGCTTAAAGGCAAATTCTACAAGGTGGCAGTCCGTCTGGCCATGTTGTATGGAGCGGAGTATTGGCCAGTTAAGAACTCGCACATTCAAAAAATGAAGGTGGCGGAAATGCGGATGTTGCGTTGGATGTGTGGGATGACTAGGGGGTATAGATTTCGGAATAAGACTATCAGGGAGAAGGTTAGTGTGACTCCAGTGGAGAATAAGATGCGGGAAGTCCGATTGAGATGGTTCAGATACGTGATAAGGAGGGGCATGTTCGTAGGTGTGAGAGGCTAGCTTTGGATAGTTTTAGGCGGGGCAGGGGTAGGCCAAAGAAGTACTGGGGAGAGGTGATTAGGCGGGACATGGAGCAGTTACAGCTCACTGAGGACATGACCCTCGATAGGAAGATCTGGAAGACGCGAATTAGGGCAGAAGGCTAGGGTCAGTTTGGGTCGCTAGTGTAGGGAATTACTTGGTGGGGGTATTATTCTTGTTATGATACCTTGTTTCATACTTTATTATGAGTCTGTTTACTTTTCTCTGTTTACTATTACTAGTGGGTGTCGTATTTATATTATACCATCTTGTTCCATGCTTTACTATGAATTTATTTAGTATTCCGTGTCTCGAGCCGGGGGTCTATCAGAAACAGCCTTTCTACTTCTTTACAGGTAGAGGTATGGACTGCGTACATCTTACCCTCCCCAGACCTTACTATGTTGGAATACACTGGGTTTGTTGTTGTTGTTACTGCTATTACTTCGCAGTAGTTGTTAGATTGATGGATTTACCCTTGTTTGTTGTGTATGATGTTTGAAATGTAAATTTCAATTGAGTTGAACAAATATTTTAGGGCAAATGTTGAGTTTTTATCTAGAACTAATATTTTGCATGATTAAAAATTTATTAAGATTATTTTTTAGAGATAACTTAGAGTAGACCTAAAAAGTGTGTTTGCGTATTACATTTTTTTTAACTGACTTTTTAATTATTTATGTTTTTACGGAAGAGTTTTAATTTTCTGTATTAAATAGCTCAAGTTTTATGTTTCACGTTTTAAAATAAGAGATCAATCAATAATTTATAAATTATTTATGATTTTACGAAAGACTTTTAATTTTCTATGTTTGTAATTTTCAGTGGAGAAAAACACCCAAGGCTGTATCTATAATTTAGTAGAAATTTTTTAGGAAGAGTATTTGACATGGATAATAACTATCAAATTTTATTAAGATTTTAAATTAAATAATAATAGCGACTATAAATATGGAATATAGAAAGTTTGATAATTTTCTCAAATGAAGAATCATAAACATGCTAATTATCTGATAAATAAATATCAAAATTTTAAATTTAAAAATAAAAATAACTACCAACTAACTAAAACCTAATTTTAACTAAATTATCCGAATAAGTAAAACTTGGCCCAATAATATATTGCCACTTGGCAACAATCTAAGCAAGACTTTCTTGCTATTTAGTATATATAGACATTTTATACTTATACATATTTGATATAATTATATAATTTCTATACATATATCTTATTTAAATACATATTCTATATAACAATTATACCATTTTTATGCAATTATATTTAATTATTATTTTTAAACAATAAAAAGAAAGAATATTTTTCAGTTAAAATATTTGTAGCAAAAAAAACTGAAATATTTTTAGAAAAGGCCCGAATGGCCCAAGTTGAGAAAGGCTGCTCTATTTTTTTTAAGAACTGTATCAATATTGTATATGAACTGTATCTGAACTACATGGACCAAAATGACCCAAATTAAAAAATGGCTATAATGCATAAATATTTTAGCCGACTAGCTATTTTTTGGCAAAATATCAAATACTGATCATTTATTTTTAAAATGGCCGGTGAGTGTCCCTTTTCCCAAAAAAAATTGAAAAAAATACATATGGTAGCATAACTAAGTATTAAATTACAAAAAATAGCAACACTTTTTTCTAATTATATTGTATAGCATCTGTAGCATTATTTTAAATGGTCCCCTACTTTTTGCCGCCTAAGAAATTTTACTGTGCTAAAATCCCCTTTTTCACGCCTTCTTCTTTATCTTTCCTTAACTTATAATTTTTATTTCTTTTTTTTCGCCATTAACCATCACTCCCACCTCAATTTTATTGCCTTTTGCACGATTCTTGCACGATCTATGATAAGAATTTCCTTCCTCTATTTTAGGTAACTATTAATCGCATATTGCATGTTAGCGGTTTATCTTTTTTTTTCTACTGTAATTCATCTGAAATTCAGATTTTAAGGGTTTTATGTTTTAATGGAGGAACACAGAGCAAAAACACCTACAAACAGTGGTATATGGAATATGAATTTAGTGTCTGATTATGCACCATCTTTTAGTCTTGGGTTAACTCAAGAAGATTTAGTTACTGTTGTTTCAAATCCTTTACAATTGAAGAAATCTGGGATATCGAAGGAGATTAGGTCGAAACTTCATAACGACCAAGTGAAGATGACTGAAATTTTGAAAAAAAAAGGGTTGAAGAAAACTCCTTCTATAAAGGAGCAAAAAATTAAAAAACGGTACAAGAAGAAAAGAAAAGTTAAAGAAATTGAAGATGATATTGAGAAATCTTATGCTGATGAATCTGAAGAAGAAAGTGAGGAAGAGGTATTTTTTTGTTTGTAAATGTATTTTTTTTGTCTGTTAAGTATTGTGTTCAAGTAGTTAATATGTATTTTATGTTATGATGATATTAGGGATTGTAGAAAGCTGATTTGTGAAGATGATAGTATAATTGTAAAAATATATTATTGTATTAACTACTCATGAATAGTATTTGGCTATATGTATTTTTAGAAGAATTTTTTATTTTTTTCAGTATTGGTTGTAGTATTAGTATGATCAAAATGCATATGCATGTTATATGTATTTTTTGACTGCTTTAATATTTTTTATAGTTTAACTACTCATGAAAAGCATATTGGCTATATTGATTTTTAGCATAATTGATATGTATTTTTGAGTCTTGGTTGCAGTTTTGATATGGTCAAAATACATATGCATGTTAATTTTAGTTTAATTACCAGAACAGTCCATTGGCTATATGTATTTTTAGTATATTTGATATATATTTTTCAGTATTGGTTGAAGTTTTGATATGATCAAAATACATATGCATGTTAACTTTAGTTTAACTACCAGAACAGTCTATTGGCTATATGTATTTTTAGTATATTTGATACGTATTTTTCAATGTTGGTTGCAGTTTTGATATGATCAAAATACATATGCATGTTAACTTTAGTTTAACTAACAGAACAGTCTATTGGCTATATGTATTTGTAGTATATTTGATATGTATTTTTCAGTATTTAGATGCATTTTTGTTATCATACAAATACATATGCATGTTATATGTTTTTTTTGTCTGCTTGAATTTTTTTTATAGATTAAGAAGTGGTAGTTTTACTTTGTATAGGTGATGTGGGACGAAATATTCATTGTCAGAAAACTTCTAAGATTTGCACCACACATATGCTCGTACAGTGACAATGATATTTATGGAAGCATACGTGTCGTATTAAACAAGGAACAGTTTAAAATATTTTGCGACAATAACATTTTTGGGTATTTTATAAAGAAGAAAAAATGTGTAGTGCAAGCATAATTGTGCAAATGCGTTATGACGCTTGAGGTTAAGGACAGTTATTCTTGTAGGATTGTGATTTGTGCTAATGGCACCTCTCTTAATTTTACTCCCAGGGAATTTGCTATAGTTACTGGTTTGAATTGTATGTCTAATAGGTACGACTTTATTTTTGACAAGGGTGTACCAAATAGGATGGTTGAGAAGTATTTCAATGGTGCAAAAATTATTCAGAAAAGGCAACTATTTCTATCATTCACAGAGAAAGTCTGGGGGGAGAACAATGATGAGGACGCTAAAAAGTTTGCAATTCTGTATTTTCTGCATTCTTTTATGTTATCTAATGTTGAAACTGTGGTTATACCCCGTCTTCATTTTGATTTGGTAGAAAGTAGAAGATATAAGGATTTTCCATGGGGTACTTTATCTTTTGAGGATTTAACAAGAAGTTTGAACAATCGGTTGAAACCTAGTGGTAAATTTTATTTGATTCAGGGAATGCCACTTGCTGTTCAAGTGTGGCTTTATGAGTGTTGTTCAACTGTCCCACCAAAGATTGCATCGAAGGTTGATAATTGAATTCCCCGATTATTAAATTGAAAGACAAATGTACCTCGACCACGTTTTGAGTTTTTGATGGATGCTATGTTCAAAGACAGTGGCAAGGTTTGTTGTTAATAAATATATATGTATTAATATGTATTTTACAGTTTACATATATACATTTTGATTTACAATTGTTTAACTGATTCTTTAACATATATTATTTATCTATATTTCTAGGTTGTATTTAAGAACATAGAGCCAACTCAAATGGAGTTGGCAAAGTTGCAAATACCACAGAAGGATGCAATACAAGATGAACGTTCAGTTGATTCTGATGATGACTTCCAGGATCCACCACCAAAAAAGATTAACAAACAGTAAAAGAAGAAACAAAAGGTTGATTCATCAACCCCAGTAGCGAAGAAACTTTTAGAAAAAGTAAGTAAATATTGTTGACGAGCATACCTAAATGAGGACACCAGCTTATCGTGCAGCAAAGGCTGTTGGAATGAAGACACCAGCTTTCAAGCCAATTCCAACACGACATGCATCTTATTCAACAACAAAGAAAAGGAAGCAAACATCTAGGGTTATTTTTCTGCAGGTACAGTCAAAGCGAGATAGTCATGTAGAGGAAGTAGTCGTGTCAAAGCCAGAGAGTCATGTTGAGAAAGAAGCCTTTATTTCTAAGAAAGTTTTTGATGCATTCCTCGATGAGGTAATTTTTTTGTCAAATATTTGTTTTACATTTAAAAATTGGTGTTTACTAATTTTGTATGAATACAGGTCCATCAAGAGTTTAAAGAAATTCATAAATTAGTGAAGAAAAGGTTCAAAAAGATGCTCAAAGCAATTGAACAAAGCTAGGTAAAAGTTTTATTATTATATATGCAGACTATGAAAAATACATATGCAGAGTATTCGAAAAATACATATGCAATGTATTCAAAAATAAAATATATATGCAGGACATTCAAAAAATACATATGCAGTGTATTCAAAAATATGTATTGTTGGGCTGATTTTACAAATACTATAATCCATAAAATAGTTTATTTTTTGTTTTGTATATTAGTATGTCTATTTAGAATGATGTTTATAGCAATATGTATTTTTACTGGGTTGGTTTATACATATTCAGTGAACTCAAGTATTAATAGTTTATTGAACTTATATTTGTAGCAACAAAATAAAGATAAAGATCCTGAAGTCCAACAGATGGATTATGCTGGTGCCGAAACATCACCACAACGATTCAGTCCTACTGTTGATCAGAATTTGGGTGAAAATCAGGATGGTACAAAGGTAAATAATAACTAACATATGATTATTCATTTGAGTGAACATATGTAATATTTTTTTTAGCAGTTATATGTTTTTTTATATATAGACCTGTATAAACATATACAACTGAATTTTTATTTGATGTTGTTTTTATGTTTGTTGACTTGTTTGCAAGGGGTGCACTGATTTGCATTCAGATAAAACAAACATTGAAATTGATTCTCAATATTTAATTCCTGATGAGCTTCTCCAAAGTATGAATTTGGATCATAATCTTTCTGAGAAGATTGTTCATCCTAATGGTCGAGTATGTATAATGAATTGGACTTTAGTTTATATGATGTATCAATTCTAACAATTCACAGGACAATTGTATATTTTATTTCATTTCTATTGTAAATCACTGATGAGAAAACGGATGAAACAAATTTGTCTGATTTGCCGTTTACAATCCTAGATGAGTTGCGACCAAGTCTAAATGCCTATCGAAGAGAAAGTATCACGACACATCCATCGGCAACCCATGAAGAAGAACCCAGCGATGAACATTTCAATGATAAAAATTCTGAATATGTTGTTCAAGTTCATTGTCAAGTATGTATTATGAACATATTTGAGGTTATGTGGGTTATTTTGGACATAACAAACTAAGTTTTTTTCCATTTTTCTAAGAAAAACAAAGAGAACGTTGGATTGAGCTCTAAATCAGACATGCACAGAGAGGTTGATTTTGGTACGGAGGAGCAAATTATGACAACTCTTAAAATACAAGAATTAACCACTGATGAACAAATGGATGAACCAATTTGGCATGATTCACAAAACATAATCCCTGATGAGCTACTTCCTAGTTTGAATGTCTGCAGTAGTAAAAACATTATTGTTCATCCCTCTACTAATTATGAATTTCAAACCCCCATTCAAAAATTACGAATTAGGCGACCATTCAAATTCAAGGAGTCACCTTACACGATGAAATTTGGTTTAGCTGTCGGTAAGTACACTTAGTTATATATATAGTTTTCAATGTAATATGTTATGCAAATACATTTTACTAATTATATTTTTTTATTATCTAACTATATAGAGAGCTCAGCAGGACACATACGTATATTCCCCTAAAAACATCCATTTGTTTATCACCCGATTGATGGGATTGTGGATACGAAGATTATCAACAAGTTCATGGATTGAATTTCTATAGACCTTCTCAAAGTTCATGCAAAAAGGTATTTCTATTGAACTGTTTTAACTTATTTTTTTTAATTCCATTATGTTAGTCATGATTTAACATGTACTGATTAAAAAAACAGGAAGAAAAATATGGATCATTATAAAAGGGGCAAATCAGCCATTCTAATGCTGCATTTTGGAGTTGAGACTATTGAAGATAAAAATTGGTTCTACACAATGGGGTTCCCTGATCAGTCATGGACAGACTCGGTTAGTATATGATTTTGACAATATTTTCTTTATATTTGTAGCACTACTTAAAATACATATTATGTTACTTGTTAATATATATGCAGAGACACATATGTATTTTTACAATGTTTTTTATTATTTAATAAAGGATGTGTTAAAAAGTCATAGATAAATTATTAATATACATATGAATTTCCATTAAATCACATACGGGTGAATATCCATTTTTCTTGCACTGTCTCTATTTAAGCGTTGTTTACAAAAGAAATTATTCATATGCAAATCTTAGACATTAAACTTTAAATTGCATATGTATTTTATATTACATACACATGATAAATTTAGTATATAAATAATTTGAATGTTCTAAAACTTGTGGTGATAATTACTGCAGTAAATTGATATTTGCTTTTACAACTTGAGGAAGAAGTTAAAGTATGACTCCAACATGTCTTATAAATTCAGCACAATAGATTACAACTTTATGAACATAATTAGGTATGTTCATGATATTTATTCTGTGGATGATCCAAACCTTGTTGTGAGAGGATAGGAGGCCCATCTTAATGAGTACATCAATGGGTTTTGTATGCATGCTGCTGTGTCATGGCATACAGTGGAAGACATTTATATTTCAGTTAATATAAAGAAAAAACATCATTGGGTGCTAGCATTTTATCCGTGTCAGAGAGGTGCATATTCTTATATGATTCATATGAATCATCTAGTTATTATCTGGCTGTTCTTGCTGAGATCAAGAAATTAGCTGAGATTAACCCTTTGTGTCTCCAAGGTTGTGATTTTTATAATACGAAAGGAATTGATCTTCAAAATTATCCAAGATACAAAGACAAAGATTACTCAGATCTATTTGGTGTGTTATTTGAAGAGAAGTTGCCTTAACAACAGAGTGGAAGCTTGTAAGTTTTTAATTTACATATACTAAAATTGTATGTTCATACAAAATATATTTTACAATTTAATCAAATTTTTTTGTCCTTGTTTTTGTACGGATTGTGGTGTCTTTATGGTTACGTATGCAGAGTGCCTTTCTTATGGTCACAAAGTTTTTGCGACTGAGTTCCACCCCAATGCACTCTGTACAAGATATGTTACACTTTTGTGGGACTATGAAATCCGAAAACAAGAAGCAAATGCTCATAATGATGTTGAAGCACCTTTGAGGACTGCAAGGCAAAGTAGAATAACTAGTGTCACTGAAGTTTTTGATGTATGATGATTGATGGATTTATTACTTTGTATAGTTGATCAACTGGTTTATGGATGTAGGTTCTGATTGTACAAACTAATTTTTATGTTTTGAAGTGGTTCTAATTGTAGGTTATAATAGTACTTATTTTTTAACTGAATGAAATCAATTCAGTTTCGAAGTGGATTAATTTTGATTTGAATTAAAGTATAATTTGAGTATTTTATGCAGTTCTACCTTTTAATGTGAGATTTAGTTAAAAAATACATATGTAGTGTTCATATTATGCTTAAAAATACATATGTGGTATAAATCAAGTGTTTTAGCCCAAAAATACATTTGTTGTGCTAAGATTAAGCATTCCAAAAATACATCTAGACCTTACCTAATATGTATTTTAATAATTTTTCATTTATTATCAATATAAATGCGAATTTGAATTAAATATAAACTTGTATTTTTAATGCAGTTCTACTTTTTATTGTGAGATTTTAGTTACAAAATACATATGCAGTGTTGATATTTTGTTTGAAAATACATATGCATTATACATCAAATGTATATAGCATAAAAATACATATACAGTGTTAAGATTAAGCATTTCAAAAAGTTACACCTTGGTCATACCTAATATGTTTTCATTTATCATCATTATAAATGAGGATTTGAATCCAAGATAAATTTGAGTTTTTTTTATGCAGTTCTTCATTTTATTGTGAGACTTTAGATACAAAACACATCTGCAGTGTTCATATTTTGCTAAAATATATATATGGATTATACATCAAAAATATTTAGCCTAAAAATACATATACAGTGTTAGGATTAAACATTTCAAAAATACATATTGATCATACCTAATATGTATTTTAATATGTGTTCATTTATTATCATTATAAATGTGAATTCGAATGAAAGATAAATTTGATTTTTTAATGCAGTTCTACATTTTATTATGACATTTTAGTGACAAAATACATATGCAGTGTTGATATTTTTCTTAAAAATACATATGGATTATACATCAATTGTATTTTAGCATCTAAATACATATGCAGTTCAAACATATATTCGTAGAATATATCGTATATATTTAAATCTTTAAACAATTAGAAACCAAATACTTGTTTGGTTAATCAGTGTTATCATCTTTAACCTAGAATATATATATATATATATATATATATATATATATATATATATATATATATATACAATGTTAAAAATACATATAAATTGTAGCTTGAAAATACATATGCAATGTTCAGACTTTGAAACATATACATATCCAGTATTTAGATATTACTGTGTTCAATTATCAAATGATGAATAAATGTATTACCTCAAATAAAATAGTTCACTTTTATAAAAAATAACAATAAAGTTTTAAGAAATAATATGGAAGAACAAATGTATCATTTATGATATTTCCTACAAGAACGCCATTGTGACCCTTAACCCCACAAGCACAGCATGAGTTGATGTTCTTCTTTCCAAATATATCCCAGCCTGATTTTTCACGATCCTTCTTTTCAGGTTTGCCTGGAGGTCGTTTGAACTTTGGTGGCAGTACTATCTCACTAAGTACGCTAACTGAAATTATCCAGTCATCTTGGTGTGGTAACGGATAGATTGGAACATCATATGTCTTCAACACGGTTTTTGGTTTAAACAAATCAGAACAATATGGTCCCTTCTAAAAATTCTTGTTGTCCAACACCGCACAAGCATGTGCACATGGTATCTCATCGAGTTGAAATGGATTACATGAACACTTTTTTTCCTTGAGGCAAATGATAAAGTGCTTTTGTTTGCCGTGCACCGTATACACATATTTCGTGGCTGGTACAACCTGATATCAATAGAACAATGTAAATGATCTACTACAAAAAAATATGCAAACCATATTATCTGATATGTTGCAACCACAACAGCATATGTATTTTTGCTAGACACGTATACATCCTTACATAAATACATATATTTAATAAAAACAAATTACAAAAAAAATTTATTTGTTAATGAAGATGCTTTTAAATTTTTTTATAGACATTAAGGAATAAGCAGTGTTCAGATATTGCAATAAAATACATATGCTGTGTAAATTTTAATAAAGCATCTAAATACATATGCAGTGTTAATAAGTTTCAATACAAAAAATACATATGCAGAAAACATAATTTGTTTTTTAACGTTATTTTTTTATTATGTTATATATGTTTTCATTAATTTAGGACAGAATGGAAGGTATTTTCTTATTTATGTTTTCATAATTATAAATGCCACAAATGTAAAAGGTCATACCATCATACGAGTAAACAAAGCCTCATTCTCTTTGAGTATGTCATTAAAGTTCCCAATGAGTGTTGTGAAGGTATATGAAGCCTCCTGCCTATTTTCACAATTTCATTTAGCAAACAGCAATTGAACTTCTTCAAGAAAATCATAAATTGGCAGTTCTCTAGCTGATACAAGTACTCCATTTATTAACTCCGCAATGTTTGAGGTCATAGTCCGTCCTCGTTGAACTATTGCATAGGACCTAGCCCATCTTTCGTAATCAGCCAATTCCAAATATTTCTTCACCCTAATATCAACTGCCTCAACCTTTTCCATTAACATGTGAAATTTTGACTTTGAATATGTTTTGGCCATTGCATAAAAGATCTCCAATAATGCATCGTGTGACTTTCCGTAAAGTTTTTTCACATTTTTCCATAGATGCCACATATATGCATAATGCGGAACATCTTTGTACACATCACCAACAGCCTTTATGATGCTTGAATTTTGATCAGATACAACACACATGTTTAGCCTTTCCCCGTATGCTTCCTTTAGATTTTCAAAGAACCAAGTCCAAGATGCATCATTTTCAGAATCTAGCACACTACATGCCAAAGGGAATATATGACCTGTATTTATAAATACATTTTTGAAAATTCAGATATAAATACAAACAATAATTGCATATGTATTTTTAACAAATACGTATCCAAAAACATGTATATTTTACCAAACAAATAGCATCAAGTACATATACTAACATGTAAATGCACATCATATTCGTACATTATCAAGTAAAACATGTTTCATCCATGCAACTTTGGAAATATATATATATATAAACAGAAATATATATATCAACTAGACATTTGTATTTTCAACTGATATGCAGAAAATACATATACAGAAAATACATATAAACATACAAACAGTTCTACAACGTAAAAATAAAATTATACTAACCTGTTGCATTCATCGTACATGCAGTTACAAATGTCCCAGTATACATTCCTCTCAGATGACTACCATCAACAACTACGATAGGTTTATAATGATTGAATTTTTTAATGAATGCACAGAGGGATATAAATACATATAAGAACTATTTCTCATCCGTCTTCTTCATTCTAATATGTGACTCAGGATATGTATTATTCAAAACATATAGGTAGGATGGTAATTTCCCATAGGATGCAGATGGCTTACCCCTCAACTCTTCTAATGCTCTTTCTTTGGCCCTCCAATATAAAGTGTATGTCAAATTCATACCAAACTCTTCCTTCAAGTCATTTTTTATTTCAGTCGCACTTATTTTCTTTTGTGGTTTTTGAATTTTGTTTAACCATACCCCCTATCAACATACTAGTAGCATGCAATTTTGGATAGACCTTGACCTTCATCGGGCGGGTATATTGAGGTATGAATTTCTTTATTATAAAATATTTTAGAATCTCCCATAACGGATGCACACGTTAAAAAATTGCAGTTTCTGGATTTACAAATCAATGTATAACTGTATCCAACATTTAGTAATACTATTAAAATACATATCCAAACTCATTTTAAATATTATCAAAATTATATAGAACGTACGTACCATTTCTTACTTGACCTTTCACTTCACGTTTGAAACTTCTCCCTGATTGAATAGTCCTTCATGACTGACATTAAAATATTTTTCGTCAAATAAACCTGGTCTCCCTGATTGAAAGCTCCTTCATTATATACACCTAATGTTGCTTGCATGTTGTTACAGAGGGCTCTTCTTTCAGCAACATACACGGATGAACTTGGAAAGTTGCTCCCTACTACTTTCTCCAAAATGCTTACATATAAAGGAAGACAATTCATGTCTTGTATCTCTTTTTTCTGCAACATAAAAACCTTTAACCCCATATCATTATGTATTTGTATTTTTCCTGTATTATCAGTGATTTGATATTCTACTAGAATACATTTTTTGGTTAAGTCCACATTTAAATATGGTGCCAAAACCTCATGCAGCTCAATAAAAGATGATGTTGTGCTCAACAGTATAGCATCAGTGACATAATCTTCGTAGTTTTTTTCATATGTCCACCTACCAGAATGCATCACAAGGACTGGTATGCTTCCCATTTCTACTTGATTTAAGCAAAAATAAACAAATATACATAGTTGTCAGATGTCACTCTTTATAACACACACTTTTCAGCTTTAAGTGCAAACAAAGTTACACAGCAAAATATCTTCATCTAAAAAATACATTTAAACAACATTTGTTTAAAGTAAAATTCAAACACCAACAAAAGTTTAAAACCAATTACAGAAACTACTGAATCGAACATAAGTAAAACATGTATAAAAGATCTTTTCTCATATACAGTTATACTTTCAAATTCCGACAAGCCAAAAAAAAATACATATGCAGGTTCAGCATTACGCATATCAAAAATAAATATGCAGTGTTAACATCAAGCATACCAAAAAATACATCTGCAGCATACATAATTTGTATCTTAATCTGTGTTAATAGAATTTCATCACATTGAACAGCTGAAATCGATCATTCATTGATCTAGGAGTTCAGAAAATAATTGAATAAACTTCAAATCAATTTCAGAACAAAGTGAAAAAATTCTGTAAATCTTAACAATTTGTTCAATTGTTAAAACGATCAAAATAACAACAAATGATCCTCAAATAAATAATCGAATACTGAAATTTTAATACCCGAAACAACTTTTAATCTGAAATTTACAACACATAGTTGAATTCCAAAGTTTTTGTTCTATATGTTGAATTTACTCCTGCATTGCTTCTAACTCGAAATTCATTTACAATTTTTTCAAAAAAAATTTAACGGCGACAACAAAAAACTAGATAGGAGCATCAGTAATTGTTGAAAAAAAATGAATCGAAAAAAATTAATGATTGTGTACCTTAAAAAATCCGTACCCCCTACAATTGGTATCAGAGCCTATGTTGTTTAAAGTTATCAGAAGTAGTATATATTTGGATTTATTTGATTAATTTATTAATTATGATAAAATTAGATTTAGATATCCACCAAAATATTATAAATATTGTTTAGATGAATAACGTACAAAAATTACAAAAATATAAAGAATTAAAAGAAATAATATTTGAAAAATGTAAAGAATTAAAAATAAGGATAGAAAGACTACAGTATAACATAATTGTCGGAGTTAGTAAAAATTCAATAAATGCACAAAAAGAAGAAATATCAAATTTAGAATCAACAATAGATAGTCTAGAATATATATATCAACATAACCTATATACATTTAAATAAAATGAACTAAGAAGAATTTATAATAGACGAAAAAAACATATGAAAATCATGAAGATCAAAAATAAAAATAGTATTCTCTAATTTAGGAAGAAGATATAAGAAAATAGATGAATATTTATATTTAATGTTAGAAAAAGAAGAACTAAAATTAGAAGATAAGTTGGCAGTCATGGTAAGAATAGAAAGAGAAAATGAAGAAATAGATAGAAAAAAGGAAATAGATAAAATAAAACAACAAACTATAGAAGAAATACGAAAAATAGAAGAAACTAAAAATAGTAGGATTGTTGAATAAGAAAAAGAACTACAAATGCTAAATGATTTATATGAAAAGAGATAGAAAGAAAGAAAAAAGAAAAAGATAAAGAACAAAAATTATCAAACGAGATAAATCAATTTAAAGAAAAATTAGAAATTAAAAACAAAGAACTAGAAACCAGAGAATTAGAAATAAATACAATAGATGCTGAAGAAACAGATAATTATGATTCGAAAGATAGTGAAACATATACAGAAATTCTAGAAAATATAGGAAAACTAAAAATTAATGAAGAACAAGAAGTAGTTAATAAAGAAAATCTAGAACTAATAAATATAAAAGTAAATACTCTAGATAACAATATAATACCTAGTACATCAGAAATAAGAAAACCAACATATAATTACAAAAGTAAGTTTAAAAGAGATAATCCAAAGGATGAATATAATAAATGGACACCTAAACAAATAATGAATTACAACTTTTTAGATTTAGACTATGTAATAGACACAAATAAAATAATACAACTATGGGTAGAATATATGTCAAAATAATTATTAGATAATAAAATAGATACAACAAACACACCAGAATGTATAGAAAAGACATTAATAAGAACAGTAAAATTATGGTTTTTAAACCTAGCCGAAGCAAGTAAAAAAGTATTAAGATCTGATAACAAAACAGAAGGAACATCAACAACTACTAAAATACTACCAACAGAAATATTGAAAAAATATGAAATAGCTATAAGAGATGAATTTAGCAGTATGAAAACAAAAGAAGAAGAGCAAAACAAAGAAAAAGATATAAATAGAAATTTAATGTTAAAACTAGCAATATGTAATAAGTGTTATATAGATGAGTATGCGTGCGCATTTAAAGAATATTAT
This sequence comes from Capsicum annuum, assembly GCF_002878395.1. NCBI lineage: Eukaryota > Viridiplantae > Streptophyta > Magnoliopsida > Solanales > Solanaceae > Capsicum > Capsicum annuum. The sequence continues at coordinate 27,035,702 of NC_061122.1, forward strand.
TATAAGGAACATATAATGTAGAAGAAAGTAAAGAAATAAGAAGATTATATTTTAGTAAATTACCCTAACCATTTAGTTCAAAAAAATAAAGAGTTAGGATGAAGCAAAAATAGTAGATACCCTAGGAGCAAGAATAAAATTTTTACAGCAATGGTATAGAAATCTATGTGTAAAATATAGAGAAGAAATAAAAATGGAAAAAACATTAATAAGAAATTTAACATGTTGCAAAGATAAAATAGCACCTCAATTTGAATGTGAAGAAAGATATTATAAGAAAAGAAAAAGACATAAGAAATATAAGAAATAAAAGAAATCAAAATATAAGTATAAGAAACCAAGAAAAAAGATATTATGTAAAAAATTATAAACATAAAAGACCATATAGGAAAAAGAAATCTATAAAAGAATGTACTTGTTATAATTGTAGAAAACTAGGACATTTAGCTAGAGATTGTAAATTACCAAAAAACCCAAAAAAGAAACAAATATCAGAAATAAAAATAGAAAATATAGAATATATGCAGATAGATTATATAGATTATGAATTAGAAAGTGAAGATAGTATATATGAAATTTCGAAGAATGAAACAGATAATGAAATAGATAGTGAATTAGATGAATGAAATGACTGACGAAGATATAAAAATGAACCAAATAACTGAAGAAGATATAAAAATAATAACAAAGGAAGAATATTTAAATAAAGAAGGAACAAATCAAAAAATAATATTTGACAGTAATGTATTCGATGAAATAAAAGGAAAAGAGTTAGACATAAGTGTAGAAAAATATTTAAAATACCAACAATGAAAAATATATTTAGTAGAAAAAAGGAAGAATACTACGTAGTAAGCCGAAACGAACATGTAATAGACTGTAGATATGCAAAAGGAAGGGCTAGTATACCACTAGTAACAAAAAGAATAATTAATAAAGAAATAAATGATATAAAAAGTAAAGACCCAATAAAATCTGTACACCTTGGAGGAACAGAGATATTGATAAAAGCATGTTTTAGAGAAGGAATAGATACACCAATAGAATTATATTTAGCAGATGATAGAATTATAAAACCTATAGAAAAAAGTATAATAACTGCTATAAAAGGAAATTTAATATACCAAAAATTTAAATTTATAATAAGTGCGAATTATTCAATAGCAATAACAGATAAAAATATAGATAAATCATTAGTATTATATTGAAAAATATCAAGAATAGAACTAACCCCAGGAAGTAAAATATCTACAGCAAGATGTAAAACTCTATATGTATTAACAACAAAATATAAAATAACAGGAAAAAATAAAATTAATAAAATACAAATAGAAAGTCCTTTTGAACAATTTGTAAAAACAATTGATAATAATGATTATAGTTACAAAAATATAGACATGGAAGAAGATTTAGAAATAATAAATGATAGAATAAGTACATCAAAAAGAATAACTCATGAAAAACCAGAATCATCAAGCTCATAAAAAAGAACAAGTTATGAAACAACTTCAACAGTTAATTTAAATCAATATTACATAACGGGAACAATAAATGGAAAAGAATATTTAATACTCTTAAACACAGGACAAGAAGAAAATTATATAGCAAAATATCTAGTAAGAAGTGAAGAAATAAAATCTAATAGTAATATATGCCCAGATCTACCAAGGAGTCTAATAAACATTAAGGATACGGCAGAAAAAGAGATGATAATAATAGGAGTTAGGAAAATAAAAATAGAATTTGAAATAAAGGAAGAAATGCAAAAAGCAGATATAATATTAGGAATAAAATGGTTAGAACAAGTAAAACCATACAATATAGAACATACACAATTATCTATACCATATAATAAAGAGAAATTATTCATAAAATGAACTTTAACATAATATGAAAATATGAGTACTTGTAAAAATAATAGTAGAAAGATATTATAATAGGTATTATACACCTATGATAGATACAGGAGCAGAAGCAAACTTATGTAGATACAACTGTTTACCAGAAAGTAAACAGGATAAATTAAAAACACCAATAATAGTCAAAGGATTTAATAATGAAGAAGTTTAATTACATATAAAGCTAAAAATGTAAGAATACAGATATGGGATAAAATAATAACAATAGAAAAATATATAATTATGAACTAACATCAAAAGATATACTTTTAGGAATGTCATTTTTAGATAAATTATATCCACATATAATAATTAAAACAGATTGGTGGTTTACAACACCATGTAAACAAAAAGTAATAGCAAAAAGAGTTATTAATAAAATAAGAAAGAAATCTGATTGGATAAAAGAAAGTGAAAAAATTACACAAAAGTTAGAAAATATAAAAAATACAGAAGATACAATAGAACTATTTGTATTTTCGATAAATAAAAAAGAAATAACTATATTTTCAATAGATAAGGTAGAAATAATAAAGAAAAAATTAAGACAATTATATAGTGAAGATCCATTAAAAGGATGGAAAAAACATAAAACTACTATAAAAATTGAATTAATAGATAAAAATAGCATAATAACTCAAAAACCATTAACATATAATTTTGATGATTTGAAAGAATTTAAAATACATATAGATGAATTATTAGAAAAACAGTATATACAAAAAAGCAATAGTAAACATAATAGTCCAGCATTTATAGTAAATAAACATAGTAAAAAAAAAAAAGGAAAAAGTAGAATAGTTATTGACTATAGAAATTTAAATGCAAAAACTAAGACGTACAATTATCCAATACCAAATAAGATATTCAAAATAAAACAAATACAAGGATATAACTACTTTAGTAAATTTGACTGTAAATCAGGATTTTACCACTTAAAGTTAGATGAAGATTCTAAGGAATTAACCGCATTTACGGTACCACAAGGATTTTATGAATGGAATGTATTACCATTTGGATACCAGGTAGATATCAACATTTTATGGATAGCTATTTTAAATAATTACCTAATTGTATAGTATAAATAGATGATATACTACTATTTACAAAAACTAAAAAAGAACATTTAAAATTACTAGAACAATTTACAGATATAATAGAAAAATCAGGAATAAAAAGAAAACTGAAATTATGAAAAACCAGTTAGAATTTTTAGGAATACAAATAGATAAAAGTGGAGTAAAAATGCAACAACATATAGTACAAAAAATAATAAATTCAAAAGAAGAATTAGATAAAAAAAAAAAGAAATTACAATCATTTTTAGGATTAGTAAACCAAGTAAGAAAATATATACCAAAATTAGCAGAAAACCTAAAGCCTTTACAAAAAAAAATAAAAAAGGATGTAGAATATAATTACAACGAAGAAGATAAAAAACAAGTTCAGAAAATAAAAATACTTTGTAAAGAATTACCAAAATTACAATTCCCAAACGAAAATAAAAAATTTACATATATAGTAGAAGTAGATACAAGTGAATATAGTTATGGAGGAGTACTTAAATATAGGTACGAAAATAAAAAAATAAAACATCATTGTAGATATTACTCAGGTACATTTAATGAAACAAAAATAAAATGAAAAATAAATAGAAAAGAATTATGTTCATTATATAAATGTTTATTAGCCTTTGAACCATATATTGTATATAACAAATTAATTGTGAGAACGGATAATACCCAGGTTCGATGGTGGTTAACAAGAAAAATATAAAACTCAGTTACGACGAAGGATATTTGGTGATTAGTATTGAATATATTAAATTTACATTTACGATTGAAGTAATCAAGACTGACAAGAATGTTATTGCAGATTACATATCAAGACAAAGCTACTCAAACTGATTTACCAATGGAAGAAGCTGATGTCAAAGATACCCAAACAGACTTAATATTACAAATGTTTGAACAAATGAAGTTATTACAAGAACGAGTTATCACATTAACTACTGAAGTTACAAATGTAAAAGTGCAGGTTGAGCACTATAAAAAACAAGAAGCTATTAGCAAAGATACTGTGTAGGAAGAGCACATTAAAAAACTAAACCTAAAAGGTGACTATGAGAAACACCTAAAAACTCAAATTACTAATGAAATTACAGTTACAGCTGCAGGCGCAAATGATGTATCTAAGGGAAAGAATATAGTCACTCAAAATAAACCTGAACTACCAAAGAAAAAGAATTATAACCTCAACCAGATATTCTCAAAACCATATACACCAAATATACAAAAATCAGAGTCATCTATACCTCCCCAGATACACACATATTCCAAATCACTCAATCAACAAAAGCAGACTAATACCCATATCACTCGTACATATATTGATAACACTTATACCTTACAAAAATTGTTAAATACAAAACCTATCCAGAATAAAGATTTAGCAAAACAAAACCAAGGATATATTATACAAAAACGTCAGAACTATAACAAACTTATTGCTTTGCCTGGCACCAGTGCAAACTTAATTTCTTCATGTTACTATTATGGACTATTATCTACAGTTTACACAATTACTGGAGAAGAGTTAACAAGAATTCCAGATATTCACAAAATATTTATGGATTATAAAAGGATTACGAAGGGACAGTTATTCTATGTTCGTTTCTACTCGGCACCAGTAGAAATATTGTTTGATGAAATAAAACAGACAATTGCTGTTGTCAAGATAGGAATGAAACGATATTATATTATCCCTGAAGAAATATACGAACAAGAAGAGATACCCAAAAATCAGATACGAACTTCTACCAAAACAAAAGAGTTATTGGACTTAGCAGTATATTGACTGAGTTAACAAATAATTATATAAATCAAAACCCAGTTTAGATTTACTATAATAGAAATCAATTATTGGTTTACTTTACTTGTAAAAATATTAGAGAAAATGGTAGAGAAGAGATAAGAAAATGGATCATAACGATCCTAAAACCAGAAGAGTTACCAGTCACGAGATCTATTACAAAAGGAGTTATTTCAGAAGAAGCTATGGATCAATTCTGTAAACAAGTTGGCCAAAAATACGATGACCACATATGCAGCAGGTGTAGTGGAAGACACAACCTTATTCCAAATGTGATGCTACAATAACAAAAAGATAAAAAAGCAGCAGGTATGACAAGAAAAAAATAAAAAGAAGACAGTAAAGGAGCAATAATAGAAGAAGACAAGGCATTAAAGATAGGAAAATGACATATAAGAAAAAGCTAAACTTCTTACGTAAATTATTGTAAAGTTTTAATAGCCTTTTTGACTTTTCTTTTCATTTAATAGGCTTTTTGACTTTTTGGACAAAAAACTATTATTAGTTTTAGTTAGCTTTAAGTCTTTTCTTTTAAGAATGTAAAAACTTCTTTGTAAATTAGGAAACGTGTAAAGTGTGTTAATAGTTTATGCGCTTTCTTAGGATTATAAATAGAGAGTATTTTGCTCAGTTAGAGGTAAACCTTCATGAGTTGAAGCAAAACCCTCTCTTATACACAAAAAACTTTTGAATTATTTAATAAAAAACAGGTATATTTCTAAGGAAAAGCTATGAATCAGACAGTTATGGAAAATCTAGAATTATTAGATTTACCAAAACAGGTATTTATATTTATGATTATGAATAGCTAAATTCATAAATTCCTGACAATCATGATATGATAAAATAAGTTCATGTTAGTTACTTTATAGTAGAATTATTCAAAGAATAGCATGTTAAGAAATTTATTAGCAAAGTGGAAACGGAGAAAAATCCCTAAGAACTATGCCAGCCTAAAGGTGAAACCGGTGAGGCTAGAAAGTCGTGATAGGGAAGTAGCTAGAGTAGAGGCGTTGTTTAAGGGAAAAGTATCTAGATTACCATGCTAATAATGACCGAAGAACATGTTATTTAAGAATAATCTAGTATATAGTAATCTAAAATGATCATATTTTGTTATGTGTATGATTGAAGAAAATATTTTGAAAAAGCATCATATGAAAAATGAATACTTATTTATCTGATGAAATGATAGATAAATTCAAAATACTTGTCTTGTATATACTTAAGGATATAGAAATTGTAGATATAAGAAAAATCATATTGGAAAAAATATTTGATAAATATTTTATGACTAGATTAAATTACATACCACACCTACCTACCTACTCTTACAAATACTCACATACCAAACCTACACATCAACCATGATAAATTACGTATATTTAGAAAATTGGAAAATTGATATGAAAAATATACAATTAATAGAAAAACTAATAAAAAACAAATATAGAAGAATATATGAGGACTAAAGATATAAAATATATAGAATTCCTTAATGAAAATATATAGGAATTATTAATATTAAAACAAATAATTAATAAATACTATGATAAATCAATTAATTACTAGAATCCAATTCCAAGTTATCCAAGTTATTCGTAGAAACCTAAGCATAATATGGCAAGATATATATCTGATGAAACTAAGATATTATTTTTATATATCATAAAAGACTTAGAATTAGAAGACATAAGGAAAATAATATGGGAAAAAATATTTGATTATGAAGATAAGTTACTAAGTACTAATTGGATAGAAAATGAATTAGAAAATATAGATTTCTATGGTAGAAATTATTATTCAGATAGTTATTATTCAGATGGATATTATACAGATTAAAAATACTAGAATATATTCAAAGAGTTAGAGAGAAACAAAGTTGGCTATACGAAAAAATTAATTATAGAAACTAGCTTAGAAAAGGAAGAGAACAATTAAAAGAAAGATTAATTTGGATAAATAAAACTATAAAACAACTAGAATTAAAAGACAGTTTAGAATATGATTTAGATATGGAATTATTCATTGACGAAAAAGACAGGATAATTAACGAAATAGATAACCTAGAATTTAATATCAGATATAGTACAATTAGAATAAATTATTACAAAGAAATTTGCAGTATCACAACTACTTTAGGATAAAATGATAGACTATGAGTATTTAAAATATTGGAGACAAGATATGAAAGAAATAAGATTAACAGAAATACTTATGAAAGAGAATTTAATTGAATATATTAGAACAAAAGATGTAGAATATTTAGAATACCTGCAAAATAATATACAAGAATTACAAAGACTAATAGAAAAAACTAAAGAATATTACAGTAAAGCATTTAAACAAATACCATTCAATCACCCCCCAATATATGAACATTAATAAAATTAAATAAATAAGCTAAAAATAAAAATGATTAGCGAAGTTAAGAAATATCCACGCACAAACAAAAATAGATTCATTGGACTAATAATAGATCTATTTAAGTTACTCAAGTTACCCAATTCGAACAAATTGAACCGAAGAATCTACAATTGAATTTGATTCAAACACATTAATTCTTCATTTTGAAACTGTTGTTGAATTAGAAGAAATTGCAGTCGAATTTGATTCAACAACAGGAATGGTTGAATTTCAAAAACACGGTTGAATTAGAACAAATTGCTCAGAAAAAGGTTCAGCAGATTTTGATTTTGCTATTTTTTTCTGAATGAACTCGTTAATGAAAAAAACTGATATTTGAATTTTGTTTAGTGCTGTTAAGATATAACGGAAATCACATGATTGAAGTTGTTTTAATGCAAAAGGAATTAATAAATTTAATTAATTGGTAATTATACCATATTTATCTCAACCAATTTCAGTTATTTAAGGGCAGTAAAATTAGTTGTATATGTATTTTTATAGCAACAGTTTTTAAAAATATAAAATACAAGTTGCTACAACATGTAATTATGAAACTGTTGTTATAAAACTAATAATTAGGGTCTTAAGTATGCTATTTCTAAATTTTGCCCAAAAAAATATGAGCTCCGACCTTAAAATCTTTTAAGATACTAAGCAGAGTGGATTAAAACTTGTACCAAATATGGACACTATATGACTCAACGCCCTTTTCATAGTCATATGACCAACTCCTTTTTTTTCGTTTGTTGTTGTATTTCATATTTTATATTTTTTTGTATCATACTATGTATTTTAAATAAATTTATTATTTGTAGTTGAATAGTTTAGTTGTCAATATTTTCTCTCTTTTTCAATTTTCTATTATTCTCTTTTTTCATTTTTTTCCTTTCGTTTTTTTTCCTTTTCTTGTTGCTTTCTCTTTATTTTTTATTTTTTATTTTTTATTCATTTATTTTTGTAGCCTTACAGTTACACGCTACCATAATTGTAGCCTAAATCATATTTTCTTTCTATTTTTTCATCTTTTTCTATATTTTTTTTGCAGTCTTTTTTCTCTTTTGCATTTTCTTTGATTCTGTCTTCGTTTTTTTTTTTATTCTTTTGTAATTTTTTCTCCTCTTTATTTTTTTTATATTTTTTTCGTTTATTGTTGTATTTCATTATTTTATATTTTTTTTATCATACTATGTATTTTAAATAAATTTATTATTTGTAGTTGAATAGTTTAATTGTCAATATGTATAAATTATCATTGGTATTTTTTTTATATAAATAAGTATATTGATTAATTGTATTTGCTTGAGACTAAAATACATAAGTATGCAATTTGTCTATCAATGTAAATATATCATTGTATTTCGTATTTCAAATTTATCATTTAAATTTGTATATAAACAAGTATCATTTTGTATGCATATGGTTCAAGTTGTATAAACATGTATCATTGATATAGCTATAACATTTGTATTTTTATAATTTATTATTTTTATTTTTATTATGATGCAAATTGTATCAATAAATGTAAATACAAGTCTTCATAGAAAGAAAAATAATATTTTTTTCTAATGTTTGAAGATACAAATGATGTTGTCAACTACAAATTCAAATACAAACAAATGAAATTACAAATACAAATACCATATAGGACCAACATATAAATACAAATATAAAATAATTCTTTAAAAATACAAATACATCGACAAAAATAGAATACAAATTGTACATAGTAATGGCTAAATACAATATGCAATAAACTTACAAATACAAATACAAAATAATTCTTTAGAAATAAAAAGACATCGACAAAAATAGAATACCAATACAAATATAATCTAAATATCCAAAATACAATAAAACCACAATACAAATATATTCTAATATAATATACAGTCAATTATAAAATACAAATATAAAATAATTTTAAAATACAAGTGCGAATTATATAAAATATAAATGATGTTGTGAACTAACAAATATAAATACAAGTCGAACTGTTAAATACAAATATAATGTGAACTACAAAATACAAATACAAACGTGAACTTTAAATACAAATACAAATGCAGTTGTATCACCGAATACAAAAATATAAACGACGGTGTGACTACAAATATGATAAATAATTATGTTATTTACGTTGTCGTTCATGAGTTATGCTCAAGTAGTCATATTTTTCGACAATACAAAAAATATAAAATAGAACAAAAATATGATAAAGAAATAAGTACAAAAAATAAAAAAAATTAAAGAAGAAAGAGAAATGGAAGTTAGAGATAGAAGAGAGAGAAAATTAAAAGAAAAAAATAAAAATAAATAAAAATTGAAAAAAAGAGAAAAAGAAGAAGAAAAAATGATGAAAACACGACAAAACAAAACATATAAGAAAATAAAAAAGAAAAAAATGATAGTGTTTTTGGCAAGACTAAATATATAGTGTATTTATGTTTTTATGAATACAGATCACTAAGTAAAAGTGAATACAACAGTTGTGAATCGAATACAATGGCTAAATAGGGACCGTATTCATATTTTATATGAATACATACTATCTGTAAAACTGAATACAGCGGACGTTAATTGAATACAGTGGCTATAAATAGTAATTATGTAAAATGTGGCTATGAAAGGTGGGTTTATAGTAAAATACTGCTGTTTTTGAAAGATCCCCTAAAAATATTATGCTTTTTTTTTTGTTTAAAAATAATAATTAAATATAATTATAAATAAATGGTATAATTGTTATATAGAATGTGTATCTATACAAGATAAATGTATATAAATTGTATAGTTCTATCAAATATGTATATGTATAAAAAATATATATATAAAAAGTATAGAAAGTGTATAAAAATTATATAATTGTGGTATAAAATGTGTAAAAAAAACTGTACAATTATTGTATAAATTGTGTATCAAAACTATATAATTTTTGTTTAAAATATTTATATGTATAAGATATGTATAGAAACTATATAAAACAAGACAACAAATTGAAAGGACTAAAAAAATAAAATTTGAATTTCATGGCCATTTTTGTGGAATTATTTTTGGTGGAATGGCCATTTGTGTCCTTTTTCCTTTTCTTATTGGAACTGTAATGAGAAAAATTTACCAGAAAATTACATGGGATGACCCCAAAAGTGGGTGACTTTGAATTTTTGACCTCCATAAGAAAAGTCTTTAAACACTAGTCTTCTTTCCTTTTTATATATAGTGCACGTATATTTTTGCCCCTCTATACCTCAAATATTTTTAAACTTTTCATTCTCATTTGTCTCTTAACTTCTATTTTAATTTTTTAATTTTTTTTTTACCTTAATTTTTTTTTTTCTTATTTTAATTCATTTGTCTCAACTTTTATTTTTCTTTTACTTTTTTTCTTTTTTTTTCTTAAACATTATTTATTTCTTCATTTCTCTGTCTTTTTTTATTCATTGGTCTCAATCTTTATTTTTTATTTTTTTCATTTTTTTTATCATTTCTCATTTTTTCTTTTTCACGTTTCTCAAATTTTATTTTTATTTTTTTCTTCTCATGTTTGTTTTTCTCAATTTTTTTTACTTTTTTTTGTTATTTATTATTCTCTTTTTTTTTTATATTTATTTTTTTTTTTTCTTTTTTTTTTCTCTATTTTTTTGTTCTTTTTTTTTTCTCAACTTCTATTATATTTTGTTAATAAATAAAAAGTTGGATAATCCGCAAAGGGATCTTCTTTTTTTGACATCAAAGAAAATTTAAGGGCATGACTTGTTGTTAGGAAGTTCTTTGGGATAAGTCTTGCCTCTAAGGCAAAAATTATATAACAACTCATAAATCAAGACACAATGTGGTAGTGTCAAGTCTTGCTTGTGGAGCATAACTTCTTGTTTGAAAATCTTTGAGTTAAGTCTTGCTTCTAAGACAAGAGTTATAGAACATCTCATAAGTCAAGAAATAATATGGTAGTATCAACACTTGTCCGTTGGGCGTAACTTGCTCTTTTGGGAGGTTCCTGGGCTAAGTCTTGTCTTAGAGGCAGGACTAATAGAGCATCACATAAATTAAGATGTAATATGATAGTGTCAACTCTTTTTCATGGGACGTAACTTATCGACTAAGTCTTGCCTCTAAGATAAGAGTTATAGAATATCTCATAAATCAAGACACAATATGGTAGTGTAACTCTTGCCCATGGGGTGTAACTTGTTGTTTGAAAGTAACTAATTTATGCCTCTAAGGCAAGAGTTACAGAACATCTCATAAATCAAGACATAATGTGGTAGTGTCAACTCTTACCCATGGGGTATAACTTATTGGTTAAAAGTCCTTAATTTATAAAACATCTCATAAATCAAGACACAATGTAATAGTGTCAAATCTTGCCTATAAAGCATAACTTATTATTTAAAAGTCCTTGGACTAAGTCTTGCCTCTAAGGCAAGAGTTATAGAACATCTTATAAATCAAAACATAATGTAATAGTATCAACTCTTACCCATGGGGCGTAATTTGTTGTTTGAAAATCCTTGGATTAAGTCTTGTCTCTAAGGCAAGAGTTATATAATATCTCATAAATCATAATACAATGTGGTAATATCAACTCTTGCCCATAAGGCACAACGTATTTCTTGAAATTCCTTGGTCTAAGTCTTGCCTTTAAGGGAAGAGTTATAAAGCATCTCATAAATTAATACACAATGTGGTGGTGTCAACTCTTGCCCATGGGACATAACTAGTTGTTTGATGGTCCTTGGATTGAGTCGTACCTCTAAGACAAGAGTTATAGAGTATTTCATAAATAAAAAACACAATGTGTTAGTATTGGCTCTTACCCAATGTACGTAACTTGTTTGAAAATTATTGGGATAAGTCGTGGCCCTAAAGTAAGAGTAGTAGAACATCTCATAAATAAAGACGCAGTCAACTCTTGCCCGTGGGGCATAATTTGTTGTTTGAAAGTCCTTGAGCTAAGTCTTGCCTCTTAGGCAAGAGTTGTAGAATATCTCATAAATGAAGACATAACATAGTAGTATCAATTCTTGTCCGTAGGGAATAATTTATTGTTTGAAAGTCCTTGAGCTAAGTCTTGTCTCCAACAAGGCAAGAGTTGTAAAACATCTCATAAATGAAGACATAATATGGTAGTGTAGACTCTGGTCCATGAGGAATAATTTGTTGTTTGAAAGTCCTTGAGTTAAGTCTTACCTCTAAGGTAAGAGTTATAGAACATCTGATAAATCAAAATACAATGTGATAGTGTCAATCTTGCTCATGAAACGTAACTTCTTGTTTGAAAGTCATAAGTCTTGCCTCTATAATGTGGTAGTGTCAACTCTTGCTCATGAGGCGTAACTTGATTGGAAGAAATTGGAAAAAAGAAAAAAAAATACTTCCTCCGTTTCAAAATGAATGACCTACTTTCTATTTTAGTCCATTTCAAAAAGAATGACCCCCTTTTTTTAGCAACTTTTTAATTCTAACTTTCCATGTGGCTATATATTTTATATTTATTTGTATCAAGCTATATATTTCTCAACTTCTTTTGACATATCTTTAATTTAAGAACACAAGATTCAAAATCTTCTTTATTTTCTTAAACTTTGTGTCAAGTCAAACTAGGACATTCTTTTTAAAACGGAGAGAGTAATAAAAATTACAAAAAAAGAAGATAATGAATAAAAATATTTAAAAAGAAAAAATAAATATGAAATAAAAAAAATAAAGAAAGAAAATATAGAAGTCGAGGGAAGAAAAAAATAAAGGTTGAGAAAAAATAAAAAAGAGACAAAACAAAAATAAAGATTGAGAAAATTTTAAAAAGAAAAAAATGAAAAAAAAATAAAGAGAAAAAAATAAAAAAATAAATAGAAGAAGAGAGAAGAAAAGAAAAAAAATAAAGGTTGAGAAAAACTAAAAAAAAAATCAATGTAAAATAAAAAAGAGATTTTTTTTTAAAATAGAAGTTGAGAGCAACAACAACAATAACAATAGTCTCTTTATATTCCCACAAAGTGATAAGGGTAAAAAATAGAAGTTGAGAGCAGAAAAGGGTAAAAAGTAAGGATTGAGAAAAACTAAAAAAAGATAGAGATAAAAGAAAAGATAAAAATTAAAGTAAAATAAAAAAGAGAAAAAAAATATAAGTTAAAAGATAAATAAGTATGAAGTTATTTAGAAATATTTGAGATATTGAGGGGTAAACAGGTAACTATGCTATATAAAAAAAAAAAGTAAGACCAGTTTTTTAAGACTATTCTTATGAGCGACCAAAAAACAAAGCCACCCATTATAAGGGTAATTTATGTAGTTTACCCAAAATTTACAAGTAGTAAGCTTAAGTCCATAATTATGCATTTCATAGCAACAATTTTATAAATACTCGAAATAACAACGTGTATATTTATTTGATGCGCAAGACAACATTAAATATATATATATATATATATATATTACATTTAACTATTTTATTTTTTGGGTAACAACTTGAGTTTAAAAAGGTAAAAGAATTTTAGTTTTCTTAAATCACGTTCACCAAATTAATTAAAGATTGTATTTTTAATAATAGAAAGCTTTTTTTAGTGAGTTTTCAAAACTCAAAATAGGTTTGAATGATTAAAAATATAATTTTTTATTTTACTATCTCTTCTTTTTCAATTTATTTTTCATTCGTACTTATCATTTTTCATTTTTTTACTGTTTCTTTTTCTCTTTGCTGTTTTTTATATTTTCTTTTTTTCTTAATTATTTCATTTTTTTCTTTTTTATGTTTTATATGGTTTTTTAATTTTTTTTATTGTTGTTATATTTTATATTTATATTTTTTTATATTTTATGTTTATTTGTATCAAGCTATATATTTTAAATAAATTTATTATTTATATTTGAATAGTTTATCTTTGAATATGCACAATTTATCATTTATATTTGTATACAAACAAATATAAGTATTAATTGTATTTGCTTGATTCTAAAATATACAAATATGCAATGTACCATTTAATACAAATGTAGCGTTAGTATTTATATGTCATTTGTATTCACATATATATAAACATGTATCATTTGTATATGTATGATTCAACTTGTATAAACATGTATCATTTGATAAAATATAAACAAGTATAAATGATACGTATATGCATAAGTATGAATGATATGTATATGTATGGTTCAAGTATAAAATATAAATATGTATAGATCATTTGTATATGTATCATTGTATAAACAAGTACGAATTATATAAAATATAAATGATAGTGCGAACTATAAAATACAAATACAAGTCTAAATTATAAAATATAAATACAAGTGCAAACTATAAAATACATACAAATACAAGTGTGAAGTATAAAATACGAATACAATTGTATCAACGAATATAAAATATAAACAACGGTGCGAATACAAATACAATAAATAATTATAGTATTTTAATTATCACCATGGCTTGTGCTCGACGTAGCCATACGTTTCAAAAATTTAAGAAAAATATAAAATAGAGCCCAAAAGAAAATGAGAAGGAAAAAAATATATAAAAAAAAAAAAAGAATCAAAAGAAAAATAAAAGTTTGAGATAGAATAGTAAAAACAAAAAACACACACAAAAAAAAGAGAAATAGAAAAAGAAGAAGAAAAGAAAAGAAACCCAAAAGAAAAATAAGTGAAAAAGGAAAAAAGAAAGAGAAATAGAAGAGAAAAAATAAAAGCAAAAAGAAAAAAAAAAGAAAAAATAGGAAAAAAAAGAAAAAATATCGGAAAAGAAAAATAAAAATATGAGAAAGAAAAAAGAAAGAAAACAAAAATGAAAAACACAACAAAGAAAAAAATGAATAAAGGAAAAAAAAAAGAGAAAAAAAGTGAAACCACAAAAATGAAAAAGAAAAAGAAATCAAAGTAGAAAAAAAAATCAAAACATAAAGAAAGGAGATAGAAAAAAAAACTAACAAGAAAAAAGAAAGAGAAAAAAAAGTTAAGATATAAGAGAGAGAAAGAAAGAAAAATGATGGTTCTGTGGCTGGCCAGATAAATGTAATTACCACTTGGGACTTTGCAAAAAGCCATGAAATTAGAGTTTAGGCGTAAAGCTTATGTTGCAAAGGAAAGTATCTTTCCTAAAGCTTTAAACATATTAATAAATGTGTGCATTTGAGGTGAATGACATTAGGTTACCCCTCTAGTTTTTACGTAGCATTTTGGTGCTTAATGTTATATGACAAATGTGAATTGGCTAGTACAGGTTTCCTCTTTTTGCTACTTGGAGATATTTGGGAAAAATTGTTCTTGCTTTGCCTTCTCACTCTCTTAACTTCTTAATTGATCATTCTTAAACCAGTCAGATCTGTTTGCTTTTAATCGTCAACATATCTGTTAAGTGAATCATACACAAGAGAGGTGCATGAGAGATTGTTTAGCGCACCATTGTATCTCTATGTACTCTTCTATTCCTACTAGGTCCTTACTGATTCAACTCCACGAGGCTGAAATGAACAAGTTATTGTCATTGGAATAAGTTAGTATACTCTTCCTTGTGCTCAACATGAAGAAGGATTTACTCTAGGAGCAAAATATTTCGTTGTACCCTCTTTTTGTTTGTTACTAATATTTTTGGCTATAAATAAGTTGTCTGCAGCACCTCATAATTTGCCTTTTAAGATTTTCAAAAGTTTGGCTGTGTTATGTAATTCAAAAAATTCAGTAATCTAATTTATAGATGAAGTGTGATATATTACTTCCTCCATTTGAATGACTTAAGCTCCATCTATTTACTTTTATTTGTCACAGCTATTTTATCTCACTATCTTTATTAATTGATGTTTAATACTCTCTCCGTTTTATTTTTTTACTCATTTCAAATTTCCTAATTTGATTTTTCATTTTACTTGTCATTTTTCATTAATCAAGATAATATATTTTTTTCGTTTATCACCCTTAGTATTAATTGTTTTTTCTCCAAATTAAAATGTAAATATCATTTAATAGGAGTATTATGGTAAAGTAGTCATGTTATTAATTGTTTTTCTTAATCAATGTACACTGTCAAATTGAGACAAGTAAAAGGAAACGAAGAGGATATTAGATATTGAAAAATAAATTAGATAACTAATTAACCATAAAACCTTGAAAAAAATAACTGTCATTTATTGATTTATTAAAAGTAACAAATAAAAGTAAAAATCTATTTTTAAAAATAGTGGAGAAGTCTATGTTAAAGGAGGAAGTAATTAATAAGAGCACTATTATAAAATTATTCTTTTTATTTATATTTTCTTAAGGAACATATCAAATCAACATAAATTAATAAAG
The DNA here is from genome assembly GCF_002878395.1 of Capsicum annuum. Lineage (NCBI taxonomy): Eukaryota > Viridiplantae > Streptophyta > Magnoliopsida > Solanales > Solanaceae > Capsicum > Capsicum annuum. Next base: position 27,052,162 of record NC_061122.1, read on the forward strand.
AGAAGAATGGAGTACAATTATTCAAAGAGCAAGTATAGCCAACTATTAATAGTAGCACCTTTTTACATACTTTTAGGGTCGTTTGGTAGAGTGCATTGAAATAATGCTGAATATGATGTTTTAGTAATGCTTATATTAATAATACTGGTATTAGTTATGCTTCCATTAGTTATGTTGGCATTATTTCTTATACATTGTTTGGTGTGATGTATTGAAAATAAAATGTCTTGTATAATTTTTTTATGAAATATGTAAGTTTACAAAAATACCCTCTATACAAATAATTTTATGAGATTCTTGAATTCTGATGCTGCTATAATTTTTCTGGATGATTTTATTTTATTATGAAGTAGACATTCCAGATTGCGGGAAAAAAAACTTCAATAGCTAAGGAAAATATCACTGCGCCAGTGACTAGCCATAAGAATGTTCTGCTTATTTTTTCTTGTGCTCATCTTGCTATCCTTGTCTACCACTCATGTATCTCCTTATTCCCCATGTTAATTTGCACATAGCTCATTATTATTTTTATACACTCTTGTGAGAATCCACATTACAAAAAGAGGTGCTCTAGCGTTTCTCTACGTCTTCCATAAAATAGGCGAATGTTTTCTTTACAGATTTTGAAATGTTCGAGTCATGCTCTTGTCATCAATCTTTTTTGAAAAGTGAAGATAAAGAATGATCAAACATATGGTGCTCTTGTACATTTTTATGTATGGCAGTGCCAAAATGAAAGAAGATGGAGGAGGGGGGCTGTTTCTCCATCTTGTATGGCATCCGATGATATAATGTTACTGTAAACAAATTGGTAAGTATGAACAAATCCCTTCTAAGCGATAAAAGAAAATTGGGGCTCGTCCTAAAAAATTTAAGTTACATAATCAGTATCAATGGAGCAAGGTTCAGATATTGCAGGAATGAGGAGGGATTTGAGGGGTAATAGTGTCTTTAACCAAGATAATGCATGTGTTAAATCCTTTGTATTACTAATACATAGAAAAAGAGTGGTATTAGTAATACGTACACACCTCAATACACAATAGAGTGTATAACTATATATCAAACAAGGTATTGATAGTACACATTAAACTAATGCATGCGTTAACTTTTTCAATACACTCTACCAAACAATCCCTTAGGCTTTAGTTTGTGACTCTGAGAACCGAAGGACGAATGCATATGACATTAAGGGGTTGTTTGGTTAGGAATGTAGTTATACTGAGATTAGTTATGATGAGATAAGTTATGAACGAATAAGTTATACTGAGATTAGTTATACTGGGATTATTTTTTATTGGTGTTTGGTTTGTTGTATTCAAAGTAATATGCATGGTATAATTTCTAAGAATAAATTAATTGATTACCAAAATACCCTCCATCTTATTTAACTTATATATATATATATATATATATATATATATATATATATTTCTTTTGAAGCATTAAATATTTATTCTTAAAAATAAAATTTTTATATTATTTAGCTTAATTTTTTTGTATGTGTGCATTTCCATAATTATATCGTGTGTATTTTAAAAATAAAACTTTCATCTTATTTAACTTTAATTTTTTTTGCGTGTGTGTTTCCATGACTATGCCGTGTGTGTTTAAATTTAGTTTGATATAAAAACTTTCAACTTAAGTTTGTTAAAGTAAAAGAGGATTTGTTGTTTATGTCACTTCATTTAAACACATATCACTCATATAATATAGAATATTAAAATTCATTTAATTGATATATACAATATCAATTTTTAAGTGATTAAAAAACTATTTAATTTAAAATATGTAATTCAACAATGGAGTCGACATTTTTATTATTTTTTACAGAAATTAACATTTATTAATAAACATAATAATTATTCAAATAAATTTAACGTATCATATATTCATAAATAAAATATTTCTTAAATGTGTATGAATCTCTAATATTTTATGTTAAATTATATTTTTCTTAAAAAAATAAACTTTCAAATATTTTTAGCTAAATATAAAAATATTTTTTTATTTAATAATTAAGCATGTATTAAGTTAGAAAGGGAATGTCAACGTACTTTAATAACTTGTCCATGATTTTATGAGAATACCTTATATTTTATATAAGAAAATAAAGTAATATATATATATATATATATATATATATATATATATATATATATATATAATCTAAGAATTTGAAGGGCAATTGTGTCCTTTTCTAATTTTATCCCAAGGATAAATAATGATGGGATTGTTATCCCACCAAATGGATGGATAACTTATCCCGATACTATTTATTAGTCCCGGGATAAGTTATCCCGAATACTGCCAACCAAATATACATTAAATTTTTTATCCCAAGATTATTATTTTATTCCGAGATTATTTATTTTTGTACCTTAAACAAAACGGCCCCTAATTATTCAAGTTCAATTGTTTGTTGAGCCACTTATGACTTACCCGCCTTAAAAGAAACCCAACTCATCACCCGTATCTTCAACTTATTTACAGTTTTAAGATGCTTTTCAATCATAGAAATATTATTTGAATTCTTTATTTGTTCAAATACAGTTGTTATAGTACTTGTAAGTGTAGTCAAAATATGATCTTTGGAGGTGGAATTTGATCCAACCCATCGGGTTTATCGCTTTTCTAATTTTTTTAGAGTGGGTAAATAGGTTCCAATATTACTAAAGTATCCCAACAGTTCCACACCCAAAACCACATACAATTAAGTTCCCATTTGGTTATAGATTTTAAAATTAAAATTTAAAAATTTAAAAATTTGAGTTTTTGAAGTTTAAAATTGTGTGTAGACATACATTTAACTTGCAAAGAATTTAAGTCCAAAAAAACCCAAAAACTGATTAAAGCAATTCAAAATATTTGTACTATCTTTTTATCATAGTAGACGTTGCAAGAAAATAAATTGTACTAGTCTACCATAGTCATGACCATGAGTTAGAGCAAGTATTTTCAAAGATCACCAATATGGGTTGCGGTGCAGCGGATGTGACTGCTCCACCCTTAATCAGCGGTCGAGGGTTCAACCCTGTGCATGGAGAAAACTCTGTTGGGAGCGCTACTCCTTAATGGAACCCTACCCGGCGCGAATCCGGATTAATCGGGCTTCAATATGGATACCGGACACCGGATGACAAACAAAAAAAAGTATTTTCAAAGATCTCATTTCTGGGAACAAATGTTAATAAAAATTACATCTCCAGAACTTCTATGTTACTATTAGGCCTTATTTGTTTATAAATAATAGGGGTTTGAAACTGAATGGATTAGATCTTCAATAATTAAATACATTTGCTTATATTTAGATTTAATTATTTATTTGATCTAAAATAGATCATAATCATTAAAATATTTAAATTTTAATATCATTAAAAAAGAAATTGTGTAGATAAACACAACAAAAAAATATCGGATATTTTTATGAACTTGTGGTATGTAATTTCTTCATCATGGAAAGAAATAAATCTATTTTAATATCTCATAATTTTATGTCACAAAGAGCTTTTGCAAAATTTATTATTTTTAACTAATACAACAAAATATTTTAATAACTTCAAGTGTATATAAGAATAGTTACAATCTTAATGCAGAGCCTTTACACTGATTAACTTAGTGGCCGTTTGGCCATAAAAATTAAAATTTTTCAGAGTTGGAGTTGAAGTTGGAGTTGAAATTGGAGTTGAAGTTATGTTTGACCATGTCTTTTTTGATTTATTTTTTTTACTTTTGAAAAAACTTTTTAAAATATGATTTTATATCCTAACTTTTACAAACTATCAAAATCACCCAACTAAAATTTACCTAATAATGGAAAAAGAACACAATTAGCCACTATTATAAAAATAATTACATATACATGGCCATATTTAATGAATTTCAATTATAACATATATAATATTTACATTAATAGTCGTTTTCTCATATTTGAAAATTTTAAATATGAATGTTATATTAATAGATCACCGCTTCCTATTTTTTAGGTAACAAATATTATCTTTCAAACAAATTTATTTTTGTAGAAATTTATTTTATTTATTTCCTTCATTTTCCGTTCCTAAAAAAATAGAAAATGATGAGTTGTTATTAAATTTTAGGGTGCCGCTAATTTATTTCTTTAATTTTTTTATACATGAAAGATTTTACTGTGTGTGAATAAATTATTTCTATGTAAAACATGCTTTGCATTTTTATGGTATATTATATCATATACCATAAATATATAAATATGCTTAGTATGTTTCTTTATTCTTTGTATTTTTATATATGTGTGTATATGGTATATACATGGTATAAACTTCATATATAACATACTTTGTATATTTAAATTATAAATATGCTCAGTATGTTTCTTAATAATTTGTATATTTATATATGTGTGTATATGGTATATACATGGTATGAACTTCATATATAACATACTTTGTATATTTCTATATAAATATAATACTTTATATATTTATGTGTATAAATATAATACTTTATATATTTATGGGTATAAATATAAATTAGCAGTAAAATAATATCTTAAATAAGAGAGAAAATTAAATAAGGGATAAAAATAATGATGAGAGAAAAAAAGAGATATATATTAATTAGGATAGCATTAAGTTTGAAATTATAATTATCTTATTCTTTAAAACTGTTATATACGTAATATTGAAAAAGTAATATTATAAGGAGAGTTTTATGTAAAAATTTAAAAGATTGGGGTTATATGTAATAATAATAAAAGTTGGAATTGGAGTTGAAAAATTGTGAAAACAACAAAAACTTGTTTTTCCTTTTCAGAAAAAATTTTCGAAATTATTTTTTGAATTTTCATGGCCAAACACCACAATTTCCAACTCCGAAAAAAATTTCCGAGAAAAAGAAAAAAATTTCATGGCCAAACGGGCCCTTAGTATTGATCGGTAAGAATATTAAATAATAAATAAATTATTTCATTCGATCCATTTATTCGCCATGTTTATTTTTTCATGCCCCTTAAATAACCTTTTGTTCTATTTTAATTTTAATTTTTGGATTATCTTTTTTCAGTTTCACTACGAAAAATAAAGTACATCATTTTTTTTCTTCTTCGAAAACAAATGGAATCAGGGCCTTTACACCCTTAGGAAAGTTTTCAAATTTGGAAGAGAAAAGACATTTTTCCCCCTTGAACTTGTAAGAGAAAAGACATTTTTTCCCCCTTGAACTTGTCCTCCCAACTCACTTTAGCACTTAAACTTAACTTCCGTTTATTTACCCCCCTTAACATCTTTAAAGTGAATTATTTCAACCCCTTAACAGCCCGCGTGTAAACAAGCGATCTAAGCGCGTAAAAACTCATTTTTGTCTTTTTAAATTCTTTTCTCTTTCTTTTAAATACCCGTTTGAACCCCCATAACGGTTATATCTATTTTTCTATAAAAGAAACCCTAATTTATCCTCCCTTTCTTCATCTTCAGTCCAAAATTTCTTCAAATCATGAAAGTGATGCAAAGAATAAAATTGCTTTTTCTTGATTTGTATTAAGCCGCATAAATTTGGGATTTAAAAACATAAAATCGAATTGATTTTAGCTTCGTCTCTTTCTGTATTAAGGTATAATCTCATTCAGTACTTTGTCTATGTTTTATTAGGAATTACTTTCAAAATGAATTTTTGAATTACTTTGTGTCCTTTAATTTTTTTTTTTCTAAATTACTCTTTATCTTATTTGTTGAAATGAATTTCTTGTAGCACACAATAATGAAGTAAGTTAACTTGAGTAGACTATGTATGGAGGAAAATGATTCTTCTTTGAAGCAAGTTATTCATTGTAATCACGGAATTTTATTGAATTTGAAGACATCTTGGACTTCAAGTAATCCCGGTAGAAGATATTGGGCATGTCCTTATTATGGGGTAAGTATCAAATTTTGCATTTTCTCTTGTTATTTTGATAGAATTGATTAAGAGAAATGAGGTTAATATATTTTTTCTTTGTCACCATTGAAGGGTCCAAGATCTTGCGATTTTTGACATTGGAGGGATTCAGAAGACATTGATTCGAGGTTCAAATATGTGATTCAAATTAGTGCAGTCACAACTACATAGTTGAAGTCACCACAATTGAACTACTAGCTAGGTTAAAATCACTACTGTTTCATTACACACCATCAATACAGAAAGAGAAAAACATAATTAGGCTTCTACTGGAAGGTTGTTGAACTTGTTTGGCTTAGATTATTCAGTTCAACAACATTTGACCTTGTCCTTATCTTTTTCTGTGCTCTTATGTCTTCAAGTCCTTGTTGGGTCACAGCTTTCTTTCCTTTCCATTTCACACCTGAGGCTAGTTTGTGATGTCCAAGATTTCCAGTCAATATGGTGGAGTTCATAGGCATTCCAGGCTTATAAAAATAAAAGAGAACAAATTTAACTAAAGACTTGAAAAAGGTTTACTTTAAATTAGACAAACATAATCAAGAAATTTTAACTTACATTGAGGACTTTAAAACCACTCTCTGTATAAAGCATCCCCATTCCAACCATCCTAGGTCTTTTATAAGCTATCCCTCTACCTTTGCTAGCACCAGTGACACCATCTCCTCTTGATGTACCAGTACAATCAACAGCACCAGCTCCTCTACCTCTATTAGTTTTACCCACTACTACAACACCAGCTACTCTACCTCTACCTGCTCCACCAATAACTGCTGCACCAATCCCTCTACCTTTACCAACTCCACCAACAACTGTAGCACCAGTTCCTCTACCTTTACTAGTTCCACAAAAAACTGCAGCACCAGCTCCTCTACCTCTGCCAGCTCTACAAAAAATTGTAGCACCAGCTCCTCTACCTCTACCAGCTCCACCAACAACTGCAGCACCAGTTTTTCTACCTCTACCAATAGCTCTATCAACAGCACAAGTTGCAGTTCTTTTTCCTCTATCAACATCCACAGCAGCAACAGTTGCTGCAAGTGATCCTTTTCCTCTTACAGTAGCTGCTGTTGCAGCAGCAGCCTATAATACATAAGAAAAATATAATGAGAGAAAAAAATTAAAGCAAATAAAAGAGAATTAAAATACTAGTAAATTACAAGTCAAATGTTACCTTTGTAGATCCTTTTGGTCTTCCTCTTCTTTTACTTGTGCTTGGTGCTGCTAAAGAAGAAGCCATACTAGTTCTAGTGGAACTTGAATTCAATGGACAACTCCTTTTATTATGACCCTTGTTGTGACATGTGTTGCAGGTCATCTCAACACCCCTCTTTGATAACTTTCCAGTCCTGTTTTCATTCTACTCTTTTTTTCTAGATTTACTAGGTTTACTTGGAAGCTTTCTTATTGTAGGTGGTATAACAGAAAGATTGGTTGACTTGGGCCACATTTTCATACCAGTAACAGGCTGAATGAAGTAACTATAAGTCTTGAGGTAAGTTTTCTTAGTATACCAATGTGCAACATAGTTAATGGGTTTTAGCCTTCTAAAGTGTAGTGCAGCTATGGCATGACAACAAGGTATACCTTTTAACATCCAAGACCTATATGTACAAGTATTATCCCTCAAATTCACTATAAAAGTATTTCTCCATCTATCCTTAACTTCAAAACCAAATTCACCATTCCACTCAAGAGTGTACTTCATTGCTTTTGATGTGTTCTCTTGCAACACTTTTAGTGCCATAGGAGAAATATCAGTAATCCATGTTTTAGAAAACTGTCTCAACTATCCTATTCTTCTCATCACCTTAACCCTTATTTCCTCAAGCATTGATATAATAGTCTTGTATCTTGCCCCTAGTATCCATCAATTGAAGCTTTCAGCCATGTTATTGTTAACACTATCACAACAACTGTGATATTTGAAGTAAACCTTAGACCACCTTTCTATGTTGTACCACAGAAGATCTCCACAAATTTTATCTCCTAACATCTCCATATGATCCAAATTTCTTCTCAATTCTTGCTCATATGTAGATTTGGCACACTTCCAAAAACAGATTCTTCTTTTAATACCTCTCCAATCCTTAGACCAATTGGCTAGAACATGTATCACACATATTCTTTGCCCTGCATTTGGCAGTAAATCTGAAATTGCACTGTCAAAACCCTTAAACAAAATAAAATATATCAGTTGACATAAGTATAAAATAGGTCCCAAAAAAATTCAAAAAATGAATAAGAGAAAATATATGATGTTACCTTCTACATATCAGTAATAGTAGTCACTTCAAACCCATCTCCCAACTCAAGATCATTTTTCAAAAGTCTAACAAACCATCTCCAAGTGAATTTGTTTTCAAGTTCAACCACTGCCCAAGCTAGTGGTACCATCTGGTTATTCCCATCCTTACAAACAGCCACAAGTAATTGACCCTTACAAACACCTTTCAAAAAACAACCATTAAACCCAATACATCTCCTAGCACCAGCTTTGAATGCTCTTTTCAAAGTATCAAAACATATGTAAAAAGATTGGAACTGTTTTCTTCCACCTTCAAAAGTTTCTTCACTAAGACTCACTACACATGTACTACCTGGATTGGTCTTTAAAATCCCATCCCTATAATCCAAATTTTTTTTGAATTCCTTCACATGATCACCCATAATTTGCTGCAACACAATGTTTTTTGCTTTTCTTGCTACAGTCCTCTCTATATATACCTCCAAATTATTTTTTACTAACTCTTGAATCTAAAAACTTCTAATTCCAGGTTCTGATGTTATTCTATCCCTGTACCTTTCTGCCAAGTACTTAGAATTCACCAATTTATTCTTTGCTATGGTATTACACTTGTGACTGGAATGTACTTCTTAACTAGAAAATCTGTAGTCCTAGAAGCAATGCTTGCAAACAACAACCATGGACAACCATCTACACACTTTACTCTAACCCTTTTTGATTCATTCACAAACTTATTTAGCTCTACTTGTTCTTGAACAGCATATCTAGTAAGAGCTTTTCTAAACTCTCCAACATTTGCAAAACAAAGTCCAAGCTCCCAAACTATTAATTTACAAGTAAGATCAAATATAATCCTCTTATAATTTCTTTTTGCTCTCCTTGCTTTTCCTTCTCTTCTAGCAGGTTGTCCAACCTCATCATCCCCATAAATATCCTTATCAGAATTTATTTCAAGACTTACCTCATTATCTGAATCAATATATGGCTCATCTCCAGCTATCTTGCCCTCTAGACTATTTTTCTTCTTGGATAAAATTGCATTATATCCCACATCCACTCCCTTTTTACCTAAGCTAACACCTCTTGCTCTAGGCTTTTTTTTTTTTTTTTTCTCTTTTTGGTTTCATCAGATCTCTTCTTTTTGGCAGCCCTCTTTTGTTCCCTCAGAATCCTTACCTCCTCATGAACATCACTACCATAATCATCATCTTCACCTTCATTAAAGAAATCACAATAATATGATTTTTCTCTAACATCACTTTCACTTTCCCAATCTGATGGAATGAGTGGGACATCTGCTATAATAACAAAAGCAGTGTCACCTAAATTCTGATTAATACCAGTAGAAACACCACCCAAATTCTCACCAGTAGCAGAAACACCATTTGCACTACCCAAATCGTCACTCCTACCACCACCACCACCACCACCTAAGTCCTCACCCCTAGCAGCAACACTATTAGCACTAAAGTCCTTACTAGCAACAAAAAAATCACTGCCACAACTAGCTAAGTACTGAGCCCTAGCAGCAGCACCACCATTACCCAAGTCCCCACCAATAGTAGAAATACCACCACCACCTAGGTCCTCACCCCTAGCAGCAACACCAACATCAATAAAGTCCCCACTACTAGCAAAAAAATCACTGCCACCCCCACCTAAGTTCTCACCCCTAGCAGCAACACCAACATCACCCAAGCCCCCATCAATAGCTAAAACATCACCACCACAACCACCTAAGTACTTACCAATAGAAGAAACATCATCACCACCACCTAGGTCTTCACCCCTATTTGTAGTACCACAACCACTCAAGTTTTTAGTAAAAGTAGGTTCATGAGGTATTACAGCTTCTACAAAGTCCTCTTCAAACCCTAAATCATCATAGTCCCCTAAGTCTTTACTTAACTCTTTATCAAAACCAGGACAAGATTCTCCTCCCATATGGGAGTCATATTCAATAGATGGGACCACATCTGCCACATCAACTAAATGTGTCAAATATAACTCAATAACATCTTCATTTCTAAGTAGAGGTAAAATACCCAAAATATTGCTATTACATGTTACTATTACTGATTTTTTTCTTTTGGGAGGTCTGAGATAAACAATACACGAGGAACAATTATACCCAATTTCCTTCATGATATCAATAAATTCAAAGTAAGAAAGTCTGTCTACATCCATATTGAAACAGTCAGTAACAGTACCTCCATGATATTAATACTCGTTTTTTGTTGTAATTTGCCTCCATGGTAAAACCTCAATGTAACATACACAAAATCCATGGTTAATCTGAAGAAAAATAAAAAAATAGCAGCTTAGAATTATTCACGACAAAAACCTTAATATCAAAGTAAAACAACCCTAACAATTACCTAAGTAGTCAAATTTCGTCATGGAGCAACCATGGATTTCATAAAAAGCCATAGAAATAACTTAGTTTGAAGTGAAATCGAGTGAAACTGACTGAAATCGAGTGAAATCTATTAAAATCGAGTCAAATCGGATGAAATAAAGAGGTTTTAGAGAGAGAAAAAACTAAAATACATTATTTTTTAGGTTTTTAGGTATTTGATTAGAGTGGGTCGGGTTATAAACAAGAAAGGGTTGGGTTATAACATCAATCAATGAAAGGGCGCGTGCTTAACAACACCCAGCCTTGACTTGGGTTAGGCTGTTAAGGGGTTGAAATAATTCACTTTAAAGATGTTAAGGGGCATAAATAAACGGAAGTTAAGTTTAAGTGTTAAAGTGAGTTGGGAGGACAAGTTCAGGGAAAAAAATATGTCTTTTCTCAATTTGGAAAGGTACTATTTCCTAGTAGCATAACTCCTTCCCATCAAATATAAAGCTGAACCAACAACACAACAAAATAAAAACGGCGTCTGGGAGATGAATGAAATCCCTACAAAGCCAAGAATTTTGAAAAGATAATGAGGGCATATCAGTGGCAGACATAGGATTTAAAGATGGTGGGTACTAAAAAAATTTAAAAACTGAAAAAAAGTAAAAAATCATCTCAATGAGGTTCGAACCTGGGGCCTCCTTCTAATGAAGTACCTTAACATCAACCTAAATGCCAATGTACTCAACTAACTTTTTTTATAGTGGGTGCTTTTAAATATTTTATACCTATTTTTCTATATTTTTCATGTAATTATACTTATTCTGCGTCAAGTTTAGTGGGTGCCGAAGCACCCCAAAATCCTACATAGGTTCGCCCCTGGGGCATACGACCATACCAAAAAGACCACCTCGTGGGATTGTGTATCCCTTCTCTTTTTTGTCTGATCTGAACTTGGAAAGTATGTAGTGATGATATAAATTGCCACAGATTCCGACTAAGAATATCAATAAACAGATAGACTTCAGATCAATTTCTGGCTCCATATATGGTGAAGTGTTGGATAAAGGTCATGACTGCAGCCAACATAGAATAGGAGGATGTAATAAGGATCAATGAACCAACAACCATCCCACCACTATATTTGTGAACAAATAGAACCTGCAGAATAGAATATTGGAATAATATAAGCAGCAGCGAAATCTATCAAATTTCTAGTGAATAAATTTGAAAGGGAGCCTTGGTGCAAAGTTGCTATCATCTTATCAAAAAGGTTCGTCACTGATTTGAGTTGTGAAAATAGTCACTTGCAGAAATGTAAGATAAAGATGCTTAAATTAGACCCTGCGGTCCGATAATCATGGTATATACGGTCAGACCTCTTTATAATGTCATCTCGTTATAGTAGTTTGATTTTCTCCGGAACTGAATTTTCATGTTATATTTTACTTCTTTATAATGGTATTCTACCTATAACAACAATGATGTTTATTATAGTAGTACACTCTTTGTAAAATTACCCCTCTATAACAACATACTCAAATATAATGTAAAAATATTTTGTAAGAAATATATTATGCACATAATAAAATAGCAAAATATTTATGTAATCATCATTAATATCATGCACACAGTAAATTTCAAGTGTGAATATTTAATTTAATCAAAATATCATATTTAAATAGTGTACATCAGTTATTTCATAACTTTTGAGGAAAAGACTACTAATGTTTGCTTTTTTTATATTTATGCTCTTTCTAATTTTGCATACTTTTATTTATAACAGTTAAATGACATTTGAACGAGCTCTAATAACAAGGAACTTTCTCTGTATTTTGAAATATTTGCAGCATTTCATTGGTTCTATTTTTTTTATTTTTCATCCGGTGTCGGTGTCCGCATTGAAGCCACGACTAATCTGGATCGCATGTTGCAGGCCCATTAAGGTGGTAGTGCTCCCAACAGAGTTTTCTTCATACTTAGGGTTGAACCCTCAACCTCTAATTAAGGGTGAAGCAGCCTCATCCACTGCATCACAATCCATGTTGGTGGTTCTGTTTTGTTAATAATATACGTAATTACTTTATAAATAAAAAAAATTCAAAAGTTATGTAAGCACAAGTAAAGACTACAAGCTCCATATACAATACCAAAGTTGAAAGTTCCAAATGTTTTTCATTGAAGTCAAAGTATGCAGATGGATAGGTACACATTTTTTACTAATAACAAGAATGTAACTTGAGAAAATTGAAGGAAAGGTGTCTTTTAAGTCTTGAATGAAGGATTGGTGACATTGACCAATTTAAAGGGTCAAACATAATTAAAAAACTTGATTAGATTAATTGTGGACTTGATTAATATTTTCTAAACTTTTTAATCTTTTCAAAAATACAAATTAACCTACCCATAAAACTTTCCTCCCTCTGCAAATCAATCTCTCTCTCTTCTCTCTTTCTCTCTTTCTCTCAATAGTTTCTCTCTCTAACTTCTCCCAACCAACAACTTTTCAAATTTCTCCCTTCAATCTTGTGCAACTTTAACCTCTGGCAACAAATAGTTTTGAGTTCTTGCCCATTCCTTTTTTACTTTCAACCGTCAGTCGACGTGACAACATTCTCCGGCGACAACAACTTCTAGTTCTTCATTGTTTTTTTTTTTCGATTTTCACAAGTAAAAAATTAGTGCTTTTAAGTTATGACGAAAATGGGAAACTTGATTTGTTGGTGTTAGTTATTTTTTTATATTTTTTGTTATTTTTTAATGTTGTTATTTTTTTGTTGAATTTCTCATCTGGATGTATCTGCTACTGT